>NC_081412.1:165776475-166123013 GCF_030272615.1 Cryptomeria japonica | reverse complement strand
AAGAGGGGGAGGGAGAGAGAATTAGAGATGAAGAGAGATAGGGAAAGAAACATAAGGGAGAGAGGGTGAGAGAGAGAGAGAGAGAGATTAGGATAGGGAGAGGGGGAGGGAGAGAGAGTTAGAGAGAGAGAGAGTAGGGGATAGGAAGAGAGGGATATAATAAGATAAGGAGAGGGGGAGGGAGAGAGAGTTAGAGACAAAGAGGAAAGGGGATAGGAAGAGAGAGAGATATATAGGGAAAGAAAGAGAAGGGAGAGAGGGTGAGAATAGGAGTAAGAGAGAGAGAGAGAGAGTAGGGGGTAGGAAGAGGGATAGAATAGGATAAGAAGAGGGGGAGGGAGAGAGTGTTAGAGATAGAGAGAGAAGATTGGGAGAGAGAGAGAGGGAGAGGAAGAGAGAGAGAGAGGGTGGATATGGGTAGAATAGGATAGAGAGAGAGAGAGAGAGAGAGAGAGAGAGAGAGAGAGAGAGAATATGGTCAAGAGAGGGGGAGGAGGAGAGAGAATAGGATAAGATAACAATAGGGGGAGGGAGAGGGGGGAGAGGGAGAGGTAGGGGGAGAGAAAGAGAGAGAGAAGGGGGAGAGGGTGATAATAGGATAGGATAAGGAGAGAGGGAGAGAGAGAGAGAGAGAGAGAGAGAGAGAGAGAGAGAGAGAAGGAGAAGAGGGTGAGAGACTCAGAAGAGAGAGAAGTGTGAGGGGGTGAGAGATGAGATAGAACTCGGGGAGGATAATTAGTGCTCGACATAGATAGAGACAGTGATGGGGAAGGAAGATGAGAGAGAGGAAAAGAAGAGAGACATGCATGTATACAAACATATATACATATATCTATATAAATAAATGTATATATAACTATAGATATGCATATATACATACATCAACACATATTATATATGTATGTCTATACATATGTGTAGAATATGTTAAGTTTACAAGCATACATTTTGATGTCTTCATAACCCATACAGGTTTTGTGAAACTCAAAATGATGTTTTTCATAACCCATACTGGTTTTGTGAAAATCAAAATAATGGTTTTTCATAACCCATACGGGTTTTGTGAAACTAAAAATGATGTTTTTCATAACCCGTACTGGTTTTGTGACACTCAAAATTATGTTTTTTCATAACCGGTATGGGTTTTGTGAAACTCAAAATGATGGTTCTAGTTCTACATAACTCGTATGGGTTATGTAGAACTATGAATGGTACTTTTTGTTTTTCAAAACCCGAGCGGGTTATCTTGCACATCGGAACCCGTTTGGGTTTTGGCTTGGTAAGAGGGTTGGAAAATGACCCTAAGGCTTGCAAGCCCATTTTCCCTCCATTTTTGTCCATTTACACATTTTTTCATCTTCCAACATGATTTCTCAACTTCATCATCATCAGGTTTACAAATGATCAAGTGGGTATCTCTAAAATTACCACCATAATCTCACACGTCTTCTCATCTTTTTGACCATATAAATTTTTCTATTTTTAGACAAAATTAGTATAGTAAGCTTTAATTTTCTTTACTAGTGCCTTGACAGTCCTCACAAACATATGTCTACCATTTTTTTAATAACTTTTGATATACTTGACCAAATTCAAAATAAATTTCATATTATTGTTCTACACTAGATTCTATATAATTTAAAAAAAAAATGTTTTCATTTCAATTATTTTGATGCAAGTTATGCCTAGTGCATGAATAGGTACCAGATTTTGAGGATGTAGTCACTTCAAAAAATCATAAAAAAAAAATACTCAACGAAAAATTACAAAAAAATACATAACTTCTAGATCTCAATATTACCTATCATCCTACAAAAGGGTTTTGTAAAATACTAAATCAAATTATATATTTTGTGCAGTGCACGAAAATAGATATGTTATGTTTTTCTGAAAAAATCAAGAATATTTTTTCGTGTGAGAGAGGTTTGACCCTGTTAATCTTATCCAATTTTAAAAAACTTTAGTAGTTTAGAAACTGGATTCAGAGTACTACAATTCTTATTATTTTCTCAACTCCTAGTTTTGAGTGTGTGACCTTCGAATATCTCTTTGAAGTTCAGGTTTACTTGTTTTTAGAAAAAACATAGCCACTTATACCCCCCATTTTGTTCACCATCTTGGTGCACTTACCCTTCCTTGGATAGTCATCCCATATTATGCCAATGTGTTCCCGAGTGATATTCCCAATATGCCATCAAAGTGAGACAAATATTTTTACATCGATTTGGTGCTAGGAGAAGAACCCATTTCTATAGCTCCTTATTGTATCACCACTCAAGAGTTGAGTGAGTTGAAGTTTCATCTAGAGGAGTTATTGGCCAAGGGCTTTATCCACCCTAGTGTTTCTTTGTAGGGAAATCTAGTCATATTTGTGAAGAAAAAGAATGGTTCCCTTTGGCTATGTCTCGATTACAAACAACTGAATAAGGTAATGATTAATATTTAGTATCTATTGCCTAGGATAGATGGTCTCTTTGATCAAATGAAGGGGGATAAGGTGTTCTCTAAGAGAAATCTCTTTTTGGGGTGTCATTAGTTGTGCATCCATGAGGTAGACATCCATTAGACAACCTTTCACACATGTTATGGATGCTATGAGTTCAAAGTGGTTCCATTTGGGTTGACAAATGAACCCTTTATGTTCATGAGTTTGATGAATGGTGTATTCCGCACCTATTTGGATTAGTTTGTGGTTGTGTTCCTGGATGACATATTGATATACTCTATAAAAATGTAGGATCATGAGGTCCATTTCCAATAGGTATTACATTGTTTGAGGGAGAATCAACTCTATGCCAATTTGGTTAATTTTGAGTTTTTCTAGACTTAGGTGAAATACCTTGGACATGTGATTTTAGGAGTGGGCATTGTTGTGGATCCTTCTAAGATCCAAGTTGTTGATGGGCCTTTTATACTCACCTACATGAAGGCTTCACAGAGACTAAGCCTCTCTTTAAAAGAGTTAGGATTACAAAACTCATGCTCCCCAAGGTCTTGTGGGTTGGGTCACAATGATGCTTGGGTAACTTAGGGTTCAAATGACTTGTTCAATCAAGGTAGTATTATTTGTTACAAAAGACACTCACATGGATCACTTAGAAATAAAATGCAAAATATATTAAGGGATAAGGGAGAAGAAACAATAATCATGTAAGTATGTTAAATCAAAGAAAAATACTCCGAACAATAAAATATTATCAATAACAAATTAGATAGTAATTTATGAAACTTCCACCTACATACGAGATCTACGATCTTACATGCAGATGGAGTTGATCAAACAATTTCATATACCATAACAATAAAATCCACAATACTAAGAACATTCATGCTTTTTAAGATGAGAGAAGATATTAGATCACATAAATACTTACTTCATTCAACATAGATCGTGGAACATGAGGTCCACAAAGTAGCTTGCATTGATTACTTATGAAAGAATAAAGTTACCAATGAGCACTGGTACTTAGTAATTTTAACAAAGTTTGAAAATAAAAAGCTGAAAATGAAAATGCTGCTAATAAAATCCTAAACTAGGGCCTCCAATCTTCAATTTTTTGGACCCTTGAAATGCCTTGATAAGTTACATTTATAGTACCATGCCCCCTATTTTTTAGGAAAAAACATGCCTATAACCTATTTACAAAATGGTGGGATTCACAGTTGACATGAAATTTGTTGCCTTTTGAACTCCATTTAACTACCACTACATGCTGTAGAATTGTGAGTTTTCTCCCAGTGCGACTATATCTACAGTCTCGATGTGTGTTATTTCTTCAGTGATGGCACTTGTGCAAGTCAAACGTGATCAAGGTATTATTCAAAACTCTAGTTATCAAGGGGTGCACTAGGAGTCAATCTTGTGTTTGTTGTTTTCTCTTTCTATAATTGTGGTAGTTCCTCATGTAGTAGTCTACTGAGGTGGAAGGAGGATCAGTCACGTACTCAATTCAAAACTTTTAAACCCTTAGGAATTCCATGACCTCCTCCAACTTATCAACTATTTCATCTACTGCTTGTGTGGCCTAGTAACATTGGAGAACCAAATGCATGTACCTGTCCATAGTCAAGACATCAAACTCTTCAGTTGGTGAGAAGTACTTGACTACATATGCATCCCATTTCTTGAGGATCGTCTCTTGGTGGAGGTTACCTAAATGTGTTAGATTGATGCCATACTTTCCCAATAAATTTGTTAGATATTGTTCATACTAATCCATTAGTCCAATGAAGGGTGGGTGTTCTGTTAGGGGTCCCACAGATACTGAGAGGGGGGGTGAATTAGTATCTAACCGGTAATTAGAATTTCTTAACTTAAAATATGTAGAACATAATATAACAGTGTACTGGTATGTAAGAAATAATGCAATAAACAGAATCAAGTACATCCACATGAAAAGTACACCATAACACAAGATGTTAACGAGGAAACCCGGTGTGGGAAAAACCTCAGTGGGATTTGTGACCCACAATATTCACTCACTGGCCAATAAGAGAATATTACTTACAATAGGGGCCTGCACATGCAGGAAGGCCAATGGCCTAGAGCTCACTGCTCAATGGGAAGTTACATTGACTTACAAATAAGGATTATACTAATCCAATAACTTGTATTACTTTACAATAGCATCTTCAATGCCAGATTCAGTACCAGTTCCTGCTCTGTTCTTTACATATACCCTTTGACCTATATTTCACACATTAGGTCTACCTAATATTTTCCTTTATACTTCTACATCACTCATACAAATGTCTACAATGATCTCCTTTATATATAAGAGTCATTTTACAATTTTCCAAGTCGGCTTACAATAATACACAAAATATTGTATAACAAAATCTTGTCGGCCTCTGTGCTGGTATACTTCTTTTCTTCTATGCCGGTGTCGGTGTCTTGAGTGCCGGTGTTGAGTGTCATCTGCTGATGCCGATATAATGTCTTTTCCGGTGCCATGGGATTGCAAGGTTGCCATCAATTAAAAAACCTTCAATCACATACAATGTCTTATTGGAGTGTGCATATGCCAACATGTTCTTGAGAACCTTAGCTCTGCATTGATCTATGATTTCCACCTTTAACTCCAAAATGTCAATACATGACTAGAAACTGTTGAGATCTTCTTTCCCCAAACAAGTCTTCCTTCCCTATCACATCTTCACCTAAGCCTTTGATTTTCTTGAGCACTTTGTCCTCCTATGAAAAATTGTTGGAGTGTTCTTTCCATTGTGTGGAATGGAAGATGAGGCCCCTTTCGAGGAGATGAGTATCTTCATTAATTTCCATGTTGTCCTATAAGAATGCCCTCACTTTACTCAACTGATCCCCAATCCAAGTTTTGACTCTGTTTGCCACTTTTCTTTTTTCATACAATGCTTTAACTTCTCCTTGTGGGAGTGATGAAGTGGATGGTAAAGTGTAACCGGATCTTGAATCCAATGGCTTTAACATTTCAATGAGAAATTGTTTATGTTTTTGTAGTTGTGCCTTGACCTTATTCTTAGATTTATGTTTTTTTTCTATTCTTGTCCTTATGGAGGTAGTGGCTACATCTAAAGAAGCTATTTATCCCCATTTGGTTTTCTTAGCAAGGTTAACTTGAGAAATTTGATATTTTGGGGAGGCTTGGTCACCTTCTTGTTCTTCTTGTGTTGAGACATCAATGCTAGCTATTAAATCTCTTGAATCACTCCTAGAAATATGGTGGAGAGTTTTGGGATTTTTAGTTCTCCTTGGGGATTCAATCATTGCCTCTTGCAAGGTATTGCTTGGGACAACAATCTTCTTCTTCTTTTTGAAGTTTAAATTCAACCATTCTAGCATGCTAGAGTTAGGTTGTTCACTTTGGGTGGTGACTTGGGCAGTTACAATGTGATTTTCCATTTGTTGCTCTTGCCCTTCCTCTTCTTGTTGTTCCTTGTTTACATCCTACTCTTGTGGTTATTATTGCGTGGGCTCCTCATGTTGTGGTGGAGGTTGTGATTTCTGTTGAGCAAGGTTTTCTTGAAGCACCTTCTCAAAAACTTTTTGTTGTTTCTTACTAAACTCCTATATCTTCTTACCCACTTCTTGTTCAAAAGATTCTTTATCAACCTCCTCTTGTTGTTTATGTTGGTCTCCTTATAATTTCTTGAGGAGCAATTCCTGATCCTACAAAGTGAGTACCATCCTCTCATCCTATTCATCAACAACCATAGTTTCCTCATGCTCTGCATATGTTTGGATTTCCACCTCTTGGCCTTTGGGTTCATCTTCCTATTCTTGAATATAATGTTCACTTTGAGGGGCATTGGGCATCTATTGTAATGTTGATCCTCCTGGAGCTTTTTTGGAGGTGAATTGTCTTCACATTATTTCCTCTTTATTTTTGTGTGCAACTATAGAAATGGGTTCATAATATTCTTCAAAGTTTGACTCAACACTACAAGTAACCACACATTCATAAGTTGTTTTGGTAGTTATTGTAGGAACTCGGGAGGAAGAGGCAAGTTGGTCACCTTGGTTTTGATGTGCACCTTCTTGTGGAATAGTATGAATGGTAGTTATGATAGGTGTAATTTTAGGCTGTGGCACTACCATCAACCCAATTGTTATTCTGTGCTCAACAACTTTTTTGAGGAGTTGCGATTCCTTAATCTTGGCATCAATTATTTCATCGATTCTTCTTTGGTTGCTTCATCTATTGGAATATTCTTCCTTGATTCAAATCTTGTCCTTCCTACGTACTCATTGATCATTTTCAACTAGGGGTTACCTATAGCTTTCCCTTTCTTCTTGTCCTTAGACACACTAAGACGGATCCTGAGACTCAACCATTGCTTCATTCATTCAACCACATTTTCGATAACATTATCAATATGTACTTTTTCCTACTCTAACCACCTGATCAAAGAGAGAGGCCTCTTGTCGACCATAGTTTCATCATAGATTGGGTCAAGTATCACCCTGCTATCCCTGAGCTCATTAGGGATATTTGTTCCTACCTTGAATTCCTTAATTTGGGGACTTGTTAACCTAAATTAAGAACCCCCTTTTCCAAGCTTTAAAACTATTTTGCATGCCTACCCAAAAATATTGTAATGCAGGTAGGTGACCATTGTATGATACTGGCATCATCCCCTTGATTTTTCCAAATGGATCATACCTTTGCCAAGTATATTCAAACTCCTTTAGGCTAAGATCTTGTAACTCATGAATGGTTGTTTTGGCTATCTATATATTGGGGCATGTGTAGTATTCAAGAGTAATTGGATAAGTAACCTTGGTTTTATGCTTGAGAGTCAAAAGACAATGTAGCCCTATGATCTGCCTTGCATATTCAAGAATGATGATGCATCTCCCACAATATTGAGGGAGGAGAGGTTTTCTTGTGAATCCGCTTATTCGGATATAAGTGGAGTGTTGGTTCTAGAGGAACCACAATCCCCATTCTTGTATTATTTCCATGGCTTTAGGAGATATTCAATACCTAACATCACTGGTTAGTCTGCAAATTACCACATACATGAAGGCATCATTGATCCTTTTGAAATGGAATTTTTATTACTAGAAGGGCAATTGACTATAACACTCCCATGCTCTCTTTTTCCTAGATACCTCCCCTAGTTGGCCACTAGCATTTAACCCAGGATAGATGTCACTCCTAGCCACCATCCAAATTACATAAGAAGTCATGAAGAACTTCTTTGTCTCCAATACATTGCACATCTATTCATGAATGTTTTCATACACAATATGTCCCCAGTCAAAGTATTCCTTTCCTATAAGAATAGTGTCGATATAATGGAATATCCACAAATGGTAATGTCTACAATCTTCTTTGTCGAAGGCTTAGTTGAGAATGATGACTATGTCCATGGGTGCATCTTTAAAATCGTCCCTCAAGATGTTGTATGTAGCCTTAAGCCCCGATTTACTTCATTCATCAAGCCATGCTTCATTTATATGATGCTTGTTATCTGCAACATTCTTATCAGATTTATTGATTGCCTCTTCCTTGGTGGTTTCGAGGACCTTCTCATATTGGGGAATACCATATTTCCTTTTGTATCTCTACACTTTTTGGTGTCCTTGTTATAGTACTAAGCTATGGCGAGGATTAGCTCTAGAGATTGCACTTCTTGGAGGAAGACCATGGCTTCCACAAGCCCAAACCTCTTAATTATTCTATATGTTGCTTGGAGGTTCGGTTGAGCCACTTTTCATTAAGTTTAATATTCCCTATCTTCATGTCAGTAACCCATTGTATTTCATTCTCAAATTTGGAGATCAAGGTTTGGCCTTGATACTGATACTTCATTGTAGCTAGGTTCTTCTCAAGTTTGACCTCACTTTGGGTCTTCCTCCTAGGGGTAGCTGATGTTTCCATAAGATTGATTCAATCTACACAGGGGATTATGCATAATTAGTTCCTTGGGAGATTCATTCAAAAAAATAGTGGACTTCAGAATCCTGGGGTTCCTAGGTTGAAAGAAAAACATACGTAATATTTCAGGATCCTGAGGTTATAGGGTCTCGAAACTTTGAGACTACAAAGGGAATCACCTCAAAGTTTTGGAGTCCCAAAACTCTAATGGAAGTTTGATACGAAACCCATCACTTCAAGACCCTAGAATTTTGGGATACCGAAGTGAACAAAGTGACTAATGGGACAACTTCAGAATCCTAGGGTTTTTTGGTTCCAAAGTCTTGGAAAAGGCATTTAGGAACTAACTTGGGGACTTTTACAACCCATAGTTTAAAATTGAACAAAGAACAACTCAGAAACAACCTTCAGGACCTCGAGAACTTGGGGTTCTGAAGTTGAGTGATCAAGGGGTAGGTAAATCCTTCGAAATCCTGAGATCTCAGGGTTTTGAAATTGAAAGAGGGAAATTATTTGCAAAGGAGTCTGGGATTAGAGGAACCCAGGATTTTGGAGTAAGGGAAAGGCAAAGGGACATAAAACTCTAGAATTTATGGAACTTGGGGTTCTAATGTGAGGGATAGGCTAAGGATCCAAGATCTCAAAGAACTAGGATCCTGGAGTGTTGGAGGATTGAAAACCCTATCTGTCGAAGAAAATTTGACATACTGGAGAAAAAAAAAAAACTAAGAAACACAAAAATGAAACACACTAGGGAAAGACGAAAAACAAACAAAATTTTTGGAAGAGGGGAACTTACCCAGGCAAAGGAACAAAAAGAAAGAGATTGCAACATAGGAGAAACCAAATCACAAAGAGGAGGGAGGATCTGGAAAGATGACAATGCACAAATGAGCTTTGATGGCCCTTAAAGGGCTATTTATACCCCCATCCTAGTGCACAAACCAATACACCCTCTGGGGTTCTAGGTTCCTAAAGTTCAGGGTTGTTAAACAAGTGACCTTGACAATTTGGAGTCTTGAAACCTTGCAAGAAAAATGTAAAGCAAAGAAACCCCAGAGTTTCAGGATTTTGGGGCTTCTAGGTTCCAAAGAAAGGGCAAAGGAGAGGGATTGGGATTTTAGGATCTTGAGATCCCAAGGTCTCTTAAAAAGGAGGAATAAAAACAAAGTAAAGGCTCAAAGATTCTTGGATTCTGGGGTCCTAGGGCTTCACAAAGATAGGAAGGAGGAAAACAATAGACTTTGGGGTTCTGAGGTTCCGAAACTCTAAAGTCAAACAAAGAAAAAGAAGAAAAGGGAATAAAGTGCACTCTAGGATCCCAAAAACTTGAGGTTTCAGAGTGCAAACAAAAGGAAAATAGGACCCATGGGGTTATAGAAGCCCAAAACTTTGGAGGGGAAACACGAAGAACACAAAAATGAAAAAAAAATAGTGAGGAAACAAACCAAGTAAAGTGGGGACCCACATTTTAAGGTACTAAATGGAGGAGGCTACTATGCAAGGCATAACACAAGCCATCATTGATTGGCCAGTGCTGACTAATGTATCAAAGGTTCAAATTTTTAAGGGCTTGGCCGATTACTATCATAGATTTTTTAAAGGTTTCCCTTGGATAGCTCACCCTATTACTTCTTTTTGGAGGAAAGCGAAGAAGTTTGTGTGGTCAGAACAGTGTGAGGTGGCCTTTCATACTTTGAAGGAGCTTCTTGATAGTGCACCTATATTAGAAGTTCTCGATCCATCTTGAAACTTTATGGTGTGTACAAATGCTTCTTGGGAGGGATTAGGAGCAGTGCTTATTGTTATTCTCCATATTTTTGCTTGCACTATGTCTCCCGCATCCTCAAATAAGGAGTGTTTTTTTAGTTTGGGTTTGTGTCATTCTTGGTTTTGTCTTGTTAAAGTTTTTCTTGAACTAAACCTATCGGCTAGACCTCTTCTAAGTTCAAAGTTCAAGTTCGAAAGGAGTATCTTGTATAGTGGCTCTGTTTTTAAAAAGATAAAGGTCTTAGTAGCAATTGTCATTGAACTTGAACTATTCAACCTTTTCAAAAGGTTCAAGGTTCACATTTCAAAGTTTAGAAAGGTGAGTCTTGTCTAAATCTTGTTCTTGTAACATGTGAGCTCTGGCATTTCGGTGTCTTCGTCTTGGTTGTTTGTTTTCTGTTCTTTTGAACTTGAAATTTTGGACCACTTCTTGGAGGGTTCAAACTTCAAAGTTCAAGGATCAATGTATTTGAAGATAAAGAAGCGTTGCATCAACAACAATCATATAAGAAATATTCCAAGTTTAAAAGGTGAACCTCAAGGAAATGAGTTGCGATGAAAGAGAGTACTTGAGAATAATCATTTAAAGAATAGATATGGAGGAAAAATACTTGTAATTAATGAATTGTCAGAATTAAGTCTTTTCAAAGTAATTTGGCATAGATAAGTATGCAGTTACAAATCATAGCAACTTGTGCAACCAACTTTTAAGCCTCCCCTCAAGATTTGTTTTGTTTTTAAAAATAATTACTTGCCTTCTTCATTTTCCCAATTGGGTAAGTAAAGGATTTGCACAGATGATATTTTATGCTCTTGACTGTTGAATTCAGAGCTCTACATGAAAGGTGAGTTAAAAATATTCATCTCATTCCTATGATTTCATAAATTGGAAGCTTTATTTGATAGTTTAATTTGGTTTAGTCCGTTTCCCCTCCTGTACTTTTTTTGTTGGTAAATCCAAAATGAGACCCAAATTGCCTAAGATAGACCAAAGATCATGGTTAGTTTGTTCCTTTCCTAAATTAGGGGATACTTTTCTGTCATCAGTAGATTTAGATGAATTTCATGAAAGGGCGCAAAATTTTTCTAGTTCTCCCTTAATGCATAAAATTCTAGATAGTGGTTTAATAGAAGTGGTGACTTTCCCTCCAGTGGTGTCATGTCCTGAGATGGTTTTTGGAATGCATGAATAGATATGACCCTACTCAAAGATGTATTAAAGGTGTAGATGGTGAGGTTCTACTCAGGATTAATCGTGAGGTCATTGCCGCCATAATGAAAATTCTTGAGAAAGAGCAATACGAATATTAGATAGTGGGTAAGTCTCAAGGGCTTTTCTCTGAGAAGAAACCATTCTATAGAAGTTTCATTGCTTGCTAAAATTTCAAAGGGGAGGTTCTCAACTACCAAGTCCATTAACTCAGGAACACTTAATCAGAGAAGTAAAGGATACAATCATCATGTTACACAAAGAAAGGGGGAACCAAATTGCTTTCTATTGGGAGAATTGAACGTACTTTTTCATAGGGTTTGACTTGCTTTGGTAATAAGAACTTCTTTATGTCTTCATATATCTTGTATTTCTTGGCATGTGTTAGGCCGTGGCCTAGTTTGTATCATGAATTGTGGATTGATGGTATGAAAATATATGAATATCACCCACATCTACATCACCATAGGTCTTGTGAAATCTATCGTAAGTTGCATGATATTTTTCTAGGCAGAATGGTGTATGAACTAAGGGGGAATATTTATAAGAGGTTATCAGATGAAGCTATGCAGTTGATAAGTACTTATTAACAACTTCTTCATACAATTTCCCAAATTCACTCACATAAGGGTAGGAGGTTTTGAAGGAGAACTTTATAAGGTGCCTAGCTATGCCTTCGACATGAAGATTCTGATGGAGATATGTAGGCAGCTAGCCTACATTGATACGAAGTATAGATCCAAACATTAGTCAGGTGTCTAATTCCCTATTGAATTGACATATTTCATTTGTAATAGTGTCTTTGGTGCTCTAAATTTAGAATTAGAGTTTAAGAAGTTGAATTTCCAATTGTATGGACCTCGAGATAATTTTGATACCAAAGGATTTGCTGCTGCCCATCTAACATTAAGAAAGGATTTCACTCATGTGCTAAATATGGAGGACTTTTGGGCTGACTTTTGTGATGAATTTGAAGTTAGGAAGAGGGCACTTAAAAGGTTCACCTTACTGTAGGTCAAGGCTTATGACCTAAAAATGAATGTGGCTAATGTTGAAAATGATGATAGTGAATTGATTGATCCTCAGTTTGTGGATAGTAGACAAAAATGAGTGATTCCTGAAGTGGACTAGGATAAAGATGAGAAGGGTCAAATTCAAGAAAGAACATTCCCAGTCATTAGAAGAATAGAGAAATTTCTAAGAGAGTGGGAAAGGGTTATAGAAAAGGTTCAAATTCATCCACTGAAGTCCCATTGGCTAACTCTTGTGTTACACCTTGTGTTGCAAGATCGTCTAGAACATAGACTAAAGGTAATCAGATTGCTAGGCTGGTGAAAATAAAAAAAGGAACTAGCTTCTACTAGGATCACCAAGGATAGAACCGGAAGAGGAACTAAGAAACCTCCTGTGTATACAGTGGTAGTTGATTTGGACGCATCTCCTGACATGGGCAACCCTTCAACCCATCCAATCTCAGAGGTGAAGAATGTTGACAATGCAAGCGATAATCAATAGGTGGGTGATGTAACAAATACTACTACCATATTGGTAATAAATAATTAAAATGAAGCCGAATCCGGCTATGATAAAACTTCTATGCACACTAGACCCTTGTGGTTAGAGAACACTTTGAGTAGTAAGAAAAGGAATATAGTTCTTGTCTCGGTTCTGTTGGAAGACATGGTGAGAAAGTGCCTAGGAAAAACTCCCAAGATGAAGAAGCTATAAACTATTTCAAAAATTGATTTTGATGTTGATAGTGAGAATTGGACTGTGGAGATAGCATGCCAATTAAGAGATGAGAAAGAAGAGAATCCTACATCCCAGTATTTTACCATTAAAAAAGTGAATATTGGAACTGCTTCTTGAGCCACAAATATTCTTCATCTTGAAGCTTCAATGAAAAATATCATAACCAAGACTTGGAAAGATGAAAAAGATAAGAGAGAACTAAAAGAAGCCTTAAAAAATATGGTAGAATACATTGATGCAATCCATGGACCAGATCCCCAACCACTATCTGCACAACCAACACTCTTCGACCCCAAATCCCCTAGTAATTAGAAGTTGCTTGCAGAAGTGCAGAGGAATAAAATGGTGCATGGGGTGTTCCTTGAGTGGTTAGATATGATTAGGAAAGAGGGAACATAATACATTTGGAGTCTGAACAAGGTATATGATGATGCTTCTAGAGTCATCTGAGAATTGGGAAAAGAAATCACAACCTGGAAAAACAAGGAAGCCAAATGGGCTCGAACAGTAGCCCAAATGGAGGAAATTCAAGAGCATGGTGTAATGAAGTTCGTTGCAGAGAAGTGTTTACATGGATTTGATGAAAATGTTTTGTACATCTACGAAAATAACATTGAATGGAAAAATTTGGTGATAAAATAGGGGTATGAGGAGTTTATAAAGCTTAGTTGAGAATTATCTGAACTAGTACAAAACATTCTTAATGATATGAAATGCATAGGGGTGAAATACATGAAGGAGGATGACCAAATTGTTGACACTGCTGATGCCATAAGAAGATCCTTTGAAACACATTGATATGGTTAAGAGTGCATCGATGATCACCAAGAATGATTTCTCTAGCATTTCCAAATTTGAATCCTTGCTATTCTTATGCATCGACCATTTGAACAATCATGAAGATAAATTAATATAGGTGCATCATGATAATGAGGTTTGGAAATAACAGATTTTACACATAGGCATTCTGAATGAACCTATCATCAAACAATTCATGGAGACATTCGTGGTGTGGAAGAAAGATCAAGCTGGTCATCTGCTGTCATGAAACTGATAGCTATTTTTAAAACGGTTTCCATGTTTTCTTTGTTCTCTACTATGTTTAGTTAAGGAACTATTTTATAAATTAGTTTTTAAAATTGTTTACTCACCCTCGGGTAGAGTGGTGTAACTCTATGGTTACCGAGTGGTTGAGATAGGAAGATTTGACTATATATTTGTGGTGAAAAGACTTTGTAAAGGTCCGAGAAATTTTGGGTTAAATTTAGAAGACTTTATTTCTTTTGGATATTGTGGATTTTTAGTAAAGACATTTTATCGGTGAATAAAATGATACATTTTCAGTAGCTTTCAAATCAGTGTATTTGAATGTGAAAAGAAAATCTCTATTGAGATATAAGTGTTTGTGCAAAATTTGTTGCTTCTTTGATTATCCACTTTTCATAAGTCCATGAATTAATTTGGTAAATAAGTCTATTGTTAACTTTGTGTGGATGTTATGATCCCCCTTGTCATGTGAGGCATGAGAAATATATGATCAGAGTCCATGATATTATGGTTTCTTTAATATGGTAGTTCTAAGAAGTGAAGTCATTCTAATTGCAAATCTGTGGGTTTTGCATATAAATTATTTATCTTCATAGCATTCATGTGGTGTTGACTTATGAATGTGAAATGCCTTTTCTCGCTTTCTAGTTAAAAGTGAAGTTAATATTTGTGTATGTTTAAAATTCATTGAATATCATACGAGAAGCTGCATCCTTATGCAGACGGTAAACTATTCATTGGTTCCATTTGCCTTTCAAAAACTAAGGGCATATATGAGTCATTCATCATAAAATTAAGAAAGAGAAAATTTGTTAACCAACATAATTTTGGTGACTTTGTTGGGGAGTCGAATAATAATACTGGATGCAAAATCATAAGATAAGTAGGTCTATCTTATGAATGACTTGATTTCCTTTCTATTTGAAGTGAGTAGTGCATCATAAACAGGCTGGAGTCAAGAAGATATATGTGGTCCCAGAGGCATTAAGGGGTGATTGATTATGTTCTTTAGGAACTCCAAGACTCCAACTTCCCAACCTCCTTTACACCTAGAAGAAGAGCCAAGAATAGACCCCTAGCTCCCTCTTATGTATCCCTTGTATCTCCTATCTCTCAAGCCCTAACATTAAATGGTGTTTCTTTTCTTAGTATAATCAACCCTACACCTTTAAATATCATTCTACCCATGGCTGTCAACAATCCTTGGGGCCCCGTTGTAGGACCACTTGCTCTTGGGGAAAATCTTAATCCTTTACCGAAGGAAGCAAGGGATCATATTTCTAAATTTAGTGGTGATGCAAAGGTCTCAATAGATGAGCATTTGAATGCATTTAATGCTTCTTGTGATGTTTTGGCTATTCAACATGAAGATGCGGCTGTGAGATTGTTTGTACAAACATTGATTGAGGTAGTAGTAGATTGGTTTTATCATCTACCAAATGGTGTAATTACTAATTGGAAAGATCTTCAAACTAGGTTCAAATTAGCCAAAGATGAGCATTCCCCTCTAGCCCAATTAGCCCAGTTAAAGAAATAAATCCTTGAATCCATGAGAGACTTTGTGGCTAATTTTGACAAAATTGTCCATAAAATTTCAGCAAACCAAAATCCTTCTGGTGATAATTTAAAATGCTTCTTCATTAATTCTATGCTCTCTGAGATTGTTTTCCTAATCCACAGGAAAAGAGTAGCAACCCTAGTTGATATGAAAAACATGGTCATATAATTAGAAGATGATTTAATTACTGTAGGAAAGTGGAAGAGAGAAGTTCAAACTTTTGTGACACAAGCATCAACCCCTTCTAGTCCTCTGATTCAGAGACTAATGAATGATATTAAAACTTTGAAGAGGCAACTACCCAAAACAAAGACCTCTTATCTGCAAACTTACCAAGATATCCCAAGGAAAGTCCCTAATCAGTCAATGGGAGCTGAAAGTAGAACTTTATAGTTGCCTCCCACAACAATGGCTAGCAATTGAGGCACCCCGACCTAAGGCCAACATGTCTATTTTTCATCTTACTGATGAGCATAATGGGAGTTCATGTCCAGAGATGGTAATTTATGCTCAAATGGTTGGTTCGAAGGAGCTGATGTTGGAATCAAGTGAAGAAGAATCCCCCAGGTAGCTTGGCGACTTTGGAATCCACTTACTAGAGTATGTGCCTGATTCAGAAAGAGGAGGTGATATTTTGGTTACCTTGGAGGATCCTTCCTGTGTTGTGCTGACTAGAAACTAGCAAAATGTCAAACCTCAGGGTGCTTCTTCATCCTTTGTTGTAAACCCTAAAGGTAAGGAAATCATTTCTCAATCTCATAATAATGATTTGAGAGTTCAAGAAACTCAATTCTTGAAGCCTAAAGAACCAGAGAGTTCATTTGATATTTTTGAATTTTGTAAATCCTCTTGGATTCAAATTACACTAGCTGAATATCTAAAATTAAACCCTAAGGAACTCAATGGATTGGTTAAGTTCATAAAAGTTAAAAATTCATATGTTCAAGGTGATATGATACAATAATTAGCTAATGCTACGTTGTCTTCTAAAGAAGATGTGTCAACTTATCTTGCTACTCATGAAGCTTCTCCTGAAATAGTTGCCCATCATGTTAATGACACATTGTTTGTTCTTGAATTGAAACCTGAGCCTTTTTATATATCCTTGTTCATAAATGGACATAAATTATATAATTGCATTACAGACTCTGGTTCCTCAGATAACATCATGCCATCTGATGTAGCCAAGGCTCTGGGATTGTCCTTGACTAAAAACTTTGGTAGATATTACTCTATGGACTCCAAGCAAATATCCTTGTCTGGATAGATTAAAGATGCTCAAGTAGCCCTTGCTGCTCACCCTGATAAAATAATTAAGTTAACTATTCTAGTGGTTGATATTACTGCAAGTTATGGCATGTTGCTTAGCTGCACTTTTTGTAAGGACCTAGGAGGAGAAATTAAAATGGATTGGTCCCAGGCCACTATCCCCATAGGGAAACAACAAGTCATCTTAAAACTAGAAGTGAAGTCCAAGTTCACTATTTTTCTTTCTGATGATCCAAATGCATAAATATTGTACCATGAATGTGAATTCGGGAATTATATGATCTTACCTAACAATAAAGTTGCAAGAAATTTGTCTCAGTTGAAGGCACCCGAGGAGCTATGGATGATGGAGTTTGATGGAAGTTGCTCAACATCTAGCTCTGGAGCCTAGGTAGTTCTTATTCCCCCCTCTAGCAAACATATTCCTTTCTCTTTCAAGTTGGAATTTAAAAACACAAACAATACTACTGAGTATGAGGCCCTATTGTTGGGAATAGCTGAAGCAAAGAAATTAGGGGTGAAATTGTTAGGGGTAAAAGGAGATGCGGAGTTGACTATAAAACAAGTAAGAGGGCTATTCACTGTGAAGAATGAAAGATTAAGGAACTACCGGAATAGGGTTTGGGATGAAATTGAAAGCTTTGATGCTTTTTCTATTAAAGCCATCTCGTGGGAATTGAATTCTAAAGTTGATTCTTTGGCAGTGTCAGCTTCCCTTTTAATTCCTCATCTTGAGTTCATAGGGGATACCTATCGAGTGGAGTTAATATATAGGCCAAGTGTTCCTAATAACTGATAATTTTGGTAGGTCTTTGAAAATGATAAGAAAATTAAAAACTTTTTACATTGTGTTGAAATGCTCATGACTACATTCTTTGAGGGATCTGAAACTGAATGTAAAGAATTCTCCCCAAATCCAAGAGAGAAACCATGGGATGAAATTATTTAGTTGAAAGGAAATAAGATTCCTAAGGGACTAGTGCCTTTAGAGTACCTCTTTGGTCATTAACAGGAAGAATGAACAGTTATCAACAACTCATGATTCTGGTGATCATGAGAGGATTAATATTAGGGACGAAGAGGATCCTAAGTTTGTCAATTTGGGAAAATGTTGTACCCTTGAAGAAAAGAGAAGATTCATTAGTTTGTTAATAGAGTACAAATATGTGTTTGCCTAGTGTTATGATGATCTGAAAAACTTCAAAGAAGGGCTATTTTAGCATCATATTCCTTTGAAACTAGGAACGAGTCCGTTGAGGAAGAAATTGAGAAATTTTAATCCCAAGGTCCATGAAGCCATCTTCAAGGAGGTGGATAAAATGTTGAAGGAAAGGATTATATACCCTATCCATCATTCCACTTGGTTAGCTAATATAGTTTTAGTCCATAAAAAGAATAGAGAGATAAGGATTTGTGTGGACTTTATAAATTTGAATCAAGCTAGTCTAAAGGATAATTATCTATTGCCTTCTATGGATCATATTTTGCAAACAGTCTTGGGTTCTGAAATGATGTGAATGTTAGATGGGTTTTTAGGCTATAACTAGATTAGTGTCTCCAAAAAGGATCAACACAAAACAACTTTTATCACTCCCTAGGTACCTTCACATACAACAGAATGCCAGTTGGTTTGATAAATGCTGGAGAAACCTTCCAAAGAGCTATGGACTTGTCTTTTGGTCATCTGAAGGATAAAATAATTGTTGTATACCTTAATGATATAACCATCTTCTTGACAAGAAGAAAGCATCATTTGAGAGATCTACGATGAGTTTTGCAGAGATGCAGGGAGCATGGGGTGTCTTTGAATCCAAAGAAGTTAGTGTTTGGTGTTACTGAAGGCAAATTACTTGGTCACATCATTTCCAAAGAAGGTGTCAAAGTAGATCCTAAGAGGGTGAAGGCAATCCAGCAGCTGAGTTTACCATCTAATAGGAATGGAGTTAGGTCTCTCTTTGGATAGGTGAATTTTTTGAGAGGATTTTTCCTTGATTTTGCATAAACCACCAGATACATAGTGAATATGGTGAGCAAAAACCAGGTTTTCAAATGGAGTGAGGAAGGGAAGAAAGCATTTGAAGCAATAAAAGAAGCCATAGCACATTCCCCTACACCTATTAATATAGATTTTAAGAAAGAGTTCATTATCTACTACTATGCCTCTGAGCATACCATGCCAGGAATTTTATTGTAGAAGAATGAGGAAAATGAAGAAGTTCCAATAGCCTTCATGAGTGTACCGCTCCAGAAACATGAGCTGAAATATTTATTGATGGAGAAGAAAATATTTGTGGTTGTGAAAGCTATTAAACATTTCAGGTACTACATTCTTCATTCTCATGCAATAGTATATGTGCCATTTTCCATTGTTAAAAGTATTTTGACACAACAAGATATAGGAATGAATAGAAGAGCCACATGGGTATCAAAAATATAGGAGTTCATTCTGGATATTAAACCAAATAAATTGGTTAGGGGACAAGGATTATGTAAATTGATTGTAGAGAGTAAGCATGAAATGAACGAGGAGTTACCCTTGGTCATGTTTGTTGGTCTTCAAGATTCTTAGTTTGCAGATGTGGCATTTTATCTAACCTATCAAGACTATCCTGCACATTTGTCACCTAAGGAAAAACACAATTTGAGATTGAAAGATGCTAAGTATGTCATCTTTGAGGATGTTTTGTACAAGAAGGGATTGGATGACACTTTCTTACATTGTGTGGACAAGGGACATCAAGAAGCTCTTCTGAAAATATTTCATGATGAAGCCTGAGGTGGACATTTTTCTTCAACAGTGACTACTTATAAAATCTTGAGAAACTTTTACTATTGGCCAGGAATATTCAAAGATGCATACGCTTGAGTAGAAAATTTTGAAAAATGTAAAATGTTCACAAGGAAGCCACAACTTGTAGCATTACCCCTTAGATTTGTTACTATTGATGAACCATTCAAGTAGTGGAGGCTAGATTTCAAGTGATGGACACACACATATACTTACTACAACTTATTATTTTACTAAATGGGTGGAAGTTTTTCCTGTACGAAAGACTACATCTGAAGTGGTTTGTAATTTCTTGAAAGAGAATATTCTGATTCGCTTTGGAGTTCCTCAGAAGATAGTGACTGATAATGCTACAAATTTTTCTTCTATAGAAATCTCCATGTTTTGTTATGATCATGGAATTTCTCTTGCCCACTCTTCAGTTTACTATCCACAAGGCAATGGTCAGACAAAATCTAGCAATAAGATCTTGATAAACATTATGAAAAAGCTAGTGAGCAAGAATTCAAAAGACTGGCACAAGAAACTATATGAGGCTCTCTGGGTAGATAGGACATCTCCTAAAAGGACAACAGGGATGTCCCCTTTTGAATTAGTGTATGGCGTGGGAGATCAACTATCTCTTGCTTTGGAACTGGCAGCCTCAAATTTACAAACAGTTGTTGAGGATGCATATTTTCAGGATTCCTTAGAGAAAAGAATCATGCATTTGACAAAAATAGAAGAAGAAAGGGATAAAATTGTTGATCGGATCACAAAACATCATTTGCATGTCAAGAATTTCTTGACAAAAGAGTCAGACCTAGAAAATTTATGCAGGGAGATCAGGTTTTACTCTGGGACAAAAGAAGGGAACCTAATGGAGCACATGGTAAATTTGAATCACTGTGGAAAGGTTCATTTTTTATTCATGAAGTCAAAGGGCCTAATTATTTCAAGCTTGCCTATTTTGATGGTACTTTTCTTCCCTTGTCTCATAATGCACATGACCTTAAGCTCTATAAGTTTTAAAGCAGGTGTCCCCCGTGTCTTTTGTAGTAGAGTTTTGTTTCTTTGCTGTGTCAGTTTTGGTGTGTTAGGTTTGGTTAGTCTCAGCCTTTATTTTCTTTGTCATTGATGCATAACCAGAGATTTTGAATTCCTTCCTACTCCTTAATAGTCTCGGTCCCCAGTTTGAGCCAAAGTTACCCTCCATATTTTTGCTTGCACTATGTCTCCTACATCCTTAAATAAGGAGTGTTTTTTTAGTTTGTATTTGTGTAATTCTTGGTTTTGTCTTGTTAAAGTTTTTCTTGAACTGAACCTATTGGTTGAACCTCTTCTAAGTTCAAGGTTCAAGTTCAAATGGGGTATGTTGTATCACAATTTTGTTTTTAAAGAGTTAAAGGTCTTAGTAATAATTGTCATTGAACTTGAACTATTGAACCTTTTCAAAAGCTTCAAGTTTCATGATTCAGAGTTTCAAAAGGCGAGTCATGTCTTAGTCCTGTTCTTGTAACATGTGAGCAGTAGCATTTTGGTGTCTTTGTCTTGGTTTGTTCTTTTTTTGTTCTTTTGAACTTGAACTTTTGGACCACTTCTTGGAGGGTTTGTTGGGACTGATTAAAATTGAGTCAAGTTTAGAGACCCATTTCAAAATTTTGCTCTGTATGTCAGAAAGGCACCTAAATGAGTCAGTTTGAATGGCCTAGTTTGCGAGAGGGCAAAATGGATCCAGTTGATTTTCAGGGGGTAAGGCTCGGGATTCATGTCCCACACCTTTCATTTGGCCTATTCAGTGATGTACGACTTTTAGAATTCAATTTGGATAAGTTTATGAGGTATTCATTTTGAGGGGTGATCTAAAAGTGCATTTTAGGCATCAAATGCAGATTTTATTGAGTACCACTTTGAGCAATTACATCTTTTGCCCTGTTGATCATCATGGATAAGTTAAAAGTGGATTCAATTCTATGCATAAATGTGAGTCAGTCTGCAAAATTTCAAGTCCTAACGAATCCATTTGCTCAGTTTTCAAAGCCAAATCTGTTTGCAGTTTGTGTGGTTTGGCAAGTCCCTGTTTCGATAGCTAGTCGGAGCCCTGTTTTGCATAAGTGTAAAAGTTGCCTCAGTAGGCGTCATGCCATAATGTTTGCTCTGGGTTATTACTAGTATAAATGATGAGCTACGTTTCAAATTTCAAGCCTCTGTCAATCTATTTGATCAGTTTTCAAAAGAGCTCATTTTGCCATCAAATGCAGTTATCCGTACTTTCAGTGCTATATTAGTTAATGTAGCCATTTTTGTGAGCGCGTCATTTGCATCCTGTCAGTCTGGTGATTGAAATGATAATTCAAAGTTTTAATATGTACTTAAAGGTACCTATGTTTCAAATTTGAGGGCCTACGGAGGTTGTTTGATATTTTTGAGAAAGGCGTCATGTGTTGCCAGGACATTGACTTCATCGGGTCCACAGTGTCAACAAAGCCAGTTGGGCATTTTCGAAAATTAATATCTCTTCGCTTGGGACTTGTCTTGAGAAATTTTTTGGTAGAAGTCATCCTTGTATATCAGGGTACACGCCTGTCAGATGGCGAACTCTAGAAAGGTGTTTTGACAGGTTTGAAAATTATGTCTTCGCGATTAAATGCGAAAATTGTGGTGTAATTGCCTGAAGGTTGTAAAATGTGGATTAATGATCCAAAAATGATTTCAATCATTTCCAGAGGTATGTTTGAGTTCCGTGAAGCATTTTAGAAGTCAGTTGTTTGAAAACAAAAAATTTTTTAGTCGGACCCACTTTGGGGCCCGACCTGGCTCATGCCTGCGCATTATTTTTAATGGTGAAATGGTTTGAAATTCATGTTAATGTGTAAGCTATTTGTAGTTGGAGGCAAGAATGTTTGGTTTTATTAAGCCAAGTATATCTTATAATTCAATTGGTATTTGAGTGCAAAGTAAATGGAATGTGCTGTGAGAAGGCCTTTTGAAACATTCAGCCAAATGTGTTTTGGTGACTGGTGTAGCGTTTAAAAGAGGAAATGAACTCCTAGAAAGTGCACATTGGCAGCAATCTCCCTTTGCATAGAGTGGTGATTGAAGATAATTAATTAAATCTTTCAAGCAAATAGCAATGACATTGTAAAAATATAGCAATTCCAGCAGATGTATAAACCAAAACCAGAAGTTGCCAACATCCTTTCCTCCTTGTCTGTGGCACAAAATGGCTAGGTAGAGAAGGCATCATCGAATAAAACATAATAAAACTTGTAGATGTAAAAATGCTATCCTCTCCTCCCTTGGCCGTGATTTTCTATGGTGATAGCTAGGTGTTGGAAATTTGTATGATGCAGAAATTTCCTCAAGTTTGAAGGTAAACCCCAGCATTCTCCCTCACGTGACTAGTGAAAGGGGGAATTTTTAAATCAAATTGAAACTTCTCCAGTCTCCCCTCCCTCACGTGGTGTTTGGGAAGCAAAAAAAAAATAGACTTATTCTTCCTTATTCTCCCTGATAAACATGGTGTGGTGGAGGGTTTGCAGAGTATGTCTGCGTGGCTAGAGAAGGGGCTGCAAGTTTAAAAGATTTGAAGCAACTGCTACAAACTGTATCAACTCCTCCCCTACGTGGTAGATTAAAGTTTTTTTGAAGTTTCAATGCAAATGAAGATGAGCAGGTGTATGCCCAAGCTCCACCATTCTCCCAACATTCTCCATGTGCGTGGCATGGGTAGTAGCTGCAAATCAAATTCCCCTCTGTGTGGCTGTTTGGAGGCCATATTTAAAATGTAGCAAATGCATTTGGCAGGTGTAAAGCTAATGTTCGCGACTTTGCCAGCGTTTCCCCTCCCTCACATATTGTTTAAAGACCAACATTTTCGATCAAATCTAGAAATTGCCATTAAACTCAAGAAAAGAGCTCAAAAAATGCAGCTACAAGAAGATGCATATATCCCACATTGGCTGGGAAGTGGTATTTTTTAATGTTTATAAGCAAGAATGCACAGTAATAATATGTCTAAGCCAAAAAGGATTTTGACGGAAGGTGGGCCCACGTAGGCATGCTTCCCGAGGCAAACAGGTGGAATTTTGCAGAGAAAAGCAAATTAACCAGTGAGCATGTTCGATGGAGATCAACAGCTCGTGCTACTTCGTGAAGGGAAGATGCGCGCTGGATAAACTTTACGAAGTTGCAAAAACCAGATGGCGCACAGGTGGCAGGTATAGTTAGCAGTCCAGTAGGCGGGTCCCGGTGAGATGGCGATGATGTGGCGCTGAGGTGGTGTACACGTGGTGGCCAAGTGGCAGTGACAAAGCAAATGACGTGGTAGTGATGAGGTGTCATCCCAGGTGGCATTTGGTTAACCCCATCGACCAATCGAAGGTTGCCACATGGCAAGGCATCAAAGCACATCAGAGGAAAAAATCAAAATTAAAATAAGTAAATGATATAGTCTAAACTATATTAAATTTTGAACAATTTAAATGATTGAGCACATTGGGGAATTAATTCGCCTAGGGTCTAAATTTTGGCCAAAATATAAAGTGTTATATGTTTTCGGAAAGCTCTCAGAGTGAGGAATCCGATTATGGGGTTAATTTTGACAAATGTGGGATATTTTGAAAGAAGTTTGGCCAAGAGTAAAATTCAGTTAGAGAGAAGATATTTGATATTCTCAGTTGTAGATTTGATTTTCTTCCCTCCTCTTTTTATTTCCAATTCTTCTCAGTTGTAAGGGCTCCAAAAATTTGGAGAATGGCTCCATTTTTTCATGGCTTCCAATTCTGAGTATTCTTCAAGATTGTACAAAGCAGGGCTATCCTTTCAGTAACGGAGTTCAATTCCTTGCTATAGGTGTTCTTGGTTGCAGGTTCTTGTGTATGTAAGGCATGCACAAATTCACACAGAAGTTGTCTCTAGATTTGTATTTTCATTATATTCAAATCAAATCCTCAAGGAGGCTAAGATTTGTTATCTCAAGGAGGTAATTGTGATTGTTTGCAGGGATTCTTCAAGGAAGAATTTAAATTCTGTAATAGATCATGAATAATGGAATATAGTTTCTGGATTTGATATTTTCTATGAATGAGCTGAGTAATGCATTTATGCAAGGCATTAAATGCATGAATATTTAGTAATGAAGATGGATTTGCAATATAAGCTTTCATTTATAGTTTAATGAGTGACTCTGCTGCCCTTGGATAAGGCACTAGTCTTGCAAGTTTGGGGATGTTTTTTAGATCAAACAAATTAAAAGATAAATCTATTTCCGTTTATGTTTAGGGGTTAATGTTCTATTCTTCCAAAGCTCTATTTCACCTATTATTTGTATAAGATCCAGCCCATCTGTACATGTTACCTAATTTGGTGAGCTTGTGGAATGGTTTGTTTGCTCATTGTTGATGCAGTCTTATGTTTGTGATTGTTGTATTCAATGCATCAAAAGGGTGTCCCCCCCTAGGTCTAGTAGAAACTAAAGTGCGGGAGGATCATTAGGATCCTATGTTATGTTGTCCAAGCCCTGAGGTGTTTCATTGATTGAGATTGGCTATCTCATAGATAGATTTATAGGTGTCTTGGGTTATCACTTTTGGTGAACAATAGGGTTCAAAGTTTAAGGATTGATGGCTTTGAAGATAAAGAAGTGCTACATCAACATCAATCATATAAGGAATATTCCAGGTTTAAAAGGTGAACCTCAAGGAAATGAGTTGCGATGAAAGACCGTACCTGAGAATAATCATTTAAAGAAAACATATGGAGGGAAAAGACTTGTAATTAATTAATTGTCAGAATTAAGTCTTTTCAAAGTGATTTGGCATAGATAAGTATGTAGTTACAAATCATAGCAACTTGTGTGACCGATTTTTAAGCTTGCCCTCAAGATTTGTTTTATTTTTAAAAATAATTACTTGCCTTCTTCATTTGCCCAATTGGGTAAGTAAAGGATTTGCGTAGATGATATTTTATGTTCTTGACTATTGAATTCGGAGCTCTACATGAAAGGTGAGTTAAAAATATTTCTCTCATTCCTGTGATTTCATAAATTGGAAGCTTTATTTGATAGTTCAAATTGGTTCATTCTGTTTCCCCTACTGTACTTTTTTTGTTGGTAAATCCAAAATGAGACCCAAATTGCCTAAGATAGACCAAAGGTCATGGTTAGTTTGTTCCCTGGCTGAATTAGGGGATACTTTTCTGCTATCAATAGATTTAGATGAATTTCATGAAAGGGCATGAGTTTATTGTAGTTCTCCCTTAATGCAAAAAATTCTAGGTAGTGGGTTAGTAGAAGCAACAACTTTCCTCCAGCGGTGTCATGTCCTGAGTTGGTATTGGAGTGCATGGAACTGGAGATCTGGGAGAAATTTGAAGGGAGATTAATTCATCTCTTAGAAAAGGTGACACAAAAAAATGAGGACAAAATTGTTCTATAATTGAAAGAGAATGAAGAGATCCCGAAGGGAAAAATTGAGGAAATGTATAAACATAGCTAGGAAATAGTTTTTGAAAAACTGAACTTCTCTCAAAGATATACAAGATGAAATTGATCAGAGGAAAGAAAAAAAAAGTGGCATGTTTTGTCCCCTTTTGCATGGGTGGAGTCCCCCATTTGCATGGTCAATGACACTCCTGGTTCTAGTACCCCTAATTCTACTAAGGATTCCAATAAGAAATTTTTCTTCTTTGATAAATTCCTTTGTTTATGTAAGGATTGGTAGGAAGGCAATTCCTCCACCCAATAGGCCATCTCTTTATACCTTTGGTAGATGGCTAGTTTTGTTGGTTTTGGTATATTTTTTTGTTGTTGGTTCTATCTCTGGTTTAATTTGTGTTAGTGGTTTTTGGCTATTTTCTATTTGTTGGGTCTATCTTTAGCTAGGTGTGCACTTCTCATGCACCTTAGGTGGCACCTTTTTGTAGTTATGTAATGGAATGGGCCTATCCTTCTTTTTATTAATTAGAACATCAAATTTCAAATGCATATGAACATAAACAAAAAAACATAATAATCTATATTTTTATTTTTTTTGCCATGGAACACTAACATTTTCCTATATTGTAAATTTTGATTAATTATTCTAACCACAACTATTAAATATAGTTTCGAGATTAATAATGTTTAACTTGTTAGAATTATATAATATTTTTTAATGAAAACAATTGAATAAAACATTTCCATGGAATAATGTTGTGTTGTCAAGAATAATTAAATGCTTTTCTTATTCTCTATCATTGGGATTCAATGTTGATATTGGGATGCAGTCACCACTATAGAGGTGTTGAATAGATCTTTTACTATGAGTGAGGTTGGTTAATTTCATTTCTTTTGTTGGTTCTTAGTTTATAGATACTTATTTTCTTGATGTATGTGTTTGTTCTATATAGGGGTAGAAATAGATGTCAATTTACCAAATGCAATAAACAGGTGTGTATCTTCTTTTTTTTTCACCCAAGGTATCCCCACAACCCATCCTAATGCCCAAACCTAAGAACCTTACCTTGGTCATGAACAACCAAGCTGGGGGTCAGGAGAGGGGTGAGATGAGACAAGACTAGTCCCTGGAGATGAGCCAAGAAGCCTGTCAGCCAGGCCCATTGGGTGATTCTAGGCCTCAGAGTCGAACCTGAGACCAATGGGGAGAAAACCTATGGTCCAAGCCAACTCTACTACCCATCTGGGCCTAGGTGTGCATCCTTATTATTTCAACATTTCCATAATATTTCCATTCCCTACTTGATATATTTTTCCTATGCCTGATAGATGATGGCATGATACAAATTCAATTTTTGAAAAGGTGAAAACAAATTCCATTGAGGTTTCTACTCATTTGTACAAATAATTGTCAAGGGATTCACCACTCAAAAAGAGTGAGATGAATGTGTAAAAGTGGTATGTCCTTAGATTCGATTAAATTCTTTGTGGCACTTGATAAACCCTTTGCCACTTCATTAAAAAAAAACCACCCCTATGAGTGAACCCAATAAAACCTCAAACATCTAGCCATGAAAGAAAATGAGCAATTACTTATTAATTATTTAATTTGAATGATAATGATAATTATGCTCCACCCTTGTCCAATAGTTACTCAAGTATAGTTCTTTAATTTTGAGGCATTATCTCATATTAGCATGTCAGTAAACATTTTTTTAAGATCTTTTACAAAATTCATGACTAATCTATTGAATAAATGCTACTTTATAATATGTAACACATTCTATATAAACCACAATAGATGTAATAATTTTAACTCTATTCTAATTTTGGTGTAAAATTTCCAATTTGTTAACCAAAACAAATAGACCATTAAAAGAATGAAGTAAGATTCAAAAATAAGAATGATACTATATGCAAGAAAAGTGGGTCGATGAAACTTCAAATGTGAAAAATATTGTTCAAAGGGCTTATCCACACACCCACAGGACTTCTTGGTGCAAGTTATGGAGTCATGAAGAATAACTCAACTTCCCAAGGTAGGTTCCATGGTTATCTATCTCACAAGGTCCCTCAAGCCAATGCCTTTGCTCTCAGATTACTAAGCAAAGTGACTTAGGGATGATGAATGCAAGAACAAGGGATGCTTCAGATTGATTTTAACATGAAATGCATCCTATTTATGCATGATTATACAAATGAGTTAAACTAAATGATAAGATGACAAGGTTAGTAGCAATACTATCCTAACATGATATACAGGTTAATGATTTAAGATAATGATAATAGAAATACTCTAAAATGCTTATTAGATTAATTCCTATTACAAAGAGAGGCTAGATGTATTGATAAAATTGAGCATAAGTGAGATACTAAAAGCTTGGATGATTTCTGAAATGGAGGAATGAGAGCTCTATTTATAGGGAAAATAGTGCAATGGAAGGTCAGGATTGGAGGAGTTAATCAAGGGTCATGATTGAAAGTTATCAATCCATGTTTACAATTTTCACCAATGAAATGGTGACAATTATCAACATAAGACTACTTGAGAGGAGAGGTAAGAAGCATTAAATTCTTGAGAATACCTCATGGTTACCTTAGAAGGTAAGGGTTAAGGTTAGGTTAGGGTTATCCAATGGATAAAGCTTTTATCCAAGGGGTAAACTCTTGTGCAAAGGTTAAAGGGATAACCATGGTCAAAGCAATGAATGCTTGATGAGACCCCTGGGTTAGATGAGGGTTAAGTTAGGCAACAAGTCTCTAACCATGCCACTAAGGGTTAGTTAACCATTAATGGTTTGAAGACTTTGGGGACAAATTTGTAAGAGTCCTTCCAAATTTGGGGGTATTCAACAAGTTAGCTTGTTGAAGGCATAAAGGCTTTAATGCCTTTTGAAGACTTTATTCCAAATTTTAGAAGTGACCTCCTCAAATTTAGGGAAATGGAATAATTGATGGGTTTAGGCTAATTGATTAGGATTAGATGGATTCTAGAAGAAATTAGGAAGAGGGTTAGGATGCAAGTGGGAGAAGTAGGAAGATGCAAGTGGGAGAGGGATAATAGAATTAATTAAAATAAATTGCTTTATTTCAATTTGGTTGCAAATTGGGGATTAAATAAATTAGATTTATTTAATTGGGGTAAACTATTTAATTAAATGTAAATTTAATTAAAAAGTAGAGAGAAGGAATTTAATTAAATAAAATGATTTATTCAATTAAATGATATAAAGGGCTTAAGTGAATTTAAATAAATAAATTGGATAATTTACTTAATTAAATAGAAGAATGCAGGTGAATTAATTAAATTAGATTTAACTAAATAGAGGAATGAGAATAAAATGAACATTAAATATTCATTTAGGAATATGGTCATTTTTATACATGTACATTTTGTCCCTCTATGAAGCTATGTGTGTGCACATGTTGATTCAAAGAAAATGATGTGTCGTCATGATTTGATTATGATCAGTGTGATGTCATGTTGAGATGTTCATGTTGTGCTCCAGATTTGATAAATGATGCCCCAGATTTGATAAATGATGTTGATAATGCCCCCTCGGGAGATGAATCAAAATTTTGAAAATTCGATTTGTTTTGATAAATGTGATTGCATTTTAAATTTTTGTCCATGTTGAATGTGATATGTTGATTCATCTCCTGATAATGATGTTTGTGTGGGTTAGAAATGAGACTACGAGCAATTTACATGCTCGTCCACATAGCCCTAATTTTCATTTACCCTATAAAAAGGTAAAAAGTGATTTATTTTGTCTCATTTGTGCTTGTTGACTTTGGAGAAAGTGACACTTGGAGAAAAAGAAAAAATGTCAATTCCTTTTGCTTCTCATCGATTCAAACACATTCAGATGTATCTAAGACCTGCCACATATGGACCACCGATAAGTCATCCTCTTTGACCCCTTTTGGATTTTTGTTTTGTCATTTTTTATCATGTTTTTGAATTTTTCCATGCCAATTTGACGGTTTAGCGCATCGGGTATAAACCATAGGGCATATGGTAGGTTGTGTAGCGTGTAGGGTTTAATGAAGTAGGGTAGCATTCGGGTAGATTAAGATAGCACAGCGGTAGGTTAGGGTAGCGCATAGGGTTAGGTTAGTGCGTCGGGGTGACAGGGAAGTGCATAGGGGGAAAAGGGGAGCGCGTAGGAAAGACCTAGCACATAGGGTTAGCAGGGGCTCGCATGGGTAGTGTAGGATAGTGCGTAGGTATGACCTAGTGCATATGCTTAGGTTCATAGTGCAGGGCCAAGGTAAGATAGCACATAAAGGTTTTTAGTGCTTGGGGTAGTTTAGGTGGCACATAGATAGGAGAGGGTAGCGCATAGGTGCAACCTAGCATGTAGGGTTAATGGCATAGCGCATTGATAGGACAGGGTAGCACATAGCCAACAACTTAGCACGTAGATAAGATTGTTTAGCGCATGAGCGGAAAAATTTGGGTAAAGTAGGATTTTGGATGAAAAAATATGTAGGTTTTACTAGTTTTGTCAGGATGGGTGCGAATTGTCAGTCTGTGTGTCTTCTGTCATTGTTGTGATAAGTTGTCCAATATGAGTTCTGATATAACTTGATTTGATTTGCAATGTTTCAAATTGATTTGATCTAATGTTGATTTGATATGATGTGGATTTTGATATGGATGTTTTGATGAACTTGATTTGATATGCATTGTTTCAAGTTGATATATATGTGGAACTTGAGTTGTTTTTCAAGGAGATATGATTGTGGAACTTGAGTTGTGTTACAAGTTGATTTGATTGTGAAACTTGAGTTGTGTCACAAGTTGATTTGATTATGGAACGTGAGTTGTGTTACAAGTTGATGTAATTGTGAAACTTGAGTTGTGTTACAAGTTGATATGATTGTGAAACTTGAGTTGTGTTACAAGTTGATATGATTTGATATGGAAATCAATTTGATGTGATGTGGAACTTGATTAGATTTTTTATGTTTCAAGTTGATGTTAATTTGATTTTGATATGAATTGATTTGATGAGGAAACTGATATTGGACTTGTTTTGTTTATGACAGGAGCACATTGGAGTTGTTTAGTCACGAGAGCGATTTCTGAGACCGTGGTCATTGATACCATGATTGACATAGGATGATAGGGATATTATTGAGAGGCCCCAGTTTATCATTAACTGGGGTTTATTGATAGTGTTGGCCGAGAGGTGGCATAGTGACACCAACACCTTCCATTTGGCGACAGGTGAGATCACAGTGACACTTGAGGATTGCTATCAGATTCTACAGATTCCCATGGTAGGAGAACTGTTATCTTATGAGAAGATAGAGGAGGGTGGGACAGAGGCACTTCGCCAAATTCTACAAGATGATACGGTTTGCGGATATGAGATCCCCTGGCAGGAGTTCATAGATTTGGATTACACTCCTCTACCATTAGTGCTAGCAATATTCATAGGTGGTTTCTTAGGTCCCGACGTAGGTCGAAGGGACTAGTAGTAGGATGGGGGTTGGTCCTAGAGGACATGCTGACATAGGGTTGTCGATTCATATGGGGGTCGTCTATGCTGGCCCACTTATACAGGGATCTTCATTAGGTGGTTTACTTGGGGTATAGCAGTCTATCAGCTGGAGTTACACTGCTACAGGTATGGGCGTGGGAGCATATTCTTGTAGCTAGGCCACTTGCAAAGAGAGATAGGCCTGCTGGGTGTGCATATGCATATGGATATTGAGGGATAGTTGTCTAGCGTAAGCTAGGCAAACTAGAGTATTGGAGGAGAGTGTTAGATGATATTGATATGGTCATTTGGAGATCGTACATGGAGTGTGAGGTATGGGTAGAGGATGCGATGGAGATGCCCTATGTCTATATGTCCTGATTTTTGATAGGGTGGATGCCCTTTGTGATTGAGAGATTCCTGCATAGCCGAGTGTTGTGGCAATATGGTCGTCAATAGGGATTTCCACAGGGGCATGCTTGTATGCTCGATGAAGACAAGATATACTAGAGTGGGGACCCACTATTGATAGCACGGTGATAGTTGAGGAGTTCTTTCATTTAGACGACCAGATATGGGATTACACTTATGGGGTAGTGGACGCAGGGATGATAGAGGAGTTTGCCACACTGTTTGGGGCACATGTTGTGGCTAGGATATTAGATCCAGTAGAGATGATTCCCGCTTTTGAGGATGATGAGCAACCCGAGAGAGGATGGAGAGGAGCTGGATGAGGGAGGTGGGGATGGTGGAGGAGGTGAAGGTGGATATGGTGGAGGAGGTGGCCGAGGTTGGTGATGGGATAGAGGGAGGAGAGGAGATCAGGGGAGGAGAGGAGATAGGGGTGGAGATGGTGGTGACAGAGGGATTCGAGTGGAGAGAGTAGTGTAGCGAGCTGTGGTGGATAAAGGGAGAGGAGGTGTGGATATTAGAGTTGGGGGTTAGGAGAGAGTAGGAGAGGTGATAATAGCGGTGGGAGGGACTATCAAGTTTAGACAGTCAGCTTAGAGGAGGAGGTCTGATGTGTTACCTCCACTAGCACCGAGGATAGGGGGAGGGATAGGGGGTAATACTTCATAGGTACCCATCCAAATGTGGATTATGATGCACCAGGAGGATGCATAGATTAGGTCACTGCAATTATCAGTGCAACACCTACAAACACAACTATTGGTACATCAATAATAGATTACACAGCTGACCACAGAGCAAGATACTATTTTGGAGCGATTGGGTCAACTCGAGGCTCAAGCAAAGGCTTTGGAGAGAGTAGCGGTGGGTGGCTTGATGAGAGATACCCTAAGAGAGGTGGCTTTGAGAGACAAGAAGGTGGAGTACTACAGGAGGCATTACGAGGATGTGGTGCCCAGAGAGTGTCGAGTGTTGAGTTTTACAACTTTGAGATCCAGTCAATCCAGAGAGACTGGGTCGAGGATAAAGAGTAGAGGCGTGACAGGGCCTACTAGACAGGATCCACATGGAGATCTACGTGCTGGGACATCTGATACGAGAGCGTCACCCTCAGGAGATAGTCATACGTGAGAGACGTTGTCTCCATTGTATTTTGATCATTTTGTTGTATTGGCATAGACATGACATACTTTTGTACATTGATCATTATATATATATATATATATATATATATGACACCATTTTCTTTGATCCTCATGTGATGTGTTATGGATGATGCTTTCTATATGATTTTGATTATTCTATAATGATGATGCAATGCTTAGATAATGCATGATGTTTATGAGATGTATCTTGAAAATGAGATGTATGATATGATATGCAACTAATTGTAAAATGATATGCAACTAATTGTAAAATGATATTCACCTAATTGTAAAATTATATGCAACTAATTTGAGAATCCTCATTCTATGTTTGTCATCCCTATATAGTCACATGTTTTTGCTTTCTTTGTAGGTATCATCATTGAGCATTGATTTGTTGGGATATGTTGAAAATTTATACAAGCATAATGTTATAATTTAATCATAATGACCTAGGAAAAATTTACATGATTTTTGATTTTGCAAGATAGCACAAGCATCAAGGTATAATTGAACCAGGATGACCTGAGTGTGGATTGCGTATAAATAGATAAGATTAAACCATTTTGTATGCACAAAGTGGAATCATGTCTTCAGTGATATGCTTTGAATTGCGTCTCGAGACAAGTATTTGCATAGTGCAATTGATCACCTCATAGACAGAAAACTAAAAAATATTGGAGTCCTCATGACTTTCTCTAGCTTGATGCATTGTTGAGAAAATGTAGAGGATCCAATTGTTCAAAAAGTTCAAGTGCAAAATAGTCAAAACTTCATGCAAGATGCAAACATTTGATACTTCAAAAAATCATCCATCATGTTTTGTGAATCTATTTAAGTGAGCAGTGTTTGGTTTTGTGATTGTTGATTTGTTTATTCGATATGATTATCTAAGTTTGTTGCAAGTTTTGATCAATGATACCCCTAGCTGAGTTTTCCTCTTAATGCGGATATGTATAGTGATTACCAAGCCATGGTGGGATGTGGTGAAAGGATATGTGGATAAACCAAGATAGTGACTACACTAAGTATGTCTTGGATAATGTGATAAAAATGTCAAGCGATGGCCAATAGTGCTTGATTGTGGATATAACAGCTTGGTAGTAAAGATAGATAGAGGAGTTGTCCTTTCGCAATAGTGCCTGTTGCTAGGTTTTCACCAATTGCTTTTATTGTACCTTTTTATTTGCTTTTTCTTCATTTTTGATAATTTTTTATTTTTTCATGCATTAGACTGCTCAAGTATAGTATTTCTTCAAATGGATGTTGTTAGTTGGTTCATCAATCACATCTCCTTTTGAAGTTGTTAGCTGATAAGAATCTGATCCATAGGCTGATATGATGACATAGGGACCTAACTAGTTAGGTTCAAATTTCCCTCTCTTTTCCCAATCCTACTAATTTCTAGGATTTTCTTTGAGTACTAGATCACCAATTTAAAAAATTCTAGGAATGACCTTGTGGTTGTAGCTTCTGCACATGCATTGCTGATATGCTTTGAGGTGAGTGTAGGCATGTTGGCATCTTTCATCTAGAAGTTCTAGCTCTTGCAGTCGGTTGACTCAATACTCTTCATATGGAATTAGGCCTTTCAAAGAGACTCTGAGAGATGAAATTTCTACCTCCAGGGGTAAAATTGCTTCTGATACATATACCAATGAATATGGTGTAGCTCCCATAGGTGTGCAGATGCTAGTTCTATATGCCCAAAGTGTTGGATTGAGTTGTACATGCCAATCTTTGCCTACATCATTCACTATTTTCTTTAGGATTTTCAATATTGTTTTGTTGGATGCTTTTGCCTGACCATTCCCCTGTGGGTAGTAAGGTGTAGAGAAACAATGTTGGATTTTGAATTTTTCACATAGTTCTTGCACATCTTGGTTCTTGAAAGGTCATCCATTATCTGTGATGATGGAACTTGGAATGCCATATCTGCAGATTAGATAATTAAGGATAAAAGGGGCAATTTGTTTCCCAGTCACCATGGTCATAGGGACCACTTCAATCCACTCAGTAAAATATTCTATTGCAGTTATAATGAACTTGTGTCCATTTGAAGATGAAGGATGAATTTTTCCGATTAAGTCTAGTCCCCACTAGCAAAAGGGCCAGGATGTTGTGAATGGTTGCAGTTCCTGTGCTGGTGCATGTATAAGATTGCCTTGGATTTGGCATTTAGGACACTTCTTTGCAAAATGGTAAGAGTCTTTTTCCATTGTTGCCCAGTAATATTGCATTCTTAGAAGTTTTTTAGCAAGAGGAGGACCACTTGAATGTGTGCCATAGATACCTTCATGAAGCTCTTGTAAATTGGAGTCAGATTCATTATGATCAAGGCAACGAAGAAGAGTACCATCTAGACCTTGACAGTACAAAGTATCAGTAGTGAGAGTATATCGGGTGGCTTGCCAGATAAAGTTGTATTTTTGGTTTTGAGATAGGTCAATGGGTAGGATATTTCTCTTAAGATAGTCATATATCGGTCTGTATAATAGAGAGTTAGAACCGGTCAAGGCATAGATAACATGGGAATCGAAATGGTCATAGGTTTGGGAGAACAATTGCTCTACCAGAAACTCATAATGACTCTATTGCTCTAGAATTTGTAGTAGTGAAGGCGATAGTAGCCATTGCATTGGCTGCTCTATTGTCCAACCTTCGTATTTTCTCGAAGGTGATGTGTACAAAATATTGTTTGAAATCATCCACCAGTCGTTTGTATGGTAGCAGCTTGTCGTCCTTTGTTTGATAGTCATTGTTGATCTAATTGATGACTAGTTGTGAATCTCCATGGAATTTTAATTTTGTGATTCTCCATTCCACAGCCATTTTGATGCCTATAACTAGTGCCTCATATTCAGCAACATTATTTGTGCATGGAAACATGAGCCTATATGATCTTGGTATGGTGTGCCTATCAAGAGTGATGAACAGAATGCCAGCACTTGAGCCATGTTGAGTATATGATCTATCAAAGTATAGGGTCCATTGTTTGGCAGAAATAACAAGAACATCTCTATCCAAAAATTTGATCTCCATTGGTTGTTTTCCAGCTAGTGGTGCTTCAGCTAGTTGATCTGCAATTTCTTGTCCCTTGATAACTTGTCGCTCTGTGTAGTGGATATCAAATTCATTGAGAATCATGACCCATTTAGCCAATCTATCTATAAGAGCTGCTTTGCTAAGTAAATATTTGAGAGGATCAATTTTTGCTATGAGCTTGATTGTGTGAGCTAGCATGTAATGCCAAAAATTTTGAGAATCAAATACCACTGTTAGCCAAGCCTTCTCAATGAATGTATAGTTGAGTTCGTAACCATTTAATGTCCTGCTGATGTAATAGATAGCTCGTTCCTTTCCTTGTTGATCTTCTTGTGCTAATAATGCCCCCAGTGATATATTTGTTGTTGAAATGTAGAGAATGGGTAGCTTCCCTTCTATTGGTGGTACTAGAACTGGTGGGTTCATTAGATATTTGCTTGATTTGATAGAATGATTCTACACATTTGGCTTCACATCTGAATGGTACATTTTTATGTAGCAAATGGTTGAATGGTAGACTTTTATCTTCTAGTTGAGCGATGAATCTCCTGACTGACTAGAGCCATCCTTGTAGAGATCTAAGTTGGTTGATGTTCTTTGGTGGTGGCATCTCTATTATGGCTTGTACCTTTGCTGGATCCACTTCAATACCCTTAGCTGAAACTATGTAGCCTAGTAACTTGCATGATGTAACCCTGAAGACACACTTCTTAGGGTTGAGCCTGACTTAGAATTTCTCCAATCTATCAAAAATATTCTCTAAGATGCTTAAATGTTCTGCTCGAGTAAATGATTTAGCTAGTAAGTCATCCACATAGTCTTCCATGAAGATATGCATCATGTCATGAAAGATTGTCGTCATTGCTCATTAATAAGTTGCCCCTGCATTCTTCAGGCCAAACAACATGACATTCCAATAGTACATTCCCCAAGGATAGGTAAATACTATTCTATCTTGATCCTCCGGGGCTATCTTGATTTGATTATAGGCTAAAAAACCATCCATTAGTGATAGCATTGCATGGCCTGTTGTGAGGTCTACAATTATGTTGATATAGGGCAAAGGAAAGTCATCCTTTGGAAAATCTTTGTTGACATCTCTAAAATTGGTGCATATTTTGATGCTACCATTAGGTTTAGATATCGGTACGATGTTGGAAATCCATTCAGCATAGTCAATAGGTCAAATAAATCCGACATCTAATAGTTTCTTCAGCTTAACTTTGACCATGAGTGCTACATGTGGATTCATCTTTCTCAGTTTTTGCTTGAGTGGCTTAGCTCCTGGAGAAATGGACAAGTGATGCATGATTAATTATGGATCAATCTCAGGCATATGTACATATCACCAAGCAAAGTTGATTTGCTTTTCTTTGAAAAATTGGACAAAACTCTGATATTTCTTCCTCTGTCAAAGATTCTACAAGGTGTATGTTTTTGGCTGCTTTTGTTGTACCAATGTTCATTGATTGAGTGGCCTCAATCAATATGGGTGATCACTCTTGATAATATTTAGGAAGAATGTCAAGTCTCCCATCTTTAGGTGCCTTAAAAAGGTTTTCACCCTCAGATGCGTCCTTTATTTTTACTTTTTTGTGATCTATTGCTGCCATTGACTGGTTTTCAGCTATAGATCCTTTATTTTGTTCATTTTTGCGACTGAGAGACTTGGCACTCCCCTGATTGCATATGTCATTACTTTGTTCACTGCTAGAGTCTATTTGTGGGTTAATGGTACATAAGTAATGGATAATGGATTCGTCATTTGGGAAAATTTCTATGTCATGAGTTTCAAGTTCATCCCAGTCTATGAGGTCAAGAAAGATAAGTGGTAAGGAGTCACTAGGCAGATCAAGTTCAGCTATTGTAAGTGTCAAGATGGAGGTATTATCATGATTTTTTGGGGTATTAAAGAAGTTAAGGATTTTGTCAAGGTCTTCAATGGTATCATCTTCTATGTAGAATTGCTCATAATGTCAATGCTCTTGTAAGTGTCAAGATGGAGGTATTATCATGATTTTTTGGGTTATTAAAGAAGTTAAGGATTTTGTCAAGGTCTTCGATGGTGTCATCTTCTGTGTAGACTTGCTCATAATGTTATTGCTTGTTTTCTTTAGCATCATAGATATTTTGTGGACCAAATTCAAGTAGTCTAGGTTCTATGTTGTGTTCTTCTTGAGAGATGCGTGTATGACTGTCATTTGCAATAATATCTTCAGTAACATTAGAACAACTACCCCATTCATAGTCATTGGAATCAGTCTCAGAGGTATTATCCCAGATTCTGGCAATGTTGTGGACAGGTATGTTGTAGGGTGAAAATATGTCTTTGATGATTGATACAAGTCTGATAGTTTTCTTTGATTCTGTGTCGGATCTTGCTTCCACTTTTTGCATTTGTTCATATATCATCTCTCCTTGGGGAGGAATGATTTTATTAGGAGGTGATTCCTTTTTGTCTGAAATTGGTGCTTTAACATGATGTACTTCTATAGTAGATGCTTCCTTCTTTTGATTCATGGGCTTCTCTTGATGTTGCTTTCGTTCTTGATATTCATGTTCTTTGCGTATTGTCTCTACAGACTCAAATAGTGCTTCCTACCATGAGTCCTCCTTGTATTTCTTCTTTGCTTTCCATTGAGGATTTTAGTATTTGCTTGGTATCTTCCTCAGTGGTAGAGTGTGTTCATAGCCCAATCCTATTTTGTCTTTACTGAATTGTGAAGGAGGATCTAATGGTTCTGTGATGTCTTCCTGACATTTGTCAATAGGTCCTTTGCCATTGTATCCCATTTGTTGCATGATTAAGTAACCTTTTCCATATAGGTATGTTGGTATAGCTACTTCCATAGTAGCCACTCTATCTTCTTCCTCATCCTTGTATAGCCAACTAAGGATGTCTTTTTCCTCTGATTCATGTGCTAGAGTTCCTAGTTAGATAAATTTGCCATCAAACTTGGTGATGGGCTGTGTTGCTTGATGTGTTGATGTTGTAGGTAATCCATGAGATTTAGGTGATGCTGGTAAGTTGGCCAAACACAAAGGTTCCAAAGAGTATTCTCCCATGCCTTTCTCTTTGATTTTCATTTTCTGCTTGAAATCCATAGATAGTGATTTAGACTTTTCTTGCTAAAGATCTAGTGCTGAGTAACTTTGTTTCTCTCTATTATGTGGAACCAAGTTGTCTTGAGTTGCCCCCATAGCATTACAATGTTGAAATGGGTTATGATCTACTGATATAGAAATCTCCTGCCCATTGTAGGGGAACTTAACACACTAATGATAAGTAGAAGGTATTGCTTGCATTTCATGTATCCAAGGTCGACCCAATAAGATATTATATGTGAGGTCTATGTCTAAGGCTTGGCACATAGTGTCCTTTTGTATTGGTCCTACTTGAATTGGAAACATTACTATTCCTTTAGATGATATCTCTTCGTCATCATATGCTTTGATAGTGATCTTTTTGTGTGGATCAATAGATTGCTTAGAGAAGCCTAACGCACGGATAAGTTTCAAGGTACAGATATTGAGTCTAGCTCCTCCATTTATTAATACTCTTTTGACTCAATGCTTGTAGACCAAGACTTCAATGTGGAGTGGAGTATTGTGGGGATGGCTCAATGAGATATTATCATGCTTAGAAAAGGTAAGGTTATGAGGCCCTGTCATATGAGCCACCATGGCATGGAATTTATTTGTATCTAGATCTTGAGGTACATTTCTTTCCAATAGTGCTTGTTCCAAGATGTCTTTGTGTTTTGGAGAAAGTTTTAGCAACTCTAGTATAGATATTTGAGCAGGAGTTTTGCATAGTTGACTGAGTAGATCATATTAAATTTTGGGTATGGTGTTTTTTGTTGACCTATGCCCCTTCAAGACATATTTTTGAGCTCTGGTGGTTATGTTGACGGATTCATGTTCACACTTGTCTTTGATTGTGATGATGTTTACTTGATTGTCCTTGACTGATATATGATTGATGGTGTTATTGTATATGTGATTGATACGAGCTCCATGCATATCGTTTGAGGTTGAAGCTCCATCCTTGTTGTAGTTTGGAAAAAGGATTCTTAAAGGCTCCATGGTCACCATTTGTCTTGAGACCATCGACTATTAAATTGCCTCTATCAATCATGTCTTGAACAATGTTTTTCAGTCTCATGCAATCATTTGTTTGATGACCTTTCTTGCGATGAAAATCACAAAAGTGTGAGTCATTCCACTAGGGTGGTTTGATTTGTGGTTCAAAGTTTTTGATCGCTGGTAAGGAGATAATTTTGTTTGCCTAGAGTTCTCTCAATGTAGACTCCAATGATTGCCCTAGTGTTGTGTAAATGTGTTTGGGAAAGTTGTTGGTATTACCTCATGAGTTTGTATTTGGTCCTCGAATGGTGTTGTTGCTTTGGGTATTGTTGGCATTGGTTGTGTTGAGTTGATATTGATTGGTAGTCAGTGCATAAGTGTTAGTACCTTGGTTAGCACATTTGGGATTCATTGTATCTTGAGGATTACCTGATAATGCTAGCACTGGTTGCTTGGATTTTGCATCATTTGATTTGTTTCCTCCTTCATTTCCAGTGTTTTTGTTTGTGGTCTAGAATCTGGATTTGTCTAAGTTGCTATTGTTTTGGTTGTTGTAGTTGGATGAATTTGTTCCTTCTTTGAAGAATTTCAATCTTCCCTTCTTGACATATGCCTCCTCTACTTGGATGCCATTTTTAATTAATTTGGAAAAAGATGGTATGCATTGAAGTTTGAGTATATAACTCATCTCACTATTCAAGTTGTTGATGAAAATTTCCAGCTTTTCTTTTTCAAGCACATCTCGAGGATATCTCGAAACCATACCTCGCCAACATTGAAGGAATACCATGAATGTTTCATTGTTTTTCTGCTTGGTGTTATAGACAGCTAGCATAGTGATAGCATGTTGAATGTTGTAGGAATATTGAGTTATGAATTTGTTGACTAATTCATTGAATGATCTGACAGGAGGTGTGATTTTGGATAACCATTCCATTGTTTGTCCTCCCAAGCTTCTTGGGAATAACCTCATCAAATAAGTGTTATCATGGGCGAATTCAAGACTCATGGTACAAAATTCCTGAACATGATCACGAGGATCACTTTTCCCATCATATTTGTCAAATTTGGGAATATCTAAGTTTGGGGGAAAAGGTACCATGTTTAACCGTCTATCAAAAGGGTAAGGACAAATTTCAGTCAAAGAGTACCATATTGTTGTCCCTTGTTGCATGTCTTGCATTTTTTTTTGCAACATTTTCATTTGTTGAGTGAGAGCAATTAAATGTGCATTTGCCTGTTGAGGGAAGAGTTCTTCCCTTGTATTGTTTCTAAGTTGGAATGGTGTGTGTAGGGGTATGTTTTGCTCAAGGATGTTTTGCTCGGGCATATTCTATTCTAGTAGATTTTGCTTAGGTATGTTTTTCTCAAGGTCACGTGCTTCCTCATCTCTTTGTCATTCTTGATAGTCATAATGTCAAGATATTGTTTTAAATATGTCAGTGTCAAAGTCATCAAGGAGTTTAACTCCTTTTCTTGTGAGCATGAGTAGATATTTTTCTTTGTCATTTTCCATGAGTCTTTCCACAAGTTTTTGAAATGAAGCACTTTCTTGACACTCTTGGAGGAGTTCCTTAGAAATTTTGGTGTCTTCTAGATTTGGACCCTTGAAAGGATTTGATAATCTTTGATCCATGCTGGACTCTGGTTGTGTTTCGCGTTGTTTGTTTTGTTGAGAGCGAGTAACAACAGGTATCTAGTAGAAGCTTTCTGTGACAAAAGGAATGAACTCCTCTTTGATGTTTTGTTCAGGGGTTGGTGGTTCAAACCGTGGTATGTTGTAAGTGATGCACTCTTCGGGTAATAAAGCCAGATTGATCTTTCCTCCTTGATTTAGGTGTTGACTGAATGTTGATTTTTGACAAAATGCTCTACTCCTCAATGGTTCCTTATCAAATTTGTTGTTTTTGTCTTGAAGATACAACCGAATATGATGAAGGAATGTTCGATGAGATTTGAAGAGTTGGTAATTGATGTATAAAAATTTATTCCGTTTGGCAAGTTTTAGAGAATTGGATTGTTGTTTCCTCAACTTAGTGTTATGATAAATACTCTTTCTTCTCAAAATATGAGGATTAGTCATGCACAGGCGATCAATGGTTTCCTTTGATTTGTTTTGGATTTAGTTATCTTGTTTGGAAACTCAAGTTTTACTTTATAAAATGAAGGTTTAGATGCCCCTTCATGACAAAGCATGTCAAATGATATGGAATACGAGCTTTCCTAATATGGAAACTTGATTTGACAACTTGGAGTTTAAAACAAGTGTGTTTTTAGATAGAAATCCGTTTGATTTGAAGGATCTTTTGATACGTGTTATGACATTTCCTGATTTTGATAGGAGAAATGTGTTTTATCTCGCGACTAGTTTTCAGATTTTGACAGCTTTGTTTGATAGAAAACTTGCTTTGGGAATAGTTTTTGGTACTCGGTTTTGATTTTTTGTTTGATGAAGTTTAGGCTAAGGAAGGAAAGCTTCCTAAATTGTTTTCAGATTTTTCAAAAATAGCCTCTATTTTGCCCCCCGTTTTCTTGGTTTTTGCTATGCGCTAAAACAAAAACTCAATGCACTATATAATTTCTTCAACGCGCTATAGAATAGACTTCACGCGCTAAGCTGCCCTCTGCGATGTGCTAACTGGTTTGTTTTGATTTTGTCTTGGTTTAAAAGGTTATGTGCTAATATGGGCTACCAATGCACTAACTAATGGTCTCCACTTGCTAATTCTTGATCCCCATGCGCTAAGTTGTTGCTTCAATGCACCAGAATGTTTTCAGAAAGCACTACTTTAAATTGCTAGTTTTGGATTTTGATGAAGAGCTAAAGTTCAGACTGAATGTGCCAAATTGAAGTTCAAGTGTGCCAAAGGATGGTTTCTATGTGCTAAGAAGTTGCCCTTATGCGCTAAACTACCCTGATAGTTTGACTTGGTTGTTTTTCTGCAATTTTTGGAACTTTATTTTCAATGATGATGGATGATTTTTTGAAGTAATAAATGAAAGACCAACAAAAAAGAAGCAACCATTTTTCTTAGTCTAAACAATGAGTGCATGTTCTATGAGGATGTGTTCAAATCTCCAATGTTTTAACAGGTTTAGATACAACAACATACAATTCAGTCAGACTATTTATTCAAGGGTCATAAGTAATATCATAGCCCACTAGTCTCGATACTCCATCAGCTCAAACAGTCGTGTCACCCCCTAGGGGGCACCTATTTTTTTGTCTTTTACCAGAAATTAACCCAAAGTGAATTGCTTCACAATTCAGTAGTTATCTTGGGAGATATATGGTGAGTGATCTTGGGGGTAGATTCTTCCCCACCCTTGCATTATGATATTACAAATGTCTGGATACTGACTCGGCTCAAAGTTTCTATGCTAAAGTTCATAATCAGGCTTCCCATTTGATCGTTAGTGATAAAATCCCTCAAGAGGCTTCCCAACCTTTAGAACAAAGACTTTATGTATCTCAAGGATACTGGGGGAAGGCTAATCGTTGTGCGCAACCATTGAAAAGGACTTTCATCACTTTCCACTTTTAATTATAGTGGGTTGGAATACTTGGCTTCAAAGTCATTCCCCACTTAGGTCATTCCCTTCACACCGGCCAAAGAATGGCTTTAAGAGTTTTTCAACCCCTTGGGAAGGTAGGCCTGCTAAAGGATTTTAATGCAATAAACACTGTAAGCATAAGAGCGGTCTGGCTTTTTGATCACCTAGTTAAGGGGAGAGCATATTCCTTCCACTTTCGTAGCAAAGTAAACAAGTATTCTTTTTAACTTTTCATTGCAATGATTTGTTAAAATCTATATGGAGATGTTACTCCACAAAAACATGGTGTTTATTTTATCCCTTCAAAGCAATGATTTTTTGATCTAGGAAAAGAGCCTGGTCAACAAAGAAACTTTGAGATTTGGTCAACAAAAGAAATCGATTAAAAGGGGAAGATCTTCCCTGTTTGATTTTGAATGAATTTGGTCATGTGTGATTATTTTACTTTGCAAAAATTGAAGTGGATCCTTTTATGCACCAAAGGATAGTGAATTTCTTTTTAAAGCCCTTTGTTTGCAACAAAAGAAAGATTTGTCTTGTTCTTTTTATAGCCCGAAATGAAAAAATTTCTCCTAGAAAAAGCAAGAAAGATGTTTTTGTGGTTCTTTTTATTTGCCCAAAATAAAATGAGTTCAATTTTATCCAACAAGAATTAAAAGACTCTAAATTTTAACTAACTTAGCTAAGTTAGTAAAAATTTAAACTATTGTAATTCTTAAACTAAAACTAAGCTCCACCTACATGAAACTGTCAAGAATCCTACAAAATACCAATAAAAACAGTTAGAAAAAACTTGGCTTTTGCGGACTTCTAAAAGTCTAGATTTAATCTCGGTTACAAATTAATTTTCTTACCTTCTATCTTTGATGCATTATAGAAAAGACTACATGCACTACAACATATCTAGGATGCACTATCAGACAGACCTGATGCACTGAAATGTTTTTCGAATGTGCTGCTCTGTTAAGTTCCCGCACTGAGACCTATAGGAAAAATGTTAAAATGTCTATGCGCTAAGTGATGGTCTACACGCGCTAGGAAATGAGTCCTACATGCTAGACAGTGAGTTAGATGCTCTGGAATGTTAACCAGATGTGCCAAGGGATGTTCCCCATGCACCAATTCTTGTTTCCTATGTAACTACAAAAGTGATTAGATTTAAAAACCAATTTGATTAATGGGGTTGAGCCCCACGATGGGTGCCAGAAATGTATGCAGGAAAAGCGGGTCGATGAAACTTAAAATATAAAAAATATTGTTCAAAGGGCTTATCCACACACCCATAGGACTTCTTGATGCAAGTTATGGAGTCAAGAAGAACAACTCAACTTCCCAAGGTAGGTTCCATGGTTCTCTATCTCACAAGGTCCCTCAAGCCAATGCCCTTGCTCTCAGATTACTGAGCAAAGTGACTTAGGGATGACGAATGCAATAACGAGGGATGCTTTAGATTGATTTTAAAATGAAATGCATCCTTTTTACATGATTCTACAAATGAGTTAAACTAAATTATAAGATGACAAGGTCAGTAGCAATACTATCCTAACATGATATACTAGTTAATGATTTAAACTAATGATAATAGAAATACTCTAAAATGCTTATTAGATTAATTCCTATTACAAAAAGAGGCTAGATGTATTGATAAAATTGAGCATAAGTGAGATACTAAAAGCTTGGATGATTTTTGAAATGGAGGAATGAGAGCTCTATTTATAGGAAAAATAGGGCAATTGAAGGTCATGATTGAAGGAGTTAATCAAGGGTTAGGATTGAAAGTTATCAATCCATGTTTACAATTTTCACCAATGAAATGGTGACAATTGTCAACATAAGACTACTTGAGAGGAGAGGTAAGAAGAATTAAATTCTTGAGAAGACCTCGTGGTTGCCTTAGAAGGTAAGGGTTAAGGTTAGGTTAGGGTTATCCAATGGATAAAGCTTTTATCCAAGGGGTAAACTCTTGTGCAAAGGTTAAAGGGATAACCATGGTCAAAGCAATGAATGCTTAATGAGACCCCTGGGTTAGATGAGGGTTAAGTTAGGCAAAAGGTCTCTAACCATGCCACTAAGGGTTAGTTAACCATTAATGGTTTGAAGACTTTGGGGACAAATTTGTAAGAGTCCTTCCAAATTTGGGGGTATTCATCAAGTTAGCTTGTTGAAGGCATAAAGGCTTTAATGCCTTTCGAAGACTTTACTCCAAATTTGAGAAGTGACCTCCTCAAATTTAGGGAAATGGGATAATTGATGGGTTTAGGCTAATTGATTAGGATTAGATGAATTCTAGAAGAAATTAGGAAGAGGGTTAGGATGCAAGTGGGAGATGTAGGAAATGCAAGTGGATGAGGGATAATAGAATTAATTAAAATAAATTGTTTATTTCAATTTGGTTGCAAATTGTGGATTAAATAAATTAGATTTATTTAATTGGGGTAAACTATTTAATTAAATGTAAATTTAATTAAAAAGTAGAGAGAAGGAATTTAATTAAATAAAATGATTTATTCAATTAAATGATATAGAGGGCTTAATTGAATTTAAATAAATAAATTGGATAATTTATTTAATTAAATAGAAGAATGTGGGTGATTTAATTAAATTAGATTTAACTAAATAGAGGAATGAGAATAAAATGAACATTAAATATTCATTTAGGAATATCGTCATTTTTATACATCTACAAATAGCATGAAGATATATCATCAACCCAAGGTCAAGATTGTATTTGAAAATTATATACTAGCACTATTGTATACATGTAAGATATTATAAATTAAACTATTAGATCTTATATGGACATATAAAATTGTACTCTCTAACATATTAACTTATATATAATATTTTGTAGAGGTCTCTTTGTAATGGGCATGCTTATCCTCCTTTGTAGGATTTTTCTTTTCTAGTCTTTTTGGACCTATTCATCTCAACATTTTGGCCAAGTTGAATAGCTTTTTGGTCTCCCTCTAGTTTGGTTGAGCACTGTGTTGGCAATTTTGATGATTGATGTTGTGATTGTCATTGATGGACACACACATTGATGGACACACACTTGCCTTGAGATCACTTTTTGTTTGTATGAGTTAAAGCTCAACCAGTATCATGTATTATAGTATTTAGACTATCGATGTTTTGCAGAAAGTGTTTACCGATCTCAAGAGGTATGAAGACCCAAGCGGTTCAAGGATCTCAAGTGGTATGAAGGAACGAAGCGACACAACACATATTTCCTAGTCTTCATTTTTGTCAAACCAGCAACTGGTGTTTTGCCTAAACCGGTATTTTGTTTGAACCGGTAATACTCTGTGCTAAGTTACCAACCGGCATTTTGTGATGAGTTACCATCCACTGATTGTTCAGCAGTGCCGACACTTTGGCTGTGCATATTGTGTCATGTTACCAAAAAGTGTCCAGATGAATTGAACCTAAAAAATTGTATTGTAATCCTATTGGACCAACATGAAATCAGATTCCTTTATAAGGACATCATGTCTATGGTTTTAGTAGTTGTTGCAAGGGTTTAAGGTGGTTAATGAGTTTTTGTGAACATAGAAGAGAAGTTCAGGTCTGCGAGAAGAGGCAGAGAGTGAATGTGTTGAAGACTGAAGAAATGCTGGAATGCATTAGGAATGAGCTATCAAGGATCTAACCAAGCAATCTGTGCTATTTGATAGATCACTCACTTGTTGATTATTCGCATCTTCAACAAGTCTGTAGCCCTTAACTAGGTAGGTCCAAAAGCCTTTTGTAAATCCTCTAACAAGGTGGTTCACATCTGTGGATCTAAAATCCTCTAGCAAGGTAGTCTTTAACTAGACTTATCTCCTAACAGAGATTGAGATTCCTAACAGGATCTGTTCTAGTAAAGAAAATTGTATGACCTTAACCAGTCTAGTTCCTATTCTGTAGATAGTTACTTGTGATTTTCATCTCACCGTAGTTTTTCCCATTTGGGTTTCCATGTCAAAATCTCTTGTGTTATGGTGTTTGTGCTCTTGTGGGTGAGTGCCTTATTTGCTATTTGGTTTGCATGTGTGTTAACCGGTTTGTTTGTTAAACTGTTTTACCATTTTACTGCTAGACTATTAAAGTATCTTAGTACAGTAATTTTTGGCATACTAGTTCACCCCCCTCTCTTTGTATTCTTCAATTGGTATCAGAGCCAACCTTTCTATAAGTTTAACCACTTGGAAAGAGATATGGGGGAATACACTATGAGGGAACTTACTCATCAGCTCACTCAGACTAAGCAAGCCTATGATGAACTTATGGTCAAATACAAGGCCTCTTAGGCAAAAAGGAGAGAACATGTTGAAAAAATGATGGAGCTAACTGAAAACAGTTCCTCTGATGAAGCAGAAATGGAAGCCCTAATTCAAGAAGTAGAAAAGCTAAATGAATCAAACTCCAACCTGAGAAAGGAGTTGGAAGGATAGACTATAAAGATGTGTCAAGAGCTTGAGAACCAAAGAAAAGTTGAAGATCTTGTAAAAGACAAAGACTGTGAGATCTCAAAGCTAAAACAAGAGATCAGTGCTCTTATTGCTCATCTTCATGAGAGTAGAATGGAAAAAGAAGAAATGCAAGGTGAACTGAACATGGATATTTCTAAGAACTCAACCCTGAAGGAAACCAATACTACTATTTCCAAAGAACTCACTGAGTCAAAGGAAATACTTGCCAAATTCAACAAGAGTACTATCAAGCTAGAGCAGAAGCTTGAATCAGCCAAACTGGTAAAGAATACCAATGGACTTGGTTTCTCTAGTCATAAGGAAGGTGAGACCTCAGGTGCAAACGTTGAAGCATCAAAGAAGGAACTGACATTCAAAGAAAAAGGTAAGCAAAAATTCAAACCTGTTTGCTTTAACTGTCTTAAAGAAGGACATATTGCCAATGTATGTAGGAGCAAAGCCTATAATAATTTTCCTTACTTTATAAACAATGTACCTAGATCCAATAATCTCAATGGTAATTGTTATGCATGCAACAAGTCTGGGCATAGAGTATCTGAATGCAGGTCTATTGTGAACAACACTGGAAGACATCCTCAGAGGACTCAAGGAGTTGGTCTGGAACCTTTTGTGAACCGGAATCCCAACTAGTTTAATACCTATAACCATCAGTCTAGTAGTAGTGGCTATCAAGCGACAACCGGATGGAGAGAAAACTATTAGATATGTCATGGTCATGGTCACACTGCTGCAACATGTAGAAGGAAGAATGGAAACATGAATAATGGACCCTGGAGAGCACCTAGAATGGTTTGCTATCATTGCAACAAACTAGGTCATACAACAAGGTTCTACAGGATGAGAAAGAATATATCAGATGATATACTGGTAACTCCAAAAGGAAAAATTGATGTTGAAACTATTCAAGTAGGTATGAACAAAACCTGGAAGAAGAAACCAGTGTTGTTGCAAGAAGAACCAGTTTCTGCACCTAGTGTGGAAATCACAGAACCGACAAACTAAGCATCAAAAAAGCTTAGGGGGAGCAAACGGTGAAATATCTCGAACCCCTGGTTAAACTGGTAAAAGACTTTAACTAGTATGTGATACCTGTCACTTGGCAGAAGGTCAGAAATGGTAAAAGGAAAATTAGGGTTTACGCCCTAATAGTAGAGCATTTATTACGGTAGGTGAGAAATATGTTTAAAAGGAATTTTTATATCATTTCTCACTATCATTTTTTGATTAAAGAATTTTTTCAAGTGCAGAGCAAAAGAAAAGAAATTTGTGTTGCGATTCAAAGAAATTTCAAAACCCTGAAGAAGATTCAGAAGCAAACATCAAACAATCAAGAGAAGAACTCAAAGTGGTGATTCATCAACTGACGAAGTGTGAGGCAAAGTGGAATCAGCAAGCCCTAAATTCTCAATTTTTGAAAGGTATTTCTTAAGTTTTCTATTTTATCATGGCTTCCGCATCTCATGATAGTTCTAGTGCAACTATTGATTCTATGGACTTGATTAAGCGAAAGTCGAAATACAATGCCCTGTCTCAAGTACCAGCTAGTGTTATAGTAGAAGAAGGGATTTTTGATTACATAGACTACAAAATCGAAGACCTAGGGTCTCTCGCAATCCATTCTTAGCTAGGTCTATTATATGGGAAGGATAAAAAGATCAAACCAAAGTATAGCATCTCGGAGAAGAAGAATCTTCACAATGCGGTTTACTTCCTAGAAGATTTCACAGATGACCACATCAGAATCATTTTGAGTAGAGTTCATGGTGACAAGATGTATCTAGAGAGAACACATGGTATCACACTGCAAGCAATTCATGTCGTCACCAGTTTCTGCAATACAGGGGAAGTGCCAGCCCTAAGGAAGGTCAGCAAGACTGAAATGTCCAAGCTCACCAGTTCAGTGAGTGACTCACATGGTATGACCATCAACTCAATCAAGGATGATCTGGTCAAGTATGCCTGCATGGTGATAGGCTACCGGATGTTCTCTACTACAGTGGTAAATGCCACCTATAGGATGATCAAGGAGGATGCATCATTTGATCTATGCACTTGTATGCAAAGACAACTTATGCTGAATCTTAAATTGATCAAACAAGACAATGCGCTGAGATTCAAGTTTGGACAACTATTAAATATTTTTGTGTTAATGATCGGTCACCTTCAAAAATTAGATTTGAGACACCACATTCTTTGTATAAATCTTTAGACAATAAATGGTGCATTGCCATAGAGAAGGAACAGGAAATAAGGGAGAAAGTATTTGCCCACTACTTTCTTGACTTGTCCAATTTTGAGCTCTTTGAGGTCATCAACCAGAATAAAGGACTATTCTTCACTAGAAGGAGAAGACTCTAGTTATTAGAAGGAAGAATTGATGATGTTGAAAAAGAAACTCATCTTCATATGACAATAGCTATACACACTTATAAAGCACTTCAAGTCAAAAAGAAGGTTGAGCAAGAACCAACAATAACTAAACCAGATGAAGTATACAATAGTGAAGGAGAACACGTAGCTGAGCAAATGGAACCCATTGATATTGACGCCTTAGATGGAAAAAATGTTACTTAGGGTACACCATCCGAAGGAACAGGATAGGAGAAGCAGACAGGAGAAGAAATGAAGAAACAGGAAGCAACAAAGAAGAGATAGGAAGATGAAGAGGTTAAGAGAAAACAAGAGGAAGAGAAGAAAAAGATAGAAGCAGAGAAGAAAAGGAAAGAGGTTGAAGATGAAGAGAGGTGGAAAGGAGAAGAGAAGAAGAAGAAGGATGTAGAGGAGAAGAAGAAGATGTTACTATTTACTAAGTTGTCATTAGTTTTATGTCCAAAGTCATTCTATATACTCTAAGTCAGTTTATACCAATGAAATATCCAGTCGGTAAGCACAGAGTAGTCAGTTACAAAAGTTACAAGTCACAAAGTCTAGTATACACTGAGAAGTCTATCGAGTAACATTCTATGACTACCAAGTAACAAAGATGGTATACCGAGTTAATACACACCAAGAGAAACGTGTTACCAGATTCATTGAACCTAGACACATATGGGAAAAGTGATACAAATGTCAAGGAACAAGTAACCGTTATCACATTGGAAATTGCACTTATAGATTTTATATGATTTTGAGGTCATCTCTCCAATGAAAGAATTTTGTATGGTTATTCATTTAATGAATCATGTTTGTAAGATCAAAGCATGGACAAGATCACCGTTACAAGAGATCTATTTATACAACATGAATTAGGGATTAAAAGAGTGTGTATGTGTGTGAAGCAAGACATATGTGAAAAGCAAAATCATGGGAAAGCACTGAGTGTTATGACTGTTACGATTGATAGAGATACACAAAGGTCACCAAGAAGGATTTCTGAGAACAATCAAGGAATAGAGTAAATAGAAAGGTTTACCGAGTTAATTTATGGTTTACTGAGGTATGCTATGAGCAAGGTAATATCATTTTGAGCACATAGAATCTGCTATAACATTTCAGATGTGAAGTTACAAATATTTTGTAAGATTTTGATTGTAATATTTTGAGTTGTAAGAGAAACCTTTAACAGGGTAAAAGACTCTAACAAAGTCTATAAATTGTAAAGCCTTTAACCAAGTGTAGCATTTAGAATAAGTGTTGTAAATCCTTTAGCAAGGTAGATCTAAAGATCTTGATACTCCTAACAGGGTAAGCTATCAGAAATAGCTAAATATGTAGCTCTAACTGAGCAACCTTTATTATTGTAGTAGTGAAGTTGTGGGTGCCATCCCCACCACAGTTTTTCTCTCTAACAAGGAGTTTCTGCGTAACCAAAATGTATGTGTTATGGAGTGAATCATGTATGATTGTTATTTAATTGTTTTAGCATTATATTATGTTACAATAGTTTTTGATTTATGCATAACAGTAAGGTTATTATTGAAGAAATGTTTTGAAGTACTGATTCACCCCTCCCCTCTCAATACATTAGCTTTCCATATTGGTCAATTGGTATCAGAGCTTGAATCTTGGAAAAGGGTTTAACTACCTAAAGAGAAAGATCTTATCAATGGAAGGCTACAAACAATCTCGGAGAATTGTGAATCTTCAAAATGAATTGGATCATTCTAATCAAGTGATTGCTGACATGCAGAAACAAATGCAAAAATCTCTAAAAGTTAGAAGAAGATTGTCTGATGATTTGCAAGACTCTCAAGAGCTAGTGGAACAAATTGAGACATCATCTGAGAACAGCATATCTGAAGAGACTGAAGAAATAATTGGAGCATTGAAAGAAAATAACAAAGCACTGACTGATCAACTAAAAGCAATGAAAAGAGAACATGAACATTTCAGTACATAGATGACTGAAAATCTTGATGCATTGAGGACAGCCGAGGGTAAATTAAGAGATCTAGAAAGAGAAATCCAATAGCTTGAAGCATTAGTATCTGAAAAGAATGTTGAAATCACAAGGTTAACTGGAATTCAACAAAATCTGTCAGATCAATTGGGTTATGCACATCATGAAGCAAATCTAAAAGATGATGAGAATCAAGCATTGAAACTTGAAGTATCAAGGTTGACCGATGAACTTGAAACAGAGAAGAAATCCATAGAAACACTGAAGAAGAGTTATGAAGCATCAAAGATGCTGGATGAGCAACTAAATACAAAAAGATCCAACAAAGCTGCAAGATTTGGTTACAAAGGAAAAGACTCTATTGAGAAGGGAATATACACTACTGAGAGAGGAGAATCATCAAAGCAAGCTAGAAACAAGAAGAACATCAAAGGAAAGAAGCCTATTTGCAACTACTGTGGAAAACAAGGACATACTGCCAACATGTGCCAAATAAGAAAAGGTAAGCAACCGAATGTCACTAGGTCCAATGGTTATTGTTACAATTGCAATAAATATGGTCACACATCTAACCAATGTAGGACAAAGTTTGCTAGCAATTATTAGAAGGTAAAATTCAAAGGGTTTTGTAAAAACTGCAATAGATATGAACATAGTACCAAGAAGTGTTGGTTTAAGTAGAAGAACTATATGTGGTCTGCACACCGCGAAAATACTAGAGGCTACCGAACTCACACAGACCTTAATCGACATTATATTGTAGTACCATGGGATTATAATACAAGGATATGGTGTGAATGATGTGGAAGATATGGACATATAAGTGCCAACTGCTTTATAAGGTTTGGACTGAACAACCGAAGATCATGGATAAATCTTGGTATGGCATGTTTTTATTGTCACAAAGTCAGACACTTGGCAAGAGATTGTAGAGATCAACCTAGAGGAGATACTGAAGAAATAAAAAGCAAATTCCAGATGATTTGGAAAAAGAAGGAAATTGTGTCAAATGAAGAAAGCACCTTACCTACTGAGTTAGGTGCATCTATTCCAAATTAATTGGTAAAGGTATGAAGGGACTACATTCTCTCAAGATTAAATCTTAATAGTTCTTATTTTATCATGCACTTAATTCAAAATCTGCATAGCTAAGATGCATTAACAAGTTTGAAATTCTATCAAAGTCTTTTGGAGCACTAGTCAAGTCGGTAAATACAGGAAGCCTATCAAGTCGGTAAATACATGAAGCCTATCAAGTCGGTAAATGCAGGAAGTCTGGCTACCTGGTCAAAGCATAAAAGGGAAGGTAAATCGGTTTAGTGGAACCGAGTGCATTTAATGATTTTTGACCTAACTGCATGGAACCCGATAAGGTAAAATGTGTACTTAAAGCTTTTGTGCAGTCATTTTACACTTACCAAGTTTTCAAAAAGTAGAGTGAAGCGATTCAAAGGCAACCTAATCTCTTCTGAAGTGAAATTTAAGGTATTTATATCAATCACAACACATTGTCAAGCAAGTTTACCGATCATATTAGTTGTGAATATCTATTTTATATTTAATAAGTGGAAAGCGTCTGCTGGTTAAAAGTCTTCAAACTCTAAGGTTCTTTCGTTAGTAATTATCCAAAGTTTGTAATGGCTCCTAAGATTCAGAAACCCATTGTTGTTGGGAACATTGAGAAGCCATCATTGAAATACTCACTACCTCCCAAAGTTGCATCTAAAGCGGATGATAAAACTATATTTTCACTCATTCAGATAGGGTTTTATTAGTTGAGGATGTTAGATTCTTCACTAAGTGTCATGTTGAGGAACTAGGTCATGTTGAGATCAAGGACATGTATGATGAATTGTGTACCAATGGAAAACTAGATAGCAAGTATGAACACATTAAAATCAAGGGATTGACCGAAGCCCTAACCTACCTGGGAGTCTTCAAACCCCAATGGGTTAAATTTGTTTTAAGCAGAGTTCATGATGACTTTATGTGGTTAGAGGAGCAACCATTCAAGATCACCAAGGAAAACATCCACTTGATCACCGGTTACCCTATTTTTGACCATGCCCGAGCTCAGAAAATGATTCCACAGAAGGAATTGATCACTTTAACTGGAGTTGAATCAGATTGCAAAGGTCTGAAACTAAACAATGTCACAGATGCAGAGTTGAAGTTTGCAATTAGAGTCATAGGTTATTGTTTCTTTCAATCGGCAAGGGAAAATAGTGTACCTTGTGTTGCTATTGATCTAGCCTATAAAATTGTGAAGAAAGGCATGAAGATTGATCTATGTGAAGTGTTGTTGAAAAAGATGTTTGAAAATCTCAACACCATAAGGAAGCCGAAGAAGAACAACTTGGAAAACACACTAAAGTTTGGATCACTTTTGGTACGCATGTTTTTCTATTTTGAGAAATTCTTTCCATCAGTAGGTAATGTAGTTTGGGAGCTACACCGACCAATCACCCACCAAATCAATGACTTCATCAAACAACTAGGTGACAATTTCAATGATATTATGGATGATTATTTTAGCAAATTTCAAGAAAAGATGCATAACAGGCATAGAATTCCACCTCAGTTAGTGGAAAAATATAAGGATGACATATGTTTTAAAGTGGACGCCGACTACTGCTATGTCAATGCGGTAGAATTGAGAACTCAATTTTTGCCGCTTATGGGTTATGAGATTGATTTTGACATTACATAGTAGTAGATAGATGCTTTTCTTGCACTCCCAAGGCATGCTACTGAGATCAGATATGGTACATATGAAGAAGTTAAAGAAAAAGTCAAAATGAGCATTGTAGTACCAAAGGCTACAAGGAAAGCAACAAAAATGATTAAAGCATTAACGAAGAAATTTGGAGAAGGTTCTTCCTCCACTCCTATCAAGAGCATTCAAGTCACCACTGAGGAGGAATCTGAAGCCCAAGAAGCAACAATTACATTGAGCACCGAGTTGCCAAAAGGGGAAAATTTTGAAAAGGAAGAAACAGGATACATCACAGGTATCACCGACTCCTTCAGTAAAGCACCCCAATAGGAGATCATCCGCAGTGTCACCAAGCAAGAAACAAAAAAGTGTTTCAATTCCAAAGGTAACAAAAACTTATAAGAAATCTACTCAGAGACTCATTTTGAATAAAGAGTCTAGTGACACCGAATCTGAAGATGCAGGTAAATTTTAGATTGTTAAGAGAAAAAAGATAGATGTACATAGTGTTGATAATTTTTGTGCAAATCTGAAACAATATGGTGGATTTGGAGCATTTAGATATGTAAAATATGACTCCAGATCTGATGCAGAAAAGAGACAAATAGAAGAAGTTGTAATTTGTACTCTTCTAAAATTTTGATTGGTCCCATTGGAAGTTACTAATTCTCTTCCAAAAGAATTGTATTCACATATTGATAATAGGTAGAAATATGCCATGGACTTGAAAAAATAGACAAGAGAAAGAAGTCTGGTACATCTCTTTCCAGACATGTCGGTAGATGAGATAAGAGAACATCTGAAAAACTTCCAGACAAACTTCCTAGTCAAGCAAAGAGTCTTGAAACTGATGAATGGCCTTTATATTGATGTAGAGAAGGAGACAAAAGAACAATGGCAAGAAATATTTCAAATCAAGAGTACTGTTGAGCAAGGTGAAGTTGAAATAGTGGATATCATTGAGCAAGATCCCACTGAAACTATACAACCTAATGAGGATGTCATGGATACTAAGGTATAGGAACAGGAAATGATAGAAGGGAATGCTTATGCCAAACTGGTGTCAAGTGAGTCAGTTTTGGAACAAGTCAAGTCCTATCCTCTGGTAAGTCAACATGTTTCAACTGAGACACCTTAGGATACTGAACAAGGAAAAGAGGGTCACTAGTCTATAGAAGGTGAAGCTACTTCTCAAGCCCCTTCAAGTACTGACAATGTTACAACTGAGACCTAGAGAAAGGAATCAATGAAGGCTACAACCGAGGCTAAAGAAATCGACAAAAGTGTTGCCTCTACCAAGCAACCTACTGAGCAACCTACCAAGGGTGAACAAGCCTCCCAAGCCATCGTATTAGTTCAACCGATGAAAACCTCCTCCTCCAAAGACAAGAAAATGAAAAAGCATAGTTTCAAGTTAGATTTGTCAAAACCAATTGTGTTGCCGAATGTAAACATATCCAAATTAAAAGGGCAAGCACTCATCGAATTTGGTAACTATGCAAAGCTAAAGCAGAACAAGAGAAACAAATGGCTATATGAAAGAAAAATAGAGTACTTTAGAAGGTCAAAGCACTCTTAATAGAAATGCTACCTGAAGCTACAGTGACAAAAGATGCAGCCATCCATATTCAATTGGATGAACTCCTAAATAAGATCGAGACATCTGGAGTTGATGCATTTGAATACCTGAGAAAATTGAAGGACAAAGAGCTCACTACAAAAATGATTGAAGAGGTACAGAAAGCCATTGCTATTGGTAAAGTAAAACTTGTCAAACTTATTGCTAAGTTGTACCCTCAACTCAAGCACATTCTTTATTTATTTCAGAAACTCTGTACATTTTCTTTATTCATTAAAGACATTAAGAATAAAATAGAAGTGATTGAGAAAGAGATCACTGATCTCTCAAATAAATTGACCACTGAGCCAAATTCTATTTAGAATTTCTATACCAAGTTACAAATGCTCATGGCTCAACAATTGGAACTTAGGAATGAAGAGCACAAAATAAGGATGGACATTATGACTCTTCAAACCTTATTCATTCCACACTTGTCCTCCATCCAAGAACAGATCAACAAGGCTACCTCCTTATCCACTCAGCTAGAGGGAAGCACTTTAGATGGTCTAATTTCACTGTTAGCTGATATTACAGCTCAAAATTCACTCATGGATAGTGTCAAGGATGCACTCTTTGTCACTCTCACCAATGCAAAAACAAAGTATAAATCCATTTTTGACCAGTTGCCTCCACCAAGTGGTAACTAGTTTTGATGTTTGTCAAAAAGGGGGAGTATAGTGTATATCGAGCTGAGAAGTTCAACATATTAGAGTATACAGATAATTTTTGACAGGGGACGCAGTAAACCGAGTAGTGAACCGAGCAGTGAATACAAAATATTGATCACAGAGCATGCATAATCAAAGTTATGTATAGTATATTGATAAGGGGAGTACATCTGAGTATACTATTTTATTGACAATTGTATATACTGTCAGTTTAGTCAAATTTTGCAAGTATATATATTTTTGAGTTATGACTTTGAAAGAAGTTTTGTCAAACATTTCAAAACTAATGTCAAAAGGGGAGATTGTTACTATTTACTAAGTTGTCATTAGTTTTATGTCCAAAGTCATTCTATATACTCTATAATACGGTTTATACCACTGAAATATTCAGTCAGTAAGCACAGAGCAGTCGGTTACAGAAGTTACAAGTCCCAAAGTCCAGTATACACCAAGCAGTCTACCGAGTAACGTTCTATGACTACCGAGCAGCAAAGATGGTATATTGAGTTAATACACACCAAGTGAAATGTGTTACTAGATTCATTGAACCTAGACACATATAGGAAACGTGTTACAAAGATCGAGGAACAAGTAACCGTTATCACATTGGAAATTGCACTTATAGATTTTATATGATTTTGAGGTCATCTATCCAATGAAATAATTTTGTATGGCTATTCATTTAATGAATCCTATTTGTAAGATCAAAGCATGGACAAGATCACCATTACAAGAGATCTATTTATACAACATGAATTAAGGATTAAAAGAGTGTGTGTGTATGTGAAGCAAGACATATATGAAAAGAAAAATCATGGGAAAGCACTGAGTGTTATGACTGTTACGATTGACAGAGATACACAGAGGTCATCAAGAAGGATTTCTGAGAACAGTCAAGGAACAAAGTAAACAGAAAGGTTTACCGAGTTAATTTATGGTTTATTGAGGTATGCTATAAGCAAGGTAATATCATTTTGAGCACATAGAATCTGCTATAACATTTCAGATGTGAAGTTGCAGATATTTTGTAAGATTTTGATTGTAATATTTTGAGTTGTAAGAGAAACCTTTAATAGGGTAAAAGACTCTAACAAAGTCTATAAATTGTAAAGCCTTTAACCAGGTGCAACATTTAGAATAAGTTTTGTAAAATCCTTTAGCAAGGTAGATATAAAGATCTTGATACTCCTAACAGGGTAAGCTATAAGAAATAGCTAAATATGTAGCTCTAACTGAGCAACCTTTATTATTGCAGTAGTGAAGTTATGGGTGCCATCCCCACCGCAGTTTTTCTCTCTAACAAGGAGTTTCTGCATAACCAAAATATATGTGTTATGGAGTGAATCATGTATGATTTTTATTTAATTGTTTTAGCATTATATTATGTTACAACAGTTTTTGAATTATGCATAACAATAAGGTTATTATTGAAGAAATGTTTTGAAGTACTGATTCACCCCTCCCCTCTCAGTACATTTGCTTTCCATATTGGGCCTAACAAAAGAAGGATGAAGGGGAGGAGAAGAAGAAGGATGAAGAGGAGAAGAAAAGAAAAGAGGAGGAGAAGAGAAAAGAAGAAGAAGAGAAAAACAAACAAGAAGATGAGAAGAAGAAGAAAGAAGAAGAGGATAAGGAAGAGGAAAAAAGAAAGGAAGAGGAGAAGAAGAAATCTAAGGAAGAGGAGAAGCAAAAAGAGGTGGAGAAGAAAAAGAAGGAAGAAGAGAAAGAAGAAGTGACAAAAAGCACTCAAATGGAGACTCCAAAGGCAATGAGTAGTCGAGCCAAACCGGCTGACCTCACTAGTCCTATTGACCTCCAGTCTACAAGCAAAATTAAGCTACTATAGAGCATTAAGGTTCCTCAAGAATTCCTAGAAGTAATAAGGAGGAAGAAGGAGGAAGATGTGATCCAAGTTGCGGTGGACACTCTTACTGGTTTGATACTCGGAATGAATCTTCCCCATACTAATTCATCACTGACACAATTAAAGCTCCTATGCATAGTAGTGGATGAACAGGTGCAGAGCCTAGAAGAGGTAGCAGAGGTAAATGCCAAGAAAAAGAATCAAAAGGCTTTGAACATTTCCCTAGTAACGAAGCTAAATGAGCTCTGATACGATCTACAAAAAGCTCAGGAAGATATAAGGGCTGCTCTGAATGACGGGAATCTACTACTTAGTAAGATTTGTCAACCCCATCTATTTTGTGATGATGTGCTCACCCAGAAGGACAAACTGCAATTAGATATGCAGTCATTTATCAACACATTCAAGATGCCATATGATTCCTGTAGACACCCAAAATTGTCATGTCTAATTAAATAAATATTTTATTTATTTAATTATTTAAGCCTATTTCTTCTATTAATTAAATAAATCCTTATTTATTTAATTAATTCATTTATCCTCTTCTAGCCTTATTTCTCATTTAAATAAATACATTTATTTATTTAAATTATCCTTTTCCTAAATTAAATAAATATTTTATTTATTTAATTATCCTACTTCTTCTATTAATTAAATAAATCTTTATTTATTTAATTAATTCATTAGCATTTTCTACACATGACACATGTCATTCATCTCTTAATTCCTACACTACCTACCTCTTTCATTATTTTGGTATTTCTTTTACCTACCCTCTAATCCTAGCCGACCTCTCTTTTTACACCTCTCAATCTTAACCCTCCATTTCATATTGTGTCTTCTATTTAAGAAGATGCTTCCTTCATTGTCAAAGGCTAATGTCTAATCACTGATGCTAATGATCTTTCATGCAACTTGGCTACACTACGATCCTACTTGCAACCACATTTCGTTCTTTGTTGAGCTCTTATGCATATAAAAATCTGAAAGCAAAGTATATCAAGCAAGATCAATGGAGATAGGAAGAATGGAGATCAAAACCCTATTGGACATGTGATGGTATAATCTTTGTGATTTTGAGTTATTTGCATTGTCTTAGGTAATCTTCATATGTTAAGGTGGATCTTTGTTGATTGTTGGGCTAGGGTTTAGTGGTTGGATTCATTTAGCCTTTCAATATTGTTATTATTGTTATCCATTTTCACCATATACATTTTGGCACGCCCGGTGGGACTCTTGTCCCTTTGCATTTAACATTTTTGTTGCAAATTTTGCATTTTTGAAGTTGCAGATCAGACATTTTTCGACAACATTTTAGGTATTTCCGCATCTACAAGCATTCGGATCGCGTCTCTGAGTTTCAGAAGCGTCTGCGGGATCGAGAATCACGCCTGTGTTTTTGCCAAATTTTATTTTGCAGGTTTCTGAAAGGGGTGTCTGCGTTTCCGAAACGCGTCTGTGTTACATCTGATCGCGTCTGTGTTCTGGAAGGACGTCTGTGTGTTTCGAGCGCGTCTGTGCATCACAGAACCGTGTCTGTGTCATACAGACGCGTCTGTGTCTAGTATAATAGCGTCTGTGTTTTACTGTTTTGAAATTTTCAATTTTTCTATGATTCAATTTTTCGGATTTCGCGCTTAGGGTTTCAGATCTGGTTTATTTTTGGACTAACCCTTTTAGATCTAGCTAACCAAGTTTGTGCAGCTTGTTTTGGAAGCAAAAATGTTTTTGTTGAAGGCCCCTTTTTCACAAAGTCTTTTTGGGTTTTTCTAAAATCTACCTAACTTGTGTGCTTGCAGGAAGGGGTGATCATTTGAAACAACCCAAACTACTAACAAATTTTGTTGCAGGGGCTTGGCTAGGGTTTTGTAATTTTGTTGTGTGCCTTGTTTTCATAGATTAGCAAACACTTCCATTGGTGCACTAAAATTGAATCATTGTCTTTTGTGTTTTGAGCAATAGGCTCTTTTTGTTTAATCTTTAGAGGGCCTGTCTTCTCGTGTGGTCATTAGGACTACTAGTGAGAAGAGAACGACCCAAGTGGTAGAAAAAGAAAAGCCATCTTCTTCCAAGCCACTATAATCAAATGTATTCATAGTGAAAACTATGAATAACGTGTGCTGATTAGTTCATACCAACACTATGTCTCCCCATAAACCCGTTTGATCAAATTTATTTGATCATTTGTAGGGCATAACCCCTACCGGCTGGGAGCCTTCTGTATTTATAGAGCTGAAAGTGCCGCATGTATGGCCACACGAGTGGATGCCCTTACTAGTACCTTTTTGTTTTAGAAGCCCAAATCCTTCTAGTTGTTGAGGCAGGAGGTCGGACCTCTGGTAGCGGCCTACACACATACGGTTCTTAGTAGAGATACAAAGTTCACCATGGGGAGTTTTCATGGGGACTGATGCTTGGCTGACCCGAGAAGTGAGTGCCGAGGGTGGAGCCAGTGAGGTCAAGCATCTAAGTATCCACTCTGAATAGCGTAGCCTCGGGGGTAAAACCCTATGTGGGATCAACAACTATTGTCTTGGCCAACCATAAGAATTGTGCTTGTCTTATGTTAAACACTCAAACATTCAAGACCAAACAACAAAACATTGTGTCTTTTGTGTCTTCAAGTGTATGCAAAACACTTTACATCAAACAACACACTTTTGGAGTCTAAACACTTGCAAACATTGAGTCCTCATCAACATTGTGTCCTCTTGTCCCGAAAAATAGTCAAACAGTTGGATTTGGTCACAACAAAACAACTTCACAGATTGGAAAAATTGCACGAAGTTTACAGAAACGCATCTGTGTCTGTTTTAACCGCGTCTAGGTCATCTAAGCGCGTCTGTGAAGGGCAGAATAGCATTTGTGTTTTTAGAAGCGTCTGTGTCTAACAGAGAAGCGTCTGTGTCTAGAAATTGCGTCTGTGAAGTATACAGAAGTGTCTGTGTCAGGAATTGAAAACTTTTACAGTTCAGCAAACAAAGGAAATCAGTTTCAGAATACTTGAGCTTCCTAGGTTGTCTCTTCAGGTTTCATCTAGCATTCAACCTGTTCTAAGGTCTCATACAGTCCATCATTGCTTTACATCTCATTTTACATTCATACTTGTCTAAACTTGGGTCAAAAAGGTCACTTGCTTGTCCTCACTATACTTTTTCAACACACTACATACAACTACACTTTGCTAAGTGGTCCCTCATCAAGGTTTCTTACCTTTGGGTCTCATTTGGTCTTACTTAGATTCAAGGTTAGCTTACCTCATCAAGAGAAACAATCATCACTTTGGAAGTCACACCTACTCTACTACTTACATACTTGGTCTTACACTTTGGACATTGCAAGTACACCTCAAGATTCATTTACACTCCATACAACTCTTGGTCTTCCATACTCTTTTCATTTTTCATCTAGTCTCTCACAGCTTGGTTAAACACCTAGTTCATGGTTGAAACCCGCCTTCAAAAATCTAGGAGAATAGCTAAAGAAGCTCAAGAATCCACAAACATGAGTTCTTATGAGTATGACAATGATTTATTTTATAATCCTGAGCACACTACATTACCAGACATGGATGTTTATAGAAACAATCCAAATGTGGAAAACGTAGACATGACAAACAATAATGCTACACATAATGACAATGTAGACAACTTTTCAATACAATCAACAGACATAGAAGAATCCATAATGAATCCTCATTTCAATAGATTGGTTGAAGAGATAATGAGAAGGGATCGCCAATACTTCTTGCACATGATGGTACAAAGTGGAGCTAAAATACCTCATGACTTTAACATGTCTCAACTTATGGAAAATCGACCCTCACAACAAACTCAATCCAACATGGATCAAAGGAGACCAAATAGTGGAGGAAATAGAGGACCGAATATGATGCCCGAGTCACAATCAGTTTTGCTTCAAAAACCAGAAATCCCACATACACAAGCTCAAACATATGATACTTACCCTCGAAGACCATTATGGAAGCCTTATGCAGATAGATATGCTCAATCACATGCTCAAGCTATGGATCAATCAAAACAAGTAGATACTCACAGGCATGGTCAAAATTTGGACATAAGGAAACCTCACGTCAAATTTGGGGGCAACACAATGGAAAATGAAATGCCTATTGAATATGGTATATATGCACAAAATAGATATGGGGTTCCTCAACATGAAGCTATGCCAAGTGCTCCCTATATGCTGCATCAATATAGACCTCCATATGGACATGTCTACGATCAGTATCATCCATACATGCAACAAGCTCCTCCTCAAATTGGTGTCTCAAACATGGGGTATGCTACAAGAAATAGATCGCCACCTAAGAACAATTTGGAGCAACAAATAAGAGATTTACAAAAGAAAATGGAGGACATGAGTACACCAAAACCAACATAAACTATGAGAGATATATGTCCTTATCCCTTTGATAAGAGCATTCCAATGCCTCCATTTCCTACACACTTTGTGACGCCAAAATTTGACAAGTATAGAGGGAAAGGAGACCCCAAGGCACACATAAGACAATTTTTCACAGCCTGCATAGAGGTAGCGGCAGAAGAAACATACTTGATGAGGTTGTTCCCATAGAGCTTAGGTGATCAAGCTATGGAATGGTTTTCTCAATTACCTCCTGGTATTAAGTCATGGGGCAACTTAGCAGAGGCATTCATTCAGCATTTCTCTTACAATATAGAAACAGATGTCTCAGTCACTACCTTGTGCAATACTAAACAAAAGGAAGGAGAATCTTTTGCAACATTTTTACAAAGATGGAGAAATTTAGCTAGCAGATGCTCTTGCGAAATCCCACAGAAACAAATGGTAGAAATGTTCACTCAAAACGTTAACAAGGATATTGGATATGATCTCAGGAAAGCTTGTTTGTCTACTTTCAAGGATGTTATTGAAAAGGGCCTAGCAACAGAAAAGGTCTTAATTGAACAAGGAGTCATTAAGATATTCAAAGAAAACAAAGAGGACTTTAAAGGAAAAGACAAGCCAAGATTTTGGAATAAGAACAAGAACACAGTTACTGATGGTGTTGTTGATGCCAATACAGTGAGACCCAAGTTCATCTTTTCTGGATCGAGTTCTACAAACAATCAAGTGAATACTCAAACAACTTCTAAACCACGAAGGAAGTACACTCCATTGGGAGAACCACTCGAATCAGTATTCAAAAAGCTAGTGGCAAACAAAGTGATCACAGTTCCAGATTTTCTTCCATATGAACCAAAGGTCAAACCTAATTGGTGGAATGATGATGAGTATTGTGAGTTTCATAAGAGCAAGGGTCACAAGATAGGTAATTTCCATCGATTGAAGAACATTGTGCAAGATCTCATTGATAGAGGTGACATTGAGATTGAGGGACATTCATCTAATCAAGAACATGAGATGTTTAAGGAACCATTCCCAAAGCACGACAAAGGAAAAGCCAAAGTCACAGATGATCAAGCCAACTATACTAGAGCACCTTATAATTATGATTCTACTATCAATCACATCTCAATGGACAATCATATCTCTACTATTACTATCAAGAACAAAAATCTTGAGAATCCTCCTCAGCGACCTAAGATTGTCCTAAGAGGTGTTGGATCTTCGTCCGAATCTACCTCCGAATGTCATGTTACAACCCGTCGAGGTAAGATTACGTTGCCAGGTGCCTCTACTAAAAAGACCACTTCTTCATCTACCAAGCCTGAGTATGACCTTGTAGAATAGTTAGGGAAGACACCCGTGCTCATCTCCATCCTTGAGCTTCTACGCATATCCCCCACTCATAAAGCTATTCTTGACAAAATCTTGAGAGACACTGCCGTTCCTACTGATCTGAACGTGGACTAGTTTCAAGCCATGGTGGGATACCTTTCCATTCCACATTCCCTTACGTTCACAGAAGCCGATGACGCCTCCGTAAGTCAGCCACATAATGCACCTTTACATGTTGAAGCCTTCATACACAAACATCGAATAAAGCGAGTCCTGATAGATGGAGGAGCAGGTCTAAACATTTGTACATTGAGCACCATTAAACAATTGGGATATTCTGATAAAGCTGTGAATTCTACAAATCAAATCACCATCAAGGCCTATGATGATGAAGAGTGCTCGTCCAAGGGCACAGTCACCTTACCACTAAGAATTGGGCCAGTCACAAAGGATGTGGTTTGTCAAGTCCTAGATCTAGATCTCACATACAACATATTGCTAGGACGTCCTTGGATTCATGAAATGAGGGCAATCCCATCGACATATCATCAATGCATTAAGTTTCCTCATAATGGAGTCGAGGTAACAGTTAACGGTGATCCAAATCCGTTCATATATTGCAATAACCTGAGATCACATACTAAGACCATCATTCCTAGTAATCGTGAGGCTACTCCTTCTTCGGCATACATTGATCTTGAGTCATTGAAACCTTCGACATCAAAACAAGGTGAACTTAAAGGTAAATTTCAAGACAAAGGCATGGGAGAATACACTTTGAATCAGACCATGTTTTTACGACAAGTCATGAGTTCTCCAAAAGAATATGGAAGGCCACATCCTAACAAACAAATCTCCATCATGATACTCAAATGGGATCCTACTACCTTTCAAAGATGGGGTGAACTAGAAGAGGAAAATTTATACAAAATGCTTTACAAAGACATTGAAGAGGACACACAAGATCAGATCAATATACCCTATGAGAACTATGGCAAAGGCTTCAAGATTCTACAAAGATTTGGGTATGATGGAAAAATCCCTCTTGGGTTACGCAAAGAAGGCATCATGGAGCCCTTACAACCAGAAGTGACTGTAAGAAGGGAACGCTCAAAGGGACTTGGTTTTCTGACTTCCAAGACCCATACTAAAAGGATAGAAGAGGCATCGCAAATCAAAGTTGCCAAAGTCCAACAAGAGGATTACTATTCCACAGACTCCAATGAATGGGAGTGGGGTTCAGACAAATCCTTCAGTGACTATGAGCTCACCAAGACATTCAGAGAGCGAGATGAACCCACAGAAGAAGAGGAATTTTACAAAAAATTCAGAGTTGGTCAAGAAACAACTCATAAGGATTCCCCACAGTCTTCGTTTCAAGGTCTTAGGTCGAAATCACATAGGATGAGGACACGTGTCCCAGAAGGCGCTACTAGTGATGACAATTTGGATTCGCTTGCGATCGAAACTGATGAGGAGAGTGCCATCGATGACCTCGACGATTGCCTCGATATACCCGAATATAACCACATCTTCACTCTTAGCCCTACAAACTCTGAAAACATTAAAGGCCTTCCCCTTATTCATCCCCAACTCATTGACTGGGATTATGAAGGATCAGTGCAATTTGATACATTTCAAAATGACGAAGCTATTATCGACTATCTTGGCATACGAGATGATCTTCCCCCTGGAGACCACAAAGCAGGATACATCATAGAACTCAACAACATGGCATATTTCGGTGAGGGTGTTGGACCTTCCAGTCGCAAAAATGTGAAAATAAGAGTAAAACAAGGATCTTATGGTGAAAACCACACTGTGGTGCTATCTGATCCCAAAAAAGTAAAAAGAAAGGACATATCTAAGGGCGAAAACCTCTCTAAGGCACCCGAAGATGGAAGGCTTGACATTCTCCTAGCATCATATGAGGAAAAGTCATCCATGTTGGTAGAGGAGACTATCAAGACAAACATTGGTACAGAAGAGGTTCCACACAACATATTCCTGGCTCAATCATTGACAGAGTCCGAAAGGGCAAAATTCATAAGCTTCTTCAAGGAACGACAAATCAACTTTGCATGGTCATACGCTGATATGCCTGGACTAGATCCAGATTTGGTAATGCATCATTTGACAGTCAAACCGGGGGCAAAGCCAGTGAAACAAAAATTAAGGAAAATGCATCCGCAAGTGGCATTACTAGTCAAAGTAGAGTTGGAGAAATTATTGGATGTCGGATTCATACGCCCAATTGATTATCCCGAATGGATCTCCAATTTAGTACCTATCAGTAAACCAGATCGCAACATCAGAATATGTACAGATTTCAAGGACATCAACAAAGCTTGTCTGAAAGATGACTTCCCATTACCAAATATTGACTTGATCATTGATCTCACAGCAGGTCACGAAATGTTATCTTTAATGGATGGGTTCTCTGGTTATAATCAAATCAGGATTGCACCCGAAGATCAACACAAAACATCATTCACTTGTCCGTGGGGAACTTTCTGTTGGAATGTCATGCCCTTTGGGCTCAAAAATGCAGGTGCTACATATTAAAGAGAAATGACCACTATCTTTCATGATCTCATGCACATAACCGTGGAAGATTATGTTGATGATCTCTTGGGAAAATCAATAGACAGAGATACACACTTGGACATACTTTCAGTCGTCTTTGATCTGTTGGAAAAATACAAAGTAAGATTAAACCCCAAGAAATGTGTCTTTGGAGTAACCTCCGGGAAGCTCCTAGGATTCATTGTGTCTAAAAGAGGAATCGAAGCCGATCCAACAAAAGTCAAGGCTATCTTGGACATGCCACCACCTAGAAATATCAGTCAACTTCGATCCTTACAAGGGAGACTCCAGTCTATACGAAGATTCATAGCACAACTTGCAGATAAGTGTAATCCTTTCCAGCACCTGCTACATAAAAACATCAAGTTCAAATGGGATGAGAACTATCAACAAGCTTTTCAGACGCTCAAAGATTATCTTTTGAATCCACCAGTTTTGATGCCACCAATTCCAGATCAGCCTTTGTTACTATACATATCAGCTAATCCAACAGCACTGGGGGCACTCCTAGCACAACAAATAGCTGACGGTAAGGAAAAAGCAATATACTATATCAGTCGCACATTGGTGGGATATGAGCTAAACTACACACCAATCGAGCATGCATATCTCGCTGTGGTCTTTGCTTCACAGAAATTACACCATTATATGCTCACTCACAAAACTAAGTTGATTGCAAGAATTGATCCACTAAAATATCTTCTCAACAAAGCTACACTTACTGGGTGACTGGCCAAATGGGTAATGATCCTGAGTGAATTCGACATCGAGTATGTGGATAGAAAAGCAATAAAAGGACAAGCAATCGCAGATCAATTGGCAGATGCCCCCATGATAGATGATGCTCCTCTAAGTCCATTTTAACAATATCACCTGCAAAGCCATGGCAACTATACTTTGACGGGTCATACACACAGCATGGGGCAGGAGCTGGTATTCTCTTTATAACTCCTCAGGGCGATTCTATACCAAAATCATACTGCTTATCATTTCCTTGCACCAACAATATAGCGGAATATGAGGCATTAACAACTGGATTATGAATTGCAGTTCAGTGGAAGATCCAAGAACTTCGTGTTTTTGGGGATTCTCAACTTGTCATCCGTCAAGCAACTGATGATTACCAAACAAAAGATGAAAAACTAATGCCTTACAAACAACTGGTAGATGATTTGAAACAGCACTTCACAAAGATAGATTTTGAGCAGATACCAAGAGAACAGAATCGTGCTGCAGATGCTATGGCTACAATTGCTTCACTAATTAACCTGCCTCAAAATGAAACCTACTATGAGTTCCTGGTAGACAACCTGCTGGTTCCTTCATATGAGATCACTCCTACTGAAATGATATGCATTGTTGGTCCTGAATCCCAGTTATATGGTTCCATATTCACATACCTTCGCGACAATACCTTACCTCCTGATCTATCAAACAACCAACGTCGCACTTTCATTCGCCAATCCTCTCGATACGTCATTCTAGCTGATATCCTATACTGATGAGGTCTAGATGGCACTCTTCTCAGATGTTTAGACAGCGACGAAGCTCAGATTGCATTACATGAAGTGCATGAAGGGATATGTGGTCCACATACTAGTGGTCCTACCTTGGCCAAGAAACTCATCAGGATTGGATATTACTGGCCCACTATGGAAAAAGACTCATATCAGTTTGTCAAGAAATGCAAGCAATGTCAAATTCATGGAGACCTCATACATGCACCAGCACAAGAACTACAACCACTTGCATCTCCTTGGCCCTTTTGTCAGTGGGGACTTGATCTCATAGGCAAGATTCACCCTCCTTCTGCCAATGGTCATAAATTCATTATCACAGCCACAGAGTATTTCACAAAGTGGATTGAAGCCGTGCCTCTCACACAAGTCACTGGGAAACAAATTGCTACCTTCATCCTGAACTACATCATTTGCCGATATGGTATTCCCACTTCCATTATCACTGATAAGGGGCGTCCCTTCAAAAATCAAGATGTTCGTGAACTCTATGAGTGCTTCCATATTTCCCATCATTTCTCCACACCATATTACCCCCAAGGTAATGGCCAAGCTGAGGCGTCTAACAAAACAATTCTTAAAATCCTCAAAAAGATAGTCGATGATGCTGGCCGTAACTGGCATATCCAACTCAATCCTGCACTTTGGGCCTACCGTACAAGTGTCCGCACACCTTATTCACTTGTCTACGGCACTGAAGCCATCTTGCCTATTGAGGTCGAGTTACCTTCTTTACGGGTCTCTTTGAGAAACATAATCAACGATGAAGATTACAGGGTCTCTCGCTTACAAGAACTAGAACTGCTGGATGAACGAAGACACACTGCTTTTAATCATCTCAAGGCTTACCAACAATGAATGAGTTGTAGCTACAATCACAAAGTCAAGCCTCACACATTTGAGGTAGGTGACTTAGTCTTCAGAGAAAACCCCAAGAATCAGCAAGACAGAGATAAGAAGGGCAAGTTCAAACCAAACTGGCTTGGTCCTTACATCATTACAGCAGCCTATGGATCTGGGGCATATCATCTCTCAACTATAGAAGGTGAACCTTTGGAGGATCCTATCAATAGCATGCACCTTCGCAGGTTCTACACATAGCTTTTCAAGAGTATCTTAATTCAAAAATACAAAAAAATCAAAAAATTCAAAAATACAAAAAAAATTATAAAACAAAAAAATCGTTACTTGGTGAAAACCTAGCAAACAGGCACCTTGTGACACAAAAAAAATTGAAAAATCGAAAAAAGTAAAGAGAAATAATTTCGTCCAACGGTCAAAACCACTTCGGTGGCACCCTGGGCAAGTACCATGGTGAAAACTGGGTCACCAGCGCCGTGCATAGAGACATTGCTCCTCTCTCTTTCAGGATTCTCTTTCATCCTTCACATTGCACACACTCACAACCTATTCACTCACAATAAACTTACCCATTCCCATCATGGCTTATTATTGATCTACCTAAGATTGGTTAGCCATTCATAATAAACCCTCCCTTTTCACTCCCTTTCCATCCATAATAAATCAGATCCTATCTGTGGCTAAGGCAATTCCTACGTCTAGTGATGGGTGTGGAACTGAGGACATCACATGTTTCGAGGAGTACAGTTTCTTCTAGCTTCCTTCAAGCCTATTCGCGCACAATCCGCAATAAAGCAACATTTGCATCATAGATCCGCAATAAAGTTTGTCTTCTTCGCAATAAAGTATCAGTTTCATGGATTCAGTCAGTTTCAGATGAGACACAGCAGCAACAATGGGCTTCAACAAAATCAAATCTTTCAACAGACTCAGACAACATATGGTTCAGTGTTAATCTATCCTTTTTGTGAAAGTGAACATTGTGACCACAATCAAACATGACTTATACAAGTGACAAGAGACACTAAACTTGAGGACTACAATGGATGTTGGTGTCGAGTCTTGGTTTTCTTTTGATTTCATCTTTTTGGTGACATGTCTTTTAGCTTTTCCAGGATGTCTCTGACTAGAGATTTTATCTCCAGGATGTCCTTGACTAGAAAGGCGAGGATGGGGTATCGTCACCTATTTGCATTTGCTGTCTGTGGATTGTCTCTTAGTAATGCTATGACTTTTCCAAGGATATGAGGGCACTATGAGTCTAGTATGAACTGGGGCATTCCTTGTTTGTGACTGTCTTATCTCCATGCAAACAGGTACAATGACTTTGTGGGTCGAACATATGCCTCGATGGTCATAACCTATTTTGCCATAATAAAGCTCAATGATGATAACGCACAAGAAGCTCTTTTCACGTTCATATCTTCTGTCTTCCATCCCCCTTTCTTGATTGACTTCCATCATCCTTCTTGAGTCTGCGTAGCCCGCTATCATATGACTGAGTATAATGACACACCAAAAACATTTGCATTTTATATAGTTACACCTGCATTACCACATATAAGCATTTCATACATACATATAGATATCACAATTGCATCACATCCTGCATACAACACTTGTTAGCACGTCTTACATTTTCATCATGTAAATAATCATTTGCATTATCATATTTATTTGCATTACATACATTCAAATTTGCATCATCCATCACCGATAAAACATAAAAGAACAAAAATATTGCATTGCATCCATATCATATAAGCATCCATCACATAAAACATACATCATATAAAGAACATCTCATCACATAAGGTACACATGCATATAGCTGCCACAAAAATGGTGAATCATCTCATATATAATCAAATGTGTCATGATACAATGATGTCAAAAGAATCATATGGCTACAAAATCACCCGCAGGTGTCTACAATACAAAAATGGTACATATACTGATACAAGGGAGCCCTCTATGGCTATGATGAATTCCCTCCCTTGGAGCCGCCTGGCCTCGACGGACTCTGAGCTATAGAAGGACCCGCTCTAGGATCACCCTGCCTGTCTGGTGGTGGTGGAGGACCCATGACCCCACCACTAGATGCCTGTCTCCTCCGGCTCCCTTCCGTAGCCATCGCTGTCCGCGATGGTCTATGGAAGCTCCTCGCCCGCTAATCTGCTGGCACTGCACCATAATACAGGTCCCTCTAGTAGGCGATCTCCTCTCTGGCTCGCAGCACATATGCGTAGCTTGCTCCTATGTCCTCTGCCGCCTGCCTCCCTACTCTCAGCGCTGTCTCAGCCTTAGTGTAGTGCTAGATAGCCTGATCTCTCTCCCGCTTAGTATCTCTGAGCCTGATCCTGAGTCGGTCCCTCTCCCTCTCCAACTCTTGGATCTCATTTGCCTGGCCCTGGCAGATCTCCCTCAGCTCTAGCAGCTCATCCTCCTCTAGATCCCCACCCTCTGCCTCTGCTTGTGGCTCTCCCTCTGTGGGTGCCTGTCCCTGTACCTGCTCCTATACCTGTCTCGGTGCCTGAACAGGTACCTATCTGTGTGCATGCTTGGGTACCTACACCTATCTCTATCCCTGTGCCTGTACTAGCACCTGTCCCTGTACCTGTCCCTATCTTGGTCCCTATGCTCTAGGACCCTGTGCTGTTGGTACCTACAGGGGCAATCCACCGCAACCCCTCACCACCTAGGCCTGTCCCTCCTATCCCCCCTCCCTCTGAGGTGACACCCTCCTCTCCCCCACTACTCCCCTCCGCCTCCGTCGGCCTTGGCCTCCATCACCTCCACCATCATCATCATCATCTCCTCCAACCTCTCCCTCCAGCAGCTCTCCCGGATCTGTCAACCATGGAAATGGATGCTCTGCCCAATATGCAGAGTACTCTGCATCCATACTTGCATCCTCAATCTCCGGCCACATATCCTAGGGTAGTGGCATCATCTCTGCCAGCTGTGTGACGGCCTGATCATACGACAATAATGCCCCGAACTGCGCTTGATCCCTAACTGTGCGGGCATACATACCAGAGCCTCGTGGCATCCTCTGGATCTTGCCAAACTGTCTGCCAACCCTGTCCACAAGCTGTCTCTCCTCGCACCCCAATTAGATATCTACTCCTGAAAGTATAAGGTAGCTCCACGGTGTCATCCTCCCACTCCTCGCACCCCAGGTACGGCCTCTAGATGACTACATCAATGTCATCTATCACACGCCTCCAGTGCTCTAACCTGCCAATCCAAGGCTGTGACGTAATCATATCATAAAGATGTACAAAACTCCGCCCATGACCTCTGCCCCTGAAGTGTATCGACCGTGTGATAGGCAGATGCTCGTATGCCCACACCTGTAGCAGTGTCACTCTGCAGCCCAGTCCCACTGATACATGGTAGACAAACTGGTGCAGCTCACAATATAGATGTGCCAAGACACATGGACCCCATGCATATCTGGTGTGCTCAGTCACCAATATCTTCAGTGCTCCTCCCCAGCCAACTGCCAACCCCCGTGTCACCCTATCTGGACACAAGAACCCACTAATGGCTCCTCCGATCACAGTTGGCAAAGCTAACCCTGTCGCGGTCATGGTGTCCCATGCCACATGCCCTGCTCTCATCTCTAGCCCAGGATCCTGGAACACCTGTCTCAAGGCCTCTCTGTCTCCATCTTGATCATATGGGATCAGCTCTCCATCGATCGGTATATGCAATATCCTATAAACATCCTTGAGGGTCACCGTCATCTCCCCCATCGGCAAGTGAAATGTGCAAGTCTCGGAGTGCCATCTCTCCACCAGCGCAGTCAGCAAACCCATGTTTGCCCGAAACTCAGGCACATATAATACGTGTCTCAATCCCATCTCCTCAATGGCAGCTCTGTCCTCAAACGACAACTCTGGTCGCAATCTCTGTGTAGACGAGAATCTCTCCCGTGACTCTAACATAGGCAGATACTCGTGCAGTCAAACAATCGAATCATGTCAGTTATCGTGGCATTCACTATTTATCACAAAATGCTACTTGCTATCTAAATGCATATGGTTATCTATCCTAGTGACACTCACTGTTCATCACAAAGTGTTGCTATTTATCCTAGTAGTGCTCCCTGTTCATCACAAAGTACTATGTGTGTGACATTCCCTGTTCATCACAAAGTGTTACTCACATTTAGCACTCCCTGTTCATCACAAAGTGCTGCTCATCCTTTGGGTACTCCCTGTTCATCACAAAGTACTCTATCTTAGTAATCACTAGTTATCACAAAGTGCCTTGATCTATCCTAGCCTTCCTAGAGGACCTGCTTGAGTGTATCCTCTCAGCAGCTTATCCAATCGACAGCGTATGTTCATCACAGAACTGCTGATTTGACCTAGAAGACCAAAACCATGCATTTTCACACATACATGCGTTTTAACTCACAAACGCTCCTCTTGACTGCACAAGCATGCCTACAAAACACAGACGTGCCTGTTTGACATAAACGCGCCTAAATTACTCACAGACGCAACTTGGGAACATAAACGCCCCTATAGGACATAAACATGCCCGCATTAAGCACAAACGCGGTTCCAGACGTAAACACACTTGGAACCGACATAGACGCGCCTGGCGAACACAGACATGCCTGGCACCGACACAGACGCGGTTGCACTTTTTTGTGCCCTATTCCTAAGTGCATTTATTGCTACCTACTATGCATTAATGACAAAATTGAAATGCGTCAAAGTACGAGGAGGTTTTGTGGTACTTACCGGCTCTCTTGCCTCTGCTGGCCTCTGAAATCGACGAACACGGTCGAATCTATGTATGAAGGCCATCGCTGCTGACTGCTGCTGCTCTTTTCTCGCTCTGCACTGTGATCTCGTGAGGGTGTGGATGACAATGAGGATGTCTTTTGCCCGTGGTCTATCTTATAGCCTACCCTAGCCCTCGCCTTCATTTCCCGAGTCAGTATTCTTCATCCTGTGACTTTGTCACTTTATTCGGTCAATCCATTCTAGCTTTTCTTTCTTATCGAGAGATTGTCTGCAATCTTTTTAGACATTTTCATCCAATCTCTCGAGGGGGCATATTATTCCCATTCTGGGGCAACTTTGTATCAGTTCATCTTATCTTCTTTGAAACAACGCGACAAGCCGCATTGTCTCAAAGAGGGGCAAAATGTAAACACCCAAAATTGTCATGTCTAATTAAATAAATATTTTATTTATTTAATTATTTAAGCCTATTTCTTCTATTAATTAAATAAATCCTTATTTATTTAATTAATTCATTTATCCTCTTCTAGCCTTATTTCTCATTTAAATAAATACATTTATTTATTTAAATTATCCTTTTCCTAAATTAAATAAATATTTTATTTATTTAATTATCCTACTTCTTCTATTAATTAAATAAATATTTATTTATTTAATTAATTCATTAGCTTTTTCTACACATGACACATGTCATTCATCTCTTAATTCCTACACTACCTACCTCTTTCATTATTTTGGTATTTCTTTTACCTACCCTCTAATCCTAGCCGACCTCTATTTTTACACCTCTCAATCTTAACCCTCCATTTCATATTGTGTCTCCTATTTAAGAAGATGCTTCCTTCATTGTCAAAGGCTAATGTCTAATCACTGATGCTAATGATCTTTCATGCAACTTGGCTACACTATGATCCTACTTGCAACCACATTCCATTCTTTGTTGAGCTCTTGTGCATATAAAAATCTGAGAGCAAAGTATATCAAGCAAGATCAATGGAGATAGGAAGAATGGAGATCAAAACCCTATTGGACATGTGATGGTATAATCTTTGTGATTTTGAGTTATTTGCATTGTCTTAGGTAATCTTCATATGTTATGGTGGATCTTTGTTGATTGTTGGGCTAGGGTTTAGTGGTTGGATTCATTTAGCCTTTCAATATTGTTATTATTGTTATCCATTTTCACCATATACAATTCCTTCTCCACATATGGGCAAACTATTCATAGGTTTCAACTCCAGTCTGCAAGAATTGAGGCAGAAATAAGCAACCAGACGAGGAACTTGCAGGAACTTCAACTAGTCCTATTGCCCAGACTACAAATTCTACAAAAATGTTATCTCAATCCAGATGCCTTAACGGTGACTCAAGAGATGAACACAATAGACGCCATGGAAGAACAGGTCTCCCAGATGCAAACAGAGAAAGAAGTGGCTACCTCCCTACTTAATTCCTGGTCCTTATCTATGAAACAATTTTTGCAGGACTTCAAATCAATTTTTGACAAGTTTTATTCTTTATTGTCATAAACTCTTATTACTTTAAATACCAAATGAAAATAGGGATTTGTTCAGCTATACTTTGTCATTGTTGGCAAAGGGGTAGAAGTACTCTAGTATTTAAAAATTTTGATGTTACCAAAGTACTCTGGTATTTAAAAAACAAAAATTTGATGTATGCTCTGTATATCTTTATGTCTATCTCTGTAAGCAAATAGTTATACATTATTTTGTTTGCAAAATGGGATAGTGTATATGCTTAGGGGGAGTAATTTTTTTTATGGCATAATTTTGTTATAACACACTTAGATGTCAGAATTTTCCTAAGTATTGCCATCAATGCCAAAGGGGGAGATTGTTGGCAATTTTGATGATTGATGTTGTGATTGTCATTGATGGACACACACTTGCCTTGTGATCACTTTTTGTTTGTATGAGTTAAAGCTCAACCGGTATTTGCTTCAACGAGTATTATGTATTATAGTCTTTAGACTATCGGTGTTTTGCAGAAAGTGTTTGTTGATCTCAAGTGGTATGAAGACCCAAGCGGTACGAAGGAATGAAGCAGCACAATACATATTTCCCAGTCTTCATTTTTGTCAAACCAGCAACCAGTGTTTTCCATAAACTGGTATTTTGTTTGAACTAGTAATACTCTGTGCTGAGTTACCAACCAACATTTTGTGATGAGTTACCATCCACTGATTGTTTAGCGGTGTCGACACTTTTGCAGTGCATATTGTGTCATGTTACCAAAAAGTGTCCAAATGCATTGAAACTAGGAAATTGTATTGTAATCCTATTGGACTAACATGAAATCAGATTCCTTTATAAGGACATCATGTCTAGGGTTTTAGTAGTTGTTGCAAGGGTTTAAGGTGGTTAATGAGTTTTTGTGAACATAGAAGAGAAGTTCAAGTCTGTGAGAAGAGGCAGAGAGTGAATGTGTTGAAGACTGAAGTAATGCTGGAATGCATTAGGAATGAGCTATCAAGGATCTAACCAAGAAATCTATGCTATTTGATAGATCACTCACTTGTTGATTACTCACATCTTTGACAAGTCTGTAGCCCTTAACCGGGTAGGTCAAAAAGCCTTTTGTAAATCCTCTAACAAGGTGGTTCACATCTATGGATCTAAAATCCTCTAGCAAGGTAGTCTTTAACTGGACTTATCTCCTAACAGAGATTGAGATTCCTAATAGGATCTATTCTGGTAAAGAACATTGTATGACCTTAACTGGTCTGACCTTAACCAGTCTGGTTCCTATTCTGCAAATAGTTACTTGTGAGTTTCATCTCACTGTGGTCTTTCCCATTTGGGTTTCCTCGTCAAAATCTCGTGTTATGGTGTTTGTGCTCTTGTGGGTGAATGCCTTATTTGCTATTTGGTTTGCATGTGTGTTAATCTGGTTTTTTGTTAAACTGTTTTATCGGTTTACTGCTAGACTATTAAAGTATCTTAATATAGTAATTTTTGGCATACAAATTCACCCCCCCTCTTAGTATTCATCACACTACTCCTATTTTTCTTCCTCGTCCTTTTAAGTCTAGTTTCTAAATATGTAAATTTTATCTATATTAATATAAGTTCATGCCTTGTGTGTTTTATAAAAGAAACATATATATTATTCTATTAGAAAAACCCTTGCACCTCCTTCTGGTGCAAGTGTTAGTGTATAATCGCATGAGGTATGTTCATTCTTACATGGTTTCTTTCTCAGTACCAAAATATATCAAATTTTTCACAAGTTATGTCCATGATTTCAGGCCTAGCACTCGTCTTCTCCCTGACGATATTATGTCTTTAGGATTGCATTATTTTTTGTGTTACCAAATTATATGTTTATTAGGGCAATCAAATCTATCTATATTTTTATTACCATTAAAGCTCATGTCATGTTTCATAGCATACTTATAAATTTATTAGGAAAATTGTAGTAGTAGAGACATGTATACAATTTAGAAATTATTAATCCCAAATGCTTGAAAGTTTATAAAAGCTTTCTACCAAAATCCTTGTGTGCATACTGTACAATAAAATTATCCCTTTCTACCAAACAAACCAAATCCCTTGTCTAATCATCCACTTCTACCTTCATCAAATTGTAATCTTAACACTTATTGTCAAATAGTGCACATACCATGACTATACTATGTATTCACTTTAATTATTATTTTTATATTGCAATAAAATACAAATATTAGGTCTTGAACAAAATACAAGCTTAGACTTAATACCTTTACCTTATAGTATACCTTAGTGAGACAAAATTCCCAAAACAACTACGCATTTAAAATTTATTAAAGCTTGCTCATTACATAAGTAAAGTGGAAAAGTCCCAAGCTGCCCCAAGGTGTCTCAATGTAGTTTTGTGCCTCTCTTATGATCATTTTGGTCAAATGATGTGCTGGAGTTTAGAGAAAGGGCACCTCATGACTAAGATTTTAAGGGAAATGAAGGCCTAAAGGGCACACATGGGAATGTGACCTTTCAATCTATGTAATAGAATAGTCTTGTTTATTTGATTATTTTAATAAACCCCATTTTGTTACCCAATGACATGGATTTGGCAAGTTGATAAGCCATCATGGGCATATGGGCCCAGGGGTGTTTAGTGTATATGTGTTGGAAATGTCTTAGGAAGGTTTAAGACATGTTGAAACAACTCTAGGTCTTCAGACTTAACATATGTCAAAGTTGCTCAAACATGACAACTTTTGTTGACAACTTTCATGACAACTTTTGGTTAACTTCCTTCCAATGGTCACCTCTATCCAAAAGGTGGTTGATAACCATTGAGTAAGGTATAAAATGTCATTCCCAATCATCATTGGGAGGAGAGAAGAGCTTTGTAAACTTTTGGCATCATTGAAGCAATAAAACTCTGAGAATTTCCTGCAATTTTGTTATTCTGCATGGTGTGTCATACTATACGGACATTTTGGAATTAGGAAAATAGTGGGATGTGTTAGAGTGGCCAATCACATTTCATATGCATCAAGTCTGAGGTCCTAATTCACCAAGACAAGGGAGAAACCTGCAATCTTCTAGAAGTGGTCTAGATTTGACAGTTTTACTTGTGGTTTTACAAAGAAATGGCCTCATCTTGTTGATCCTTCATTGGTGGTTCACGGATTTGGAGGGGCTGCAAGTATGGCCAATGCCATGTGGAAACCATGAAAGTGCAAGAAAAAAGGTCTCACATTAGATGCTAGGGGTCTGATCATGGTCTAAAACTTAGGAATTGGTAAATTTTCCATGTTCTAAGAGTGTTCCTTGAGTTGGTTTGGTAAGTTAAGGTCTGTGTCTACCCACTCCTTTGTAAAATAGGCCTAATTGGGGCTATTAGGTCTCCTAAACAAGATAGGGTTTGTATTCTTATGTTCCCAACCAGTCAGAACCCTTGGGATGTGTTTTGTAACTCTCAAAAGGGTACCCAAATTTGGAATCTGTTGTTTGGTTCCTTTGGAGAAATAAGGAGTTAAGTATGGAAAATCAGTCTAGTAGGGCTACTAGGATTAGTAGGCCTTATTGCAACAGTTACCCCAACTAGTAGAGGGAACCTAAATTGATGATTAAAGGAGGGTCTTCCTGACCTAGGGGGATTCAAATCAAACCTTAAATAGGTATTGATGCATAAGAGAGGGGACCAAACCATTGTTGGTTATAGGGTCCTTAAGAGCCTCTAGATGACCTTATGAAGCATTCAGTGGAAGTAACCTTGTGAGGAAGCCTTTTTGGAACAAAGGGAGCTAGGACCTGTTGGTACCCAAAACCAGAGATTGGAAAACCCAAAGACTTGCCAAATCCTTAGGCAGTCCAATCAGCCTTGGCCAATGAATAGGGATAGTCAAAGACTAAATCCCTCTGCACTTTAGGATCCACTAAACCTAGGCGAGTGTACCTCACACTCTCAAGCACAAAAGATATCATTTAAAGTGGATTTAAACCTTTTAGCAAATTACAAACTAGCAAATTGTTGTCTGTAATTATGCTTTATTATGTGCTTTAGCTGAATGCTTTGAAAAGAAATGATTGTGAATGTATATTGAAAATGAGATTGCTTTCAGAACCTAAAAGACATATGCATAGATTAGTTCATATAGGATTTGGAAAGAAATTTCTATCAAGGACCTTGAATGCATACAAATCACAACCTTAAAAGATCAATAATAGACTAGTGCTTGTATCTGAGGATATTTATGACACTTTATGGACAAAATATTTTACCAACTCAAGAGACAATTTCTCATCAACTATGAAGGTTCAATATGCGTTATACAAACAATAAGAACTCAATCTTTCACTTAATGCAATGACATGTGATTCACATCATAACAAATCTATAAATAGATTTATCAAGAGGAAAAAGATAACTCATCAACACAAAAGTGTACACAATATTTGGAAAAGGAGACAGTAAAACTTGTATATTAATCTTCAGGAAATAATTGCATACATAAGCTACACTTGTAAATACTTCAGTATAGATTGCTTGCATAAAATGATACTTCTTCTTCCTATAGACTTCTCTAATACAAAATGATATTCAATCCTTACCGCATTATGTTGTTCTTATGACTGCCTTTTCAACTTAGTATGCTCATAGGCCAATTTTTCAAATTTCTTCTTCAACTGAACTCCTGAATCAATGATTTGAGGGATCAGATGCCCACTCCTCTTAAGGGTTTCTTCATATAAGGCCTTATATTTATTCTTCTCTACAATCTCATATATCATCTGGGCCTTGTTGAATTTTGAAATATGAATACCTATGTTGGCTATGACCATAGGGTCTACCTCTCCAACTTTCAGAGTCATCATGTGACCAAAACCTTTATGCACATCTATAATTTTTGGCCTTTTATTGAGAGGGTACAAGGCACACAACATTTATGCCTCATTCTCAGGGGTAATATTGGCATTGCTTCCCTTAATTTCTTACCCTTGAAATGGTACAGGAATGATTTGAACTCCTTACACTTTATAAATTGATCACTTGATGCAAAAGAAACATGCTATGTCATTCTTTCATCTATTTATCCATTTAGTGCAATGATGAGCTTATCTTGTGCCTTTGGATCCTTTTCTTTCTTAGGTGCCCGGATCTTGGAAACTACTTCATCCTCCCTTGAATCACTTTGGGTTGGTTCTTTCTCCATGTTTTCTAATCTCTACCTTCTCTCCTCTAGTTTTTTCTCCAGGATTTCCATAACATCTGTCAACTCTGCTACCTCCTTATTTCTACACATGTCTTCAAATTCATCCTCCTGATAAAAATAATCTCCCAACTCCTGCCTCTTCCTTCTTGCATGGATGTAACCCTCAGGGTCATAATGTGTTCTAGATATGTCTTGGAATAGGTTTCATTCATCCACCAACTTCCTGTCAATGACTTCATATGCTTTGGTAGATACAACTTTAAAATCCTGAAAATGAAGTGTACCAGGGAGGAAGGCTTTCTTGTGTGCACCTCCAAAATGTTTAGCATTAGAGACACTTAATTGCCTCACAATTTCTAGAAACACGGTCCTATCTGGTGCACGCTTTGGTAAAACATAGGGATACCCGTCAAATCCATAGCATCAAACAAAAGAGACATTTTGGTATGGGTAGCAATCACCCCAATTGTGATTGACCTTTAGATTCTTATGCTCATGAGGCCTAAGAAACTTCTTGACATCCTCAGAAAATAATCCTTGCAGAGGCTAACCAAAGAGAAAGAAAATTGGTTAAACAAAGAATTCCTTAAATTTGAGGTAATGAGAATTCACATATCTATAATCCTAGATAGAAACCCACAACTGCACCGGTTGATCTTGTCCATTCTTCCCTATTGTATTTACATTCAAACCCTCTGACCACAATCCCCTGTATCTCGCATAAAATAAAATAATATGCATTAACAGCAAATAATGCTTGAAATGCTTGTCTGGATTATCTTTCAAGTTCATGAAGCCTTCATCCAGTCTGTCGACCAGGTATGAAGAAAAATCAAAATCTCTAGTCTCATGTCTCTAAATATCTGCTGCTAAAACCAATGGTCCTATATTTGCCACATCAGGAGCTTCAACTCCTCCAACCTAACCACAAGCCATATATGTATACTGTAGATACTTCTTGAAAATAGTCATATCATAAGGAGGACCATCTTCCTCTATTAGCCTTCCCTTTTCTGCTTTGTGTATAGCGAGGTTCCAACCCTGATATGTAATATCCATCTTTCTGTATTCCTCTTCCAAATCCACAAATGATAAAGGCACATTTGCCTCTAGATCCACTCCAAAAACTTCCTAAAATGTGGCTACTGCAAAGTGAACGAAAGCAGTCCCATTGGGCAACAAAATGCATCATTTGTTTGCATCATAATGTCTTACCAGGAGCTTCAATAACTCAATATTTACAAGGACATTAGGTACCACAAGTTTACCTGAATCGGTGTTCCATGGATTTGAAATTGGCATAAGCTCATCCCTATGGAGGTAATGAAAGAGAAACAACTCATGCCCACGCACTGTTGTGAGTACATCTCGAATCTCTCTATATCTATCTTCCAACTGGTCATGAATAGGAAAATTCACCTTAGCTCTATGTGACCTAGCTCCTGGAGAACCCATCTGATCTATCATATCTTGGTTTAATTTTCTTCGAGCTTCACCGACGTCACCCTTCAATTTTTTCATCGTGGTACTAGATATTTCAACAACCTTTCACTTCCTTTTTGAGCTTGACCCCTCCATCTCTATAAATTTATTTACTCTATGCTCAGTAACTCAGGATATTCTCTCAATAAACACCTGATATCTTATTGCAATAGCTCTATCCGAAATACTGTTATGCAACACTGGTTATATATTCCAGGAAGTCCAATCTTGTACTCAATTACCACAATCTTGATGGATTTTCTTTGTGTGGCAACAAACCTACTCAATAGATGCATTTAATTGAAGCCATTATGTCAATTTTTCACATCAAAACCTCCAACGGCTAATTGGCAAGACTTTTCCTAATGATTCAATTGTTTAGTGCCATTTGTTATGACCTTACAACTTTTCACCTTCTAATTGGTACAAGATATCCCGACCAAATTATCGAGTCTCAGGATAATAAATTTTCTCCTATCCCGATGAGAATCCCTTCAGTTTTGACTTTTCTTTTTGTTATAATGCTCCATCGGCATAATTCTCCCCGATGCTCTCGCCTTTGGTTTTCTTCTATTTAACTCATCGAGTGTCGGCATAATTTATTTCATGTCCCTCCGATGCCCCTATAATCTCAATATACCAATCCATATTCTGACTAAGTTCTTTGCACTATCAGTATAACTTACCCCGAAGAACTCCTAGCAACTCACCATCCACCTTAAAAGCTCTATCGGGACTCAGCATAGCATAAAATTTCTTCTTCCGATAACCCGATGAGTCCTCACTTAATTTTTACTTTATCGGTATAGGTTACACCGATATCCCCATAGATGCTTCTATCTTCATTAGGGGTCAGAATAGCCTTTTTCTATTCCTTCCGAAGTCCCAATGTATCTCTGATGAACTTTTATGCTTTTTACTTCTGAGTCTGTTTTATCGGTATAAGTAATGCCGATGGTTCCGCCTTCCGATTCTGCATGCCCTTTGGTGCAGGAGCACCTAACACAAAGGCATAAAAAGAGTCTCTAAGAGGATAAAAATCAATTCATAAGTATATTCAATTACATTTTAATTTGTAGTATCATTTTGAGTCAATATGAATCAATATGTAAGGCTAAAAGAGCCCATTGTAATGAGTTGTCCAAGTTGTCCTAATAAGGTCTTGAATTAGTCATTTGATAAAATTTGTATAAAATAATCTTAGAGGGGTAAAATGGTGAGAAAAATACATTATTATTCCATCCTAATATGTTTTGAAGGTTCTTGTAAAGGTTTAAAGTCATTTGAGTCAAAAGTTGTAAAAGTTGTAAAATGCAACTTTTCAAAAGTTGTAAAAAGACCAAAATGGGAAGTTGTATGGTCATAAGAGGAATTTGGGTAGTTGTAACTTCCATGTGAAGATAAAAAGGCTATAAAACCTCTATGATGGTCATTCATAAGTGTGGGTAAAATTTGGAGAAGGAATTGGAATGCATTGGAAACATTTTGGTATCATATTTTCATTGTTTCAATCTCTTGTTTTGTGGTCTTGAAAGTTTTTCCTCTTGTTTCCAGGCCTTGTGCGGCCATGTACAGCCTGGAAAAAAGTGAATTTATATCATAATAGTTTATTATATTGAACAATATTTCTATTGATTTTGGTTTTAGTTGATTTCATCCATTTTTGAGAAAGTTATGAGAGTTTTGGTGAAAACCATTTGGAACTACCCAAAACCCTGATTCACGGCAACCAGTTCTAGAACAATCATCATAACTTTGTATTTAACTGTTGGATCTTTCTATAATTTGGAGGAAAGTTGTATAACTTGAATTTATAGAATGTGAATAGAGAGATTTTCATTCTTATTAATATTTTAAGAGTTATTAATGACTGTTCATGACTGTAATTTCATGACCAGAATAGAGTAAATTTCATAGTTTGGGAAAATTCTTGGTTTTCATTTGCAAGAAATGAATAGATGAAGGGTTTAAATGATTTAGGTTTCATTAATAATATATGGATCTACAATCATGATGGATTGATATCTATGGAGAAGATTTTATAATGATCATTTGATTGATGATTTTGTTGGGAAATATATGATAATGCCTCTAACATGTTGGAAGATTTGTGTCGATGATTGAACTTCACGAATGATTTGAGGTTCTTGATTGGATAATCATGATACTCTACATAAAATTGATATCAGAGCTCAGAATGGGCTGAGCAAGTGATTGGTATTTTTGTTTGCTAATGGTTGTGGTTGCAGATGTATATCCACTAGCTGCAAGTAGGTAGACATGAAGGTCTATCATGGGGCCATAGGAGATGGTCCAAGGGGCCTGAGAAAGAGGTCCAGTGGGTTGCCAAAAGACCTAGGGAGAGAGGAAAGGAAGGGACTCCTGGGTGAGGCAAAGCATTTGGTGAGTTTGGTGCAGCATTGAGGGTGGACTTATGTTTGGAGCAACATCTTGAGGAGCAACTAGTATGCAGGTTATTTTCATCCATGTTTCCAAGGGACTTGGAAACTTTTCAAGTTCGGGAGTATGGTGAAAAAGCACCTAAGACAAAGGCATAAAAGGAATCTATAAGAGGATAAAAATCAATTCATAAGTATATTCAATTTCGTTTTCATTTGTAATGTCATTTTGAGTCAATATGAATCAATATGTAAGGGTAAAAGAGCCCAATGTAATAAGGTCTTGAATTAGTCATTTGATAAAATTTGTATAAAATAATCTTGGAGGGGAAAAATGGTGACAAAAATACATTATTATTCCATCCTAATATGTTTTGAAGGTTCCTTTGAAGATTTAAAGTCATTTGAGTCAAAAGCTGTAAAAGTTGTAAAATGCAACTTTTCAAAAGTTGTAAAAAGACCAAAATGGGAAGTTGTATGGTCATAAGAGGAAGTTGGGTAGTTGTAACTTCCATGTGAAGATGAAAAGGCTATAAAACCTCTATGATGTTCATTCATAAGTGTGGGTTAAAGTTGGAGAAGGAATTGGAAAGCATTGGAAACATTTTGGTATCATATTTTCATTGTTTCAATCTCTTGTTTTGTGGTCTTGAAAGTTTTTCCTCTTGTTTCTAGGCCTTGTGTGGCCATGTACAACCTAGAAACAAGTGTATTTATATCATTATAGTTTATTATATTGAATAATATTTCCATTTATTTTGGTTTGAGTTGATTTCATGTATTTTTGAGAAAGTTATGAGAGTTTTTGTGAAAATCATTTGGAACTACCCAAAACCCTGATTCACAGCGACCAGTTTTGGAACAATCATCATAACTTTGGATTTAACTGTTGGATCTCTCTATTATTTGGAGGAAAGTTTTATAACTTGCATTTCTAGAATATGACTGGAGTGATTGGTATGTTGAATAATATTTTAAGATTTATTAATGACTATTCATGACTGTAATTTCATGACCAGAATAAAGTAAATTTCATAGTTTGGGAAAATTCTTGGTTTTCATTTGCAAGAAATGAATAGATGAAGGGTTTAAATGATTCAGGTTTAATTAATAATATATGGATCTAAAATGATGATGGATTTATATCTATGGAGAATATTTGATAATTATTATTTGATTGATGATTTTGTTGGGAAATATATGACAATGCCTCTAACATGTTGGAAGATTTGTGTTGATGATTGAACTTCACAAATGATTTGAGGTTCTTGATTGGATAATCATGATGCTTTGCATTACCCTTAGTGTTTCCCAAGTAATATCTTGACACTCCTAAAACAACTGATCCTTAGAGAACTTTTACCCGTGCTAATAAGGCTCTTGCACATACAAACCAGTAATAAATACTCATATGATAAAAGAAAAAGGCCTTGTTATAGCATAATTTTTTTGTAAATTATGTGCTAACAGTGGCTCTTTCTAGGGATGTATGTTCTCTTTTAAGGACATAGCAAGATCCTAGTTATCTCTAGAAAGAAAACCAACATGAAAATTGAAAACAGAAAGCAAAAAGAAATTCAAACTATTACGATACAAAATACTTCCTGCTCATCAAGAGAAAAAATGCTTAAGATACTAAGCATGAACCAGGAACTCCTGCACTTGACCATCAGTATCTTGCAAGTAATAAGAGTTCTCTCCACTTTTTTCTGAAATGATGAAAGGTCCTAGCCAAAGTGCATCGAACTTGCTATGCTTCCCTTTATCCCGATCTTTGGCATTCCATTTTAACACCCATTCCCCTTCTTTAAATGACCTGTCACATGGTCTCCTATCATGTAAAGCCTTTAGCATTTGTTGTGTCTGTAGGTTTCTCTCTTGTGCTTCTCTTCTACATTCATCCAACTCAGCCAATGCTATCAATCTGTCTCCCATAAAGTTTGCTTCTTTCGAGAATTCCTTGGTAACAAATCTATAAATTGGGAGCAAGTTGTTCAAGGGTAATCATGCTGCTTTACCATATACCAGCTCATATGGAGCAAATCCTGTGGACTTCTTAACTGTCACTCTATCAGCCCATACTACTAAGACCAATTTTGAATCCTAGGCCTTCTTATTATTACCCAACATCCTTTTGATAATCTTCAACAAGTTTTTATTACTGGATTCTGCTTGTCCATTTCTGTGGGGATGATAAGGTGATGAATATGACAAAGTGATACCATAATTTTCACAAAAATCAAAGAACTCATGTAATTTAAACACATCCCATTATCTACCAGAATCTTCTGAGGTACCCCAAATCTAGTCAAAATGTTTTCCAAAAGAAACTTTATCACAACTTTGTTGGTAGCCTGTCTTGTCGGAATGACTTCAACCCACTTAGTAAAATAGTTTGTAGCCACCAAAATCCACTTATGCCCACCACTAGATTTGTTTGCTATCTCACCTATGAAGTCAATACCCCACATCTGGAATGGTTCCTTTGTATGCATGGGTCTAAGAGGAATGGCTCTATTATACTTAAGCTTCCCTGAAAACTTTTGATAGGCCTCACATTTCATGATATAAGTATGGGAATCCTTGAAAACTTGAGGCCAATAATAACCAATATTAAGAATTTTATGAGAAATGGTCTTGGCTAAGAAGTGGCCCCTACATACACCTTCATGTAAATCCTTTAAAACAACAAAAGCTTGACACTCATCTAGATATAATAAAAGAACACCATCTCTATTCTTCCAGTATAATTAAGTAATACATACCTAGATGTTTGAAGCTTTAAAGTTCTCTTCTGATTATCTTTTAAATTATCTGGGCATTTCATGTATTTCAATTAATAAACAATATCTGCATACCAAGGACACCTTTCAATGCTAATTTGTACATCCTCCAGCTCTATCTGATTTACTTGTGCTACTTCAAGATTAGATTTTGCCATCAACTTCGCTAGACATGAAATAAATTATGCCGACACCCAATGAGTTAAATAGAAGAACACCAAAGGCAAGAGCATTGGGGGGAATTATGCCGATGGAGCGTTAGAACAAAAAGTAAAGCTGAAACTGAAGGGATGCTCATCAAAATAGGAGAAAATTTGTTATCCTGAGACACGATAAGTTGGTTGGGATATCTTGTATCGATCAGAAGGTGAAAAGTGGTAAGGTCATAATAAATGGCGCTAAACAATTGAATCATCGAGAAAAGTCTCGCCGATTAGCCGTTGGAGGTTTTGATGTGAAAAATTGACATAATGGCTTCAATTAAATGCATCTATTGAGTAGGTTCATTGCCACATGAAACAAATCCATCAAGATTATGGTAATTGAGTACAAGATTGGACTTCTTGGAATATATAACCAATGTTGCATAGCAGTATTTCACATAGACCTATAGCAATAAGATATCAGGTGTTTATTGAGAGAATATCCTGAGGTACTGAGCATAGAGTAAAGAAATTTACAGAGATGGAGGGGTCAAGCTCAAAACGGAAGTGAAAGGTTGTTGAAATATCCAATACCACGATGAAAAAATTGAAGGGTGATGTCGGTGAAGCTCGAAGAAAATTAAACCAAGATATGATAGATCAGATGGGCTCTCTAGGAGCTAGGTCTCATAAAGCTAAGGTGAATTTTCCTATTTGTGACTAGTTGGAAGACAAATACAGACAGATTGGAGATGTACTCACAATAGTACATGGGCATGAGTTGTTTCTTTTATTACCTCTACCAATTTCAAATCCATTCAAAACCGATTTATGTAAACTTGCAGTACCTAATGTCCTTGTAAATATTGACTTATTAAAGCTCTTGGTAAGACATTATGATGCAAACAAACAATGAATTTTGTTGCCCGATGGGACTGCTTTTGTTCACTTTGCAGTAGCCACAATTTAGGAAGTTTTTGGAGAGGATCTAGAGGCAAATGTGCCTTTATCATTTGTGGATTTGGAAGAGGAATACAAAAAGATGGATACTACATATCAGGGTTGGAAACTCGCTATCCACAAAGTAGAAAAGGTGAGGATAACAGAGGAAGATGGTACTCCTTATGATATGACTATTTTCAAGAAGTATCTATAGTATACATATATGGCTTGTGGCTAGGTTGGAGGAGTTGAAGCTCCTGATGTGGCAAACATAGGACCATTGGTTTTAGCAGAAAATATCTAGAGACATGAGCCTAGAGCTTTTGATTTTGCTTCGTACTTGGTGGACAAACTACATGAGGGATTCATGAACTTGAAAGATAATCCAGACAAGCATTTCAAGCTTTATTCATTGCTAATGCATATTATTTTATTTTATGGGAGATTTACGGGATTGTGGTCAGAGGGTTTGAATGTAAATACAGTAGGGAAGACTAGACAAGATCAACCGGTGCAGTTGTGGGTTTTTGTCTGGGATTACAGATATGTGAATTCTCACTACCTCAAATTTGAGGAATTAATTGTTAAACCAATTTTCTTGCTCTTTGGTAAGCCTCTGCAGGGACCATTTTCTGAGGATGTCAAGAAGTTTCTTAGGCCTCATGAGCATAAGAATCCAAAGGTCAATCAAAATTGGGGTGATTGGTACTCATGCCAAAACTTCTCTTTTGTTTGATGCTACGGATTTGAGGGGTATCCTTATGTGTTACCAAATCCTTCACCAGACAAGATTCAATTTTTGGAAATTGTGAGGCAATTAAGTGTCTCTAATGCTAAGCATTTTGGAGGTGCACACAAGCAAGCCTTCCTCCCTAGTACACTTCATTTCTAGGATTTTAAAGTTGTATCTACCAAAGCATATGAAGTTACTGACAGGAAGGTGGTGGGTGAATACAACCTGTTCCAACACATATCTAGACGCATTATGACCCTGAGGGTTACATACATGCAAGCAGGAACAGGCAGGAGTTGGGAGATTATTTTCCTCAGGAGGATGAATTTGACGACATGTGTAGAAATAAGGAGGTAGAAGAGCTAATAGATATTATGGAAACCCTGGAGAGAAAACTAGAGGAGAGAAGGGAGAGATTAGAAAACATGGAGAAAGAACTGGCCTAAAGTGATTCAGGGGAGAACGAAGTAGCTTCCAAGCTTCGGGCACCTGAGAAAGAAAAGGAGCCAAAGACATAGGATAAGCTCATCATTACACTGAATGTAGAAACAAATGAAAGAATGATAGAGCATGTTTATTTTGTATCAAATGATCAATTTATAAAGTCTAAGGATTTCAAATCATTCTTTTACCATTTCAAGGGTAAGAAATTAAGGGAAGCAGTGCCGAATATTACCCCTGAGAATGAGGCATAAATGAAGAAGAGGTTGAAGGAAGATATCGACACGAAAGTTGAGACTATGACCCCACAAAAGGGGAGACAACTACTAATAGAGGTTGGAGTAATTATGTTTCTGGGTTGGGACCTGAGTGCCTCATTTATCTTTGATTCTTTCTTGCACTTGGACAATAAGGATATGAAATTGTATATCCAAGGAGTAAAAGATGTTTTTATTGGATCAAGGTATGATCCAAATGAGGAAGAAATGTTGTTGTGGGCCTTGTACCCTGCCAATAAAAGGCCAAAAATTATACATGTGGATAAATATTTTTGTCACATGATGACTCTGAAAGTTGGAGAGGTGGACCCTATGGTCACGACCGACATAGGTATTAATATTTAAAAATTCAACAAGGCCCAGATGAAATATGAGATAACAGAGAAGAATAAATATAAGGCCTTATATGAAGAAACCCTTAAGAGGAGTGGGCATCCGATCCCTCAAATCACTGATTTAGGAGGTCAGTGGAAGAAGAAATTTGAAAAATTAGCCTATGAGCATACTAAGTTGAAAATGGAGTCATAAGAACATTATAATGCTGTAAGGATTGAATATCATTTTGTATTAGAGAAGTCTATAGGAAGAAGAAGTATCATTTTGTGCAAGCAATCTGTAATGAAGTATTTACAAGTGAAACTTATGTATGCAATTATTTCCTAAAGATTAATATACAAGTTTCATTGTCTCCTTTTCCAAATATTGTGTACACTTTTGTGTTGATGAGTTATCTTTGTCTTCTTGATAAATCTGTTTATAGATTTTCTATGATTTGAATCACATGTCATTGCATTAAGTGAAAGATTGAGTTCTTATTGTTTGTATAACACATACTGAACCTTCATAGTTGATGAGAAATTATCTCTTGAGTTGATAAAATATTTTTTCCATAAAGTGTCATATATATCCCCAGATATAGGCACTAGTTTGTTATTAATCTTTTAAGGTTTTGATCTATATGCATTCAAGGTCCTTGATAGAAACATTCTTCCCAAATCCTATATAAATTGATCTATGCATATGTCTTTTAGGTCCTAAAAGCAATCACATTTTCAATATACATTCACAATCATTTCTTTTTAAAGCATTCAGTTAAAGCACATAGTAAAGCATAATTACAGACAACAATTTGCCAGTTTGTAATTTACTAAAAGGCTTAAATCCACTTTAAATAATCTCTTGTGTGCTTGAGACTATGAGGTACACCCACCTAGGTTTAGTGGAGCCTAAAGTGTAGAGGGATTTAGTCTTTGACTATTCCTGTTCGTTGGCCAAGGCTGATTGGACTGCTTCAGGATTTGGCAAGTCTTTGGGTTTTCCAATTTGTGGTTTTGGGCACCAATAGATTGGAGACTCTACTGGGGATATCATAAAAGTTTTCAGAATCTTTGGTAATTTGTTTCAAAATATACTGTAGGAAGGAGTTTATAGGATTTATAAAATTATTATTCCTCTTAGGAGGTGGCGACTCTACTCTTAATATATGAGTAATAATTGGTATGTTGAGAAAATAAGAGAAACTCCTAGAAATTTGTCATTAAGATTTATCCAGGGGAGGAGGTCTCTACACAAAGGACATGGAGATCTTGTTCATTTGAGACCAAAGAAAGGGAACAAAGGAAAAAAGTCAAACATGGCATTTGAACGATATAAGAGATTTCCTAGTAGGGAGGAAGATTCTTCATCTGCTGGCAAAACTGAGAATAGAGAGGAGAATCATTTTTATAAAATAAATCAAAAGGATAATAGACATAGCCATGATGAGATCATGAATGCTGAGGAACAAGAAGAAAAATAGTGGGATGATCTTATTCTTAGGATGGCTGATATGAGTTCTGATGATGCCAAGATGGCAAGGGCACTTAAGAGGCAACCGGATTGGGTGTTACAGAAACTAGGAATAGAAAGAAATAATATTTCAAGCCCCAAGACAAACAAAGTAGGAGAAGAGAGAGGTGAAACAAGCAGACAAGTGGTTCTAAAATATAGTCCCCCTCATATGAGAAGAATGGCCTAGCCTTTTGTAACCTATGACAACCCATTGGTGAGTGAGAATAGAAGATGGAGGGATGTGAATAAGGATCAAAGTGAAGAGAGGCCAGAGGATGGAAGAAGGAATGGAGATGGGGAAAATTATGGGAACTGGATTAACACAAATAGAGCCAACCATATAGGAGATAATGGGTGTGGTGACAATCTAAATAATAGACAAAATAGATATAACAATGGCAATCATGGAAATGGCAATGGTGGAGGTACGAACAATGGTAACAATAATGGCAATAATAGTGGTGGTAGGAACAATGGTGGATTCAATAGAGGAATTATGAACAATCAAAACAACCATCAGGTTGGCAGGCAACCCTTAATCATTGAAAGGTATAGACAATTGGATTTCACTAGCATTGTTGGTTACCCAAATCAGATTACTAATGACTTGAGATTAACAATCCCAAATTTCTTAGGAAATGGAGTTGATTCAATAGAGCAACATGTTATTAATGTAAAAAATATTATTGAAGAATTTGAAATTCCTCATGAAGATGTATTCATGAAGTTGTTGGTCTAGTCTTTGAAAGAGGATGCAGGGGAATGGTATAGAATCCTTCTTGACAGATGTATTTGTAGCTGGCAGGAATTTGTGATGCTCTTCTTGGAGGATTTTGGAGATCACAATGATCCTTCATTTGTATCCCATGGATTAACAAGCATAGGGAAGAATCAAAATGAATCAGTTGTTGAATTTAATAAAAGATTTAATAAAATATTAAATAGAATACCTAGAGATGTCAAACTAGTTGATTCATTTTTGATTAACTTTTATTTAAGTGCTTTTGATAGCAAAAAAAAGTATGAGATTTCGTCTCATAGACCTAACACTTTACAACAAGCATTCAAAACAACTACTACTATTCAAAATAATAGGAAGGTGGCTAGGAAAGTGGCTAAGAGAGATGATCCAAAGTTGTACAACTCCAGGGTTCCCAGGAAAGATGATCTTACTCAAATCATGGACATGCTCAAAGACTTAAAGGGTAAACAAAATCATAATGAAAGGCCCCCATACAGGAACAATAAGCAAATAAGTTACAATAGGCCAAGGTTGCATGACATGTCGTATAATATAAATTGGAAAGATGGAAAACCTATAAAACCAAATACCAACAAAGAGATTCTTGACCCACTAAAGAAAACTACAAACTTTGTAGATGAGTATCCATGGTGTGATGTATGTAATCTACCTCATGTTGCAGAACAGTGCATGATTGCCTAGGGCTTGCTAGAGGAGGAAGATAAAAATGAGGATTATGAACCAAATGTGAATGCCATCTCATCTGAACCATATTGGGGAAGGAATGAGGATTTATCTGAAGAAGAAGAATATTTTGATGTGCATCAAAGAAGAGAAAATTTGCAATATGGTATACAACAGGTTTTTTCCGATGATGATGAAGATGTCCCTGCCTTGAGAAAAATGTTTCAGGAGGAAGCAGTGCCTTCTTTGAGAAATTTGACTGAAGAGGAGGAGAAAGTTTTTACTATTGCAGTTGTGGAACAAGTAAAAAGTAATTACCGACTGATGAATAGGAATGTAACTAATGAGTAGGGCAAGCCAGCAGGCATCTTCGCCAAGGTCACAAAATCAGGTGCAACTAGAAGTAACGCAGCCAAGGGCAAGGATGCAGGTGCTAGGAGGGGCAAAACTGGAAAAAGATAAACAAATTGAAATGCCAAGATTGGTCAAACTATTTGAGAGGAAATAGATCAGTAAACCTTCTTCAAACTATGGAACTTTGATGTCTCAAGTGTTGTCTCAGGTAAAAGTTTCAATGCCTTTGCTAGAAGTGATGAAATTTATAGAATATAAGGATGAGACTCTGAAGATTATATCAAATGTTGGTGATATGAGAAAGGATGTTTCTAGATTGAAAGAGGATCCTCCAGTAATCTACTTAGGAATGTCTATCAGAAAAAGCCTCACACAAGTTGATCCATTCTATTTGACATTGTTAATTAACAATAAAATGGTTAGGAATTGTATGATAGATTCAGGGGCAACAGTGAACATCATGCTTGAAGATGTCATGAAAGAGCTTAGGATGCATGTTGACACACCTTATGGTAAGTGTTATGCCATGGACAATAGGTCTGTACCTATGGTGGGTATTATGAAAGATGTGGAGTTCAAGTTTCCAGCTTGCCCAGATACCATGTATAAAACTGACATCATTGTGGTACAAGTTCTTGCGAACTATGGAATGCTGATGTCCAAGCAATGGTCAAATTTGGTAGGTGGCCATGTTCAACTTGATCTATCCTATGCTACCATTCCAGTCAAAGGGGCAATGGTGAGGATAAACAGAGAGCCAAGAACCCCATATCGCATAGAAGAGGTTGATCCTGATGAAGGGACTTACTTTTGCCATTCAGATATGGACAACTTTCAAGTAAGTATTTCTAAACCTCTAGAGATCAATAAAGTTACACAAATAGTTAAGAAAAATGAAAATTTAATCTAGAAATTATACTTTGATGGTGCCTGCAGTAAGGAAGGGAATGGAGCAGGAGTTGTACTTATTTCACCTAATGATTTTTTTTTAAATACTCTTTCTTGTTAACTTTTGAATGTACTAATAATTTTGTCGAATATGAGGCCCTCTTATTAGGTCTTAAACTAGCAAATAAGAATGGTATCAAGTTACTAATGGTTTATGGTGATTCAGAATTAGCCATTTCACAAGTTAGAGGCAAATTCGCTACAAAAAATGAAAAATTAAGAAACTATAGGAATGAAGTTTGGGATCACATTGAATTATTCGATGCCTTCTCCATAAATTGGATGGAGAGATCTAATAATATTTGGGCAGAATTTATGGCAAACTTGGCTATCAAGCATAATGACATCCCTTTGGATGACATTACCCAAGTGGAGATTAAGACTAGACCGTCAGTACCTGATAATGTAAAAAGCTGGCAAGTTTTTGATGATGATAGGGATTTACTAAAAAAAATATTTTTTGAAGATGGGTATGAGCACCTATGGATTGACTGGAATGGACTTGTGGAGGACAAAGATGACAAAGCAATTGTCCTTGGGTAGGAAATATTGCAATTAAAAACTAATAAAATCTCAAAAGGATTGATAGAGCTTGAAAGGATGTTTGATGATAAAGATATAATGAATTTCAAGTCTAATTTAGGAGCATGTGAGGAGATTGAAAAGGTAAACTTGGGAATTGAAAGCAACCCAAGAGAAGTATACATTGGAAAGAAGCTCACACCAAAAATTAGAACATAATTGATTAATTTGCTGAGGAAGTATAGGCATGTTTTCGCTTGGTCATATGATGACCTCAAAGCATATAGAGAAGATTTGTTTCAGCATGAGATACCTTTGAAACCTGATGCAAAACCTTTCAGACAAAAGCAAAGGCCTATAGATCCTACCTTGTCTCCTAAGATGAAGGAGGAGTTAATGAAAATGAGAAATGCAGAGATTATAGAGCCTATTAGGCACTCAACATGGGTATTAAATTTAGTTCCAGTAAGAAAGAAAAATGGTGATATTAGGTTATGTATAGATTTCATAAATCTAAATGTTTCATCTTTGAAAGATAACTATGCTTTGCCTAACATGGAAGCTTTGTTGCAAAATGTCACAGGGAATGAGTTGTTATCTATGATGTATGGCTTCTCAGGCTATAATCAATTCAAAGTTAGGGAAGTAGAAAAGTTCAAAATTGCTGTCACTACACCTTGGGGTACTTATTTATGCTAAGATGCCTTTTAGACTGACAAATGCAGGAGATACTTTTGAGAGAGCTATGGACATGGCCTTTGAGGGAATGATTGATTATATCTTAGCAGTATATCAGGAAGATATGACCGTATCCTCTAAAAGGGCAGAAAATCATTATGATGATTTGGAATTTTTTTTATTAGAGCACTAGAATATGGCATATCTTTGAATCCTAAAAAATGTCATTTCGGGGTTACTAAAGGAAAATTATTAGGTCATATTGTCTCGAAAGATGGAGTTAGAATTGATCTAGAAAGGATTGATGCTATTGATAAATTTTAAATTCCAAAAACTGTTAAAGCAATCCAATCTTTCTTTGGTCAAATTATTTTTGTGAGAAGGTTTGTTTCAAATTTCTCTGAAATCATAAAGCCTATTGCTAAAAGTTGAAAAGGGAGATGAAGAGCATTAGGGTTGACACTGCTTGTGTTTTGCTGAGTAAGAGATATGACAATATGGAGAAGGCATTGGATGAGTTCTGGGGTGTATATCAGTGGAACATGGACAATATGGGTTCACACACTAGAATTTGAGATAGACTTAACCTCTTTCTACAAGATGCATCGACTAAAGAAAAAGGAAAAAGGAAGGTTCAGGGTCTGCTTGTCACACATGAGGAAGCTGCAAAGGAATTGAAGTCTGAATTTGATGAATGCCAAAAAATTGTCCAGTGTGGGGTTCCCCGTTTGGTATATGATGCAGGAGTAATTAAAGATAAGACTATATGGCTTTCTAAGTGCAAGTATTTACTTAGTGCAGCCCAAGCCATTGCCAAAACAAATATCCTTGATATGAAGGACACTGCTGACCAGTTCAAGAACTTTTACTGATTGAGAATGCAGCCAGGGATGCGATCTTCAAGGCTGAAACCTACAAAGATGCAGTCTATTTGCAGCATATTCAGAAATGTGGACAACAGTTGGATCGAAAGTCCTAGTTCTTTGTTTTAGTTTTTGTAATATTGTTGATAATTTAGTTAGGCTATTTAGTTACTGTTCAGTTAGTTGTTAGGATAATGGAAGGGTGTGTCCTTCCATTCATATCTCTTAGCATGTATATTTGTAATGAGTCATTTTGTATGGAGAAAGGAGGTAGGACTCAGAAAATAGATATTGTCTGGCAGGACTGCAAGTTATATGTATTAGGGAAGTTTATAGAAGAAAGAGGTATCTTTTATGCACAATAGACTGTAATGGATTATTGTTAGGTGCAACTTGTATATGAAATCATCTCTTAAAGATTAATATATGAAGGTTCATTGTTTCTTTTCCTAAGTATTGTGCATACTTCTATGTTGATGAGTTATTATGTCCTCTTGATAAATCTGTTACATGATTTACTATAATGTGCCATCACATGTTATTACATTAAATGTGATATTGGGTTCTTCATTGTTGTGTAACACATATTGAAACCTTCATAGTTGATAATTAATATTGTCTCAGGAGTTGATAGGATTTTATGTCCACAAAGTATCATAAATACCCCTAGATAGAGGCACTGGTTTGCTATTTATCTTTTAAGGTTTTGGTTGCTCATGCATTCAAGGTCCTTGATATAGAAACATTTTTCCTAAATTCCATATGAACTGATCTTTACATATTTATTTCAAGTCCTAAAAGTATTCTTATTCTTAGTATACTATTATAATCATTTTCATTTCTTCTCAAAGGCATTTTACTTAAAGCACTTAATAAAACATAAATTGCAAAACAATAGATTGCCAATTTTTGTAATTTGCTAAGAATCTTAAATCCACTTTAAACAATCTCTTTTGTGCTCAGGAGAAAGAGGTATACCTACCTAGGTTCAGTGGAGCCTAAAGTGCAGAGGGATTTAGTCTTTGACTATCCCTATTTGTTGGCCAAGGCTGATTGGACTGCTTGAGGATTTGGCAAGTCTTTGGGTTTTCCAATCTGTGGTTTTGGGCACTAAGAGAACCTATCAAATTCATCTTTCCTGACCCCTTATTGTATTTTTTGATTGCTAGAGTCCTTGGTTTGTTCTTGGACTAGGGGAACCTATTCTACATCTATACTAGGGCTCTACATCAGATTGGTATCAGAGCGTAGGGGAATCCTTTTGGGAAGGAGAATAGTACATGTCAATTGAAGAATAAGAGGGTGAGGCTAGAAGAATGCCTCCAAATATGACAAATGTGGACCTTGCTAGGATGGTGCAAGAGATCGAATAAGAGAATGATCAGCTTAAAAAGTTGATAGAGAACTTGGAAGGTAGACTAGAGAGAGGAGGACCTGATGGCTCAGAGGAAGTGGGAGAAGAAGAGGAAGTTCCTACAGAGCATAGGTATAGGTACCTGGTCAATGCCTTGAAGTTTGTGGAGAGGAGAACCATGGACCAGAAATCAGACCTTCCTATTTTTAGTGGGAAAATGGATGTTGATGGAGTGATGGACTGGATAGAGTCCTTGAACAATTTTTTTGAATGTGAAGACATTGCTGACAACCAAAAGAAGAAGATTGCCAAGTCAAAAATGCAGGGAGTAGCCCTGACATGGTGGAATTTTGTGCAAGGAGAAAGAGTAAACGAGGGAAGAGGAATGATCACCTCTTGGAAGAAGATGATTGTAGAGATCAAGGGAGTATATGTACCTAAGGACTATGAAATCCAATTACACAAGAGAAGGCATAATCTTAGACAAAAAGAGATGGATGAGTGTGCCTATACTAAAGAATTTCAGAAATTGAGTATAAAGTCTAAGAAGGTTGAAGATGAAAGTGAAAGAGTGGCAAGGTATCTAAATGGCATAAGATGGAACATAAAAGAAGAGTTGAACCTCTTATGCCTTGATACTATCCATAAATGCTATCAATTAGCATTAAAGGTAGAGGAGAAACTTAAAAGAAGGAAAGAGTAGAGTAGTAGAGGAAGGAGCAACTTTAGAGGAAGAGGATCAAATTTTGAGTTTCAAGGAGAGAGAAGTCAAGACTCCTCAAGGAATGATAGCAACAACAAAGGCAACTTCAGAGGGAGAAGGCCTAATTTCAAAGATAGATCACTAGGAAGAGGAGCAGGATCAATAAAGTGTTTCAATTGCAACCAAGAGGGACACATTGCCAGTAGATGCCCAGAGAAGATGGGGTCTAGTTCCCAAGGAGAAAGGAGAGAAAATCTATGAAAGGAAATTCGCAGCCAACTTTATGACAATTTCCACATAACCCAAATTCAGATTTTAACCAAATCAACACATAAGATCCACATGCAAAGAATAGACAACATACTCACAAAATGTGACACAAGATATACCCTGGGAAAACCCTCATGAGGGAAAAACCGAACCTCCAAAAGCATCATCCACCATGTATTATCAGCAATGCGTCCATTACAATACAGCTATGGAAAGCCTTCAAAACCCAGCCATAACCAAGCACTCCATGTGATCAAGAATGAATCCACACATCCCATGCCATGCTTCCTCCTTCACAAATGCTAACCTGGCTTCATCTACCAAACAACTACCCTTGTGGTGCTTTTATAGAAACAAGCAACCACAAAACCACTAAGTGGTATTACATCAAAACCATGTGCCCAAAACCATGTGACAATAAAATAATATTTTCCTTACCAACCTTTTAATGTTTTCCTTAACTACCCATGACCCACATTTAATATTGGGTACTTTATCACAATTACATTCCCCAATATAAAATAACAATACCAATGTGTCAATACAACTCATCAAGTGGTTACAAGAATATCCAAAAGGATCTCTACATGTTGCACGTCCATCTAGGTGCTCCTAGGTGCAACAATACAATGATATTACAATTTAATTCTTTGTCCACCTCACACAATAATAAAACAATACAATAATAAACCATTATTATGCAAGGTGTACAACACCATTTCCCAACATTCTCCCACTTGTTGTATACATTGCATAAGGGCCAAGAAGTAATCTGCCACATGAACAAGAGATTGATCTCTCCACGCACATATACCATCATGGAATCCAAGTGCTCGATGTGCTCAACCAAGATACTTGCAACAAGAACAAAATGACCACCATCTCATACATGAATGCTCCCACCCTCCATCATGCCACTGCCACTGGACATGAAGAGGCCATCCAAAGAGAAAGCCACACAACCTGTCGCAACAAATGATAAGTCCTGCACCAACTGATATCTGAACACAAACACTAATCCAAAGGTATCCAATGCAAGAGTAGCTCTTTTACATAGCTGAAACAACACCCATATCAAGTGCTAACACATCAACTATACATGCCTTCTAGGCATACAATCAAGTGAATAACATTTCATCAACATATGCAACCTGTAACATGCAACCACAAATCCCAAGTGCAATACCTGCCACATATGTACACCAAAGAACTCCCACTGCATAGGTAATGTCAATATCAGAAATGAATCCACTAAAAACACATCATAGAAGTGTAACCATGTAGTATCAAGAACATCCACATCATATGAACATCAAAACTGCAAGTACCACTCTCACACCATGTCTCCAACATTCTCCCATGTTCTCCACACCAACAAAAGAAAGAGATAAAGGAACCACCATGTCATCTCCCACATGACATATCATGAATACAAATACTAATAAGCACATAGCTCCAAACAACCTCCAACCAATGTAATGTGAATACAAACATCCAGGAAGATAATCGAAACCAAAATTCTGTAGTATGTCCTTCTACAAACACCTCTAAATAAGTCAAGTATGATCTCCTCCATAGAACCCCAAATGAGAAGCACAACAACGCCCAAAACACCATTCAATCCCTTGGATCAAACAAACATATATATCATGTAAACAACATGGATGTAAGCCTCCCATAACCAAGAAGATCAAACTAAATATCCATTCCCAAACAATAGGAATATGCCCAATAAACCATCTCCAAACTAATATCAATGACTGCCACCATCATAATAATAACTCAAATGCACAAGGAGATAACCAATGCCATACACCTCTCAAATGAATCCTCCAAAACTAACCATTAATCCATAGCTCAAGATCCATATCTATGAAAGATAGCATAAACATAATGTACCTGAAAGGAACAATGAGCTATACCTGCCAAGTAGACCAAGAGTGGGGAATGAGAATGCTCACCAAGCTATCATGACTCATACTAGGAACACTCTCCTCTCAAGTCCATAAACCAGGTGAATGCTCCTTGGACTTCCTGCTGAAATCATAAACCATTCCAACATATGTCTCTAATCACAAAAGACTACTAGCATCACCAACATCCTCCAAGTATCCATGAGTACCTATATCCAATCAATCCATGCCAAACTCCAAATGCAACATAGCATTACCATGAAGTAATCAAGCAAATGATCATGTACCCAATACAAAGAGAACTACCAAGATCATTGTCAAAGTTCCAACCGTAGAATCAGGAACATAACATGACAACATGATCTAATCCATCTCAACCAAAGAGATAACATGCTCCATATGAATGTATCAATATAACCATATCATGCCAAAACTCTAATCTAGAATCAAGAGTGCACCATGACATAATATTAACCATCCAATCAAGAAAGGATAACATGTCAAATGAAAGCATAAAACCACATCTCAACCAAGGACTCCTTGAGCCCTCAAGATGCAAGCATCCTCAAATATCATGAAGATCACCATCTCCTACTAGTGAACCAGCAAATGTGAAAGACCCTTCTGCAGCAACAGGATCTAAGGCATCCTCCAAACATCTGCACACTAAGAAGATCATCCACCATCCAATGGTGAATACACATCACTGCCACAAGCTCCCACTAAACTGTGGTATCAAGCTCTCCAAAGCATCGTGATAACCATCTCCTAAATGAAGATCATCCAGGTCTACACACATACAACTAAAAAGTCAATAACATCAAGTAAACCATGAACTCCATCTCAAGAAGATACAAAACCACCAACAAACAATCAGGATCAAATCCTACACCACCACATCACCACTGTCAAAAGCTCCCACTAAAAGTGTAATCAAGCTATCCATGACAATATGATTAAACCATCCTCTAACCATGAGAATCAACCAAGAACAACTAACAATCAAAGAACTCAAAGTGCACATCATGAGCTCCCTAAAAGCCAAATAAACCATGATCCTCAAAGAAGATAAACTGCCATATCAATCTGGAATCCAAATCAAAAGATCATCAATTAAAGCACCTGCAAATTCAACCATGTCATACCAATGTCCCTAAACACAAGGAACAACCATGGCATCATGATCATCTCCATGAAAACAAGCATCTAACTCTCAATGTGTCCAACCTGTCAGCATCACATAGTCAACCATGTAGGTCCTCCATCATGACTGTACCTGGTAACAACATCTCTCCTCCTCAACATGATAACAAATCAACAAACCAATGACTAAAACAAGCCACCAAATCTGAATATGCATAAACAATGAAGGATCTATGGGCATAGACAACCCATATCAAGTCATAGGTGAAATCCTGTAAGTAAAGACAGCTCACAAAACTGCACAACTTGTAGACCAATCAATGCAACATACATACTCAAACCAAAATTGATATCCATGTCATCATAAGAGTAATCAAGATACAACATCGAGTATACAATGACATCAAATCCAAATCTCCATTATGTAGCATGCCATAAACTCATCATGTCACCATAGTCAAAAGAACCCATAATCAACTCAAGTCAAAATATCAGCATATAAATCATTCCAAATCTGCCCCAAACCTGAGTCAAACTATAGTGCTCTCCAAGAGTTTTCCATCGACTATTCGAAGTCCAAAGTATGACTCCGTATGCTCAAGTTATGACCTCTCAAAGCCATAAAGGTACCTGTCACTTCCAGCTGACATTTCACTGTCCAAACAGCAAAATCTGGAAAAACTAATGATAAAAACATGAAGTTCATTCAACCACCTTTCCAATAACTATAAGAAGTCAAAAAACTGACATCATATGCCCGAGTTATGCTCAGTTGAAGAAAAACAGCCAATTCAGCTATACAAGCAAGCCTGGACTCCAAAAAATATTCACCAATATGCCACAAATTTTCTCTTCAATATGCCAAAAAATAATTTTCCAAAATAGCCCCAAGTCGACCTCTGGCCGAACTCACCAAAATAATTCATCTCATTGCATGGCATATTAAATAATTTTACATGGCAAATTAAATTTCATATGGCATAAAATATATTACAAAGTTTTTAAAAACTTTATTAAAATTCGAATTAAAAACCCGAATTTAAAAAGTGTTTGGCGGATTTAATTTTTTGTTTTTATTGAAAAGGTTTTTACATGGGTTTAAATCCCACGGGGGTTACCCCTTGCGGGGCCCCCACCACTGCCACGGCAGTGGGTACAGTGGCCGGTACCACTGTCGGTGCTGTCGGCAGACAGTGGGAGGGGGAGTCTGCGGACCCCCCACCACTTAAAAATAATTTTTTTTTTCATTTTCAATTTCAAATCATTTCAAATTCGCCTTTTCATTTTTTATTTTTAATTTTTGATTTTTCAAAAAAGCAAATCCGAAAAAAATATTTTGCAGGTAAAATAAAATTTCGACGAAATATGCAGGTGGTACGGCCGTACCGTCTAAAAATTTTCGAACCTGGGCCAACTTCACCGAAATAGGGCAAATTATATATCAAAATTCATCTCTCGGCCAACTTGAATCCATCCATGAGGTCCATTTTGTGCCACGGGGTCTTCTATGAAATCTCACCCCCAAAACCCTCATTCGAAGCATTTTTCAATGATGCCCTGGATTGACCAAAAATCTTCCAACCCTAAATCTGCAAACAACCCATCACAACAGCAAATCCAAACAACATAGATCTGCAATAACAACCTGCAAAATCATACATCTTGTCTTGTCTTTCCATTCCTCCATGCATTCATGGATTCCACATAGGGTTATAAACACCATTAAAACCATATAGCTCTGATACCACTTGAAAGGAAATTCGCAGCCAACTTTATGACAATTTCCACATAACCCAAATTCAGATTTTAACCAAATCAACACATAAGATCCACATGCAAAGAATAGACAACATACTCACAAAATGTGACACAAGATATACCCTGGGAAAACCCTCATGAGGGAAAAACCCAGCCTCCAAAAGCATCATCCACCATGTATTATCAGCAATGCATCCATTACAATACAACTATGGAAAGCCTTCAAAACCCAGCCATAACCAAGCACTCCATGTGATCAAGCATGAATCTACACATCCCATGCCATGCTTCCTCCTTCACAAATGCTAACCTGGCTTCATCTACCAAACAACTACCCTTGTGGTGCTTTTATAGAAACAAGCAACCACAAAACCACTAAGTGGTATTACATCAAAACCATGTGCCCAAAACCATGTGACAATAAAATAATATTTTCCTTACCAACCTTTTAATGTTTTCCTTAACTACCCATGACCCACATTTAATATTGGGTACTTTATCACAATTACATTCCCCAATATAAAATAACAATACCAATGTGTCAATACAACTCATCAAGTGGTTACAAGAATATCCAAAAGGATCTCTACATGTTGCACGTCCATCTAGGTGCTCCTAGGTGCAACAATACAATGATATTACAATTTAATTCTTTGTCCACCTCACACAATAATAAAACAATACAATAATAAACCATTATTATGCAAGGTGTACAACACCATTTCCCAACAATCTAACACAAGAATCAGATTACCAAGGTGGGATTAAGCATGATTTTAATGGTTATCCAGAGATAGGAGAGGCACTGATGTTGAGGAGAACCCTTTTGAAGGTACCAAAACCTATGGAGCCACCCCAAAGGAAGTCCATCTTTCATACCACTTGCCAATCAGGAGGAAAGGTATGTAAAGTTTTGATTGACTCCGGGTCTACTAATAATTTTGTGTCAATAGAAATGGTAGAGAAGTTGAAATTGAGGAGGATACCCCATCCATACCCTTATAAGGTGTCTTGGCTCACAAAGGGGCAACAAACACTTGTAGAGGAGCAGTCATGGGTGGAATTCCAAATAGGTGCATATAAAGATAATATTTTGTTTGATGTTTTTAACATGGATGCTTGTCACCTCTTGTTTGGAAGACCATGACAGTGTGAACTCAAAGCACACCATGATGGTTTTAGGAATACCTACTCCATCACAAAGAATGGCAAGGTCATAGAGCTACTCCCCCAGACTGAAAAAAATGAAGAGCAGAAAGAAACTGAGTCTAAAGTGATGATGATGGAGGGAAAACCATTCCTCAAGGAGATAAAGATGGAAGAAGGAGTATGTTTTGCATTGCTTCCAATACCAACCTCAAAGGAGAAGCCTGGTGCAAATGACATGGCATAAGGAAAGGACAAGGATCTCAGTTTGAAAGTGAAGGAGATCATTGGTAGATACTAAGGAATAATTGCAAATGGAGTGCCAAGGAGTTTGTCACCTATGAGAGAGATCAGTCACTGTATTGACTTGATCCCAGGGGCTACATTGCCTAACAAGGCTGCATACAAACTCACACCACAACAAAATAAGGAGATGACAAGTCAAATTTAGAAGTTGCTAGATTCTGACCTGATTGGAAAGAGCCTTAGCCCATGTGTAGTCCCTATAGTTTTAGCACCCAAAAAGGATGGAACATGGAGGCTTTGTACTAACTCAAGAGCTCTCAACAAGATCACCATAAGGTATAGATTTCTAATACCTAGAATAGATGATTTTCTTGATTGTTTGGAGGGTGCAAAATATTTCTCTAAAATTGATTTAAAGAGTGGATACCACCAAATTAGAATTAGGCCTGGTGATGAGTGGAAAACAACCTTCAAGACAAATGAAGGGTTGTACGAATGTAAGGTTATGCCATTTGGATTGTCTAATTCTTCAAGTACATTCATGAGACTCATGAATGAGGTTTTGAAAGAGTTCATAGGGAAGTTTGCAATAGTGTATTTGTATGACATACTAATGTTCAGCAGGACAAAGGAAGAGCACTTCAGGCATCTAGACATGGTATTGAAACATTTGCCTGAAGAGGAATTGATGATCATTATGGAGAAGTGTTTGTTCATGTAGGAAGAACTCATATACCTTGGATTTGTGATCTCTAAAGGTCACTTGAAGATGGATCAGGATAAGGTAAATGCAATTCTCTCTTGGCCTACTCCTAAGACTGTTGGTGAGGTTAGAAGTTTCAATGGATTAGCTGCTTTTTATAGAAAGTTCATAAGAGGTTTCAGTCAGATATGTTCTCCAATGTTGGAAACCATAAAAGGTGGTCAAAAGTGCAGGTTCTCTTGGACAAAGGAGGCAAATGAGGCATTTGAAACTCTCAAGAAAAAGGTAGCTCAACAACTAGTACTTGCCTTACCCGATTTTAATAAAGTGTTTTAGATTGAATGTGATGCTATTCATGTGGCCATAGGAGCAGTTATAAGCCAAGAAGGTAGACCTATAGCATTCTTTAGTGAAAAGCTCAATGAGGCAAAGGGAAAATATTCTTCTTATGACCTAGAAATGTATGCACTACTTCAAGCTTTGAAAAAATGGAGGCACTATCTGCTACCAAAGGAATTTGTGGTCTATACTAACAACCAAACCTTTAGTTTCATTAATAGCCAAGAAAAGTTAAGCCATAGGCATATGAAATGGGTTGAATCCCTCCAAGCCTATATCTTCTCCATAAAACATAAGAAAGGAGTAGCCAAAAAAGTGGCTGATGCACTAAGTAGAAGAGTGCTAACCATATCTGAAATCCAATTAGAAAGTATTGGGATTAATCCATTGAAAGACATGTATGTTGCAGATGAGGAGTTCAAGGAGATCTACAAGGGGTGTACTGAATTTGATGAAAGGTATCATGTGGAGTTTTCAGATTTTCTGATCCAAGATGGACTTTTGTTCAAAGGTGGGAAATTGTGCATACCAAGGTGTTCAATGGGGACTAATATCATCAAGGAAAATCATAGTGGGGCTATGACAAGTCATTTTGGCTTGGAAAAGACACTTGAATTAGTAAGGAGGCACTATTTTTGGCCCAAAGTGCACGTTGATGTAAGAAAGTTTGTAGATGCATGCACCATTTGCCAAAAGGCAAAAGGAACAAGCACCAATGTTGGTCTCTATCAACCTTTACCCATTCCCTCAAGACCTTGGGAAAGTGTGTCAATGGACTTTGTAATGGGTTTACCTAGGACCAAAAGGGGTTTGAGAGTGTATTTGCGGTAGTGGATAGGTTTAGTAAAATGACACATTTCTTGCCATGTAAGTCCACTAGTGATGCATCTTATATAGCAGATTTGTTTTTGAGAGAAGTAGAAAGGATCCATGGACTCCCATTGAACACAGTATCTGGCAAGGATGTCAAATTTGTTGGTCATTTTTGGAAACTTTTTGGAGGAAACTTGGCACCAATCTGTCCTTCTCATCAACCTATCATCCACAAACAGATGGACAAATAGAGGTAGTAAATAGATCATTAGGGAATTTGTTGAGATGCCTTACAAGACAACATGACAGAAAGTGGGATTCAATCTTACCTCAGACTGAGTTTGCCTACAATGACACTGTAAATAGAAGCACATGGAATTCACCATTTCAGATTGTGTATGGGTTACATCCAAGAGGGATATTGGAGTTGAGAAAACTACCCCATATAGATCCAATAAGTTCAGATGGTGAGAGGTTTACTGAAGCCATAAAGGAAGTTCATGAATAGGTATTTAAATTTTGTTAAGTAGATTAAATTTTAAATTTTTGTTAATTAGACTAATGTCTAGTTTTGTGTTAGTGTGCTTTGATTTTTTTTTTATTATTATTATTTCTTCTTGTGAACTAATCTTTTGACTTTTGTCTTTTGTAGGGCATCTATTCTTGTGTGTCAAAGACCATAATATTGAAACTACTAATGTCATTTTGATGCAGGACGCATGTCAAAGAAATGGTGATTTGAAACAGATTGTTTGATCTTTTTAGCTTAGATCACATTTTGAATTGGTGCTTTAAAATTAACCAGTGTCTTTTGTGTCTTGAGCATTAGGCTCTTTTGTGTTTACCTTTTAGAGGGCCTACCTCTCAAGAAGCCCTTTAGGCTCGGTGAGAGGGAATGACCCAAGTGGTAACGAGCTAAAGCCAAGCTCTTTCGAACCACTATAAATAAATGTGTTTGTGATGAAAGTTGCAAGCAATGAGTGCTGAATAGTTCATACCGATGACATGTCTCCCCATAAACCCTATAGAGCATAACCTCTATAGGCTGGGAGCCTTCCTTAATGAAGCGTATGCCACCGCATGTATGGCCACTCGAACGGATGCCCTTACTAGACACCTTTGTGTTAGAAGCCAAAATCCTTCTAGTTGTTGACGCAGGAGGTCGCACCTCTGAAGCGGCTCACATCCTTACGGTTCTTAGTAGAGATACAAAGTTCACCACGGGGAGTTTTCGTGGGGATTGATGCTTGGCTGCCCCTGAGAAGTGAGTACCAAGGGTGGAGCCAGTGGGGTCAAGCATCTAAGTATCCATTCTGAATTGCATAGCTCGGGGTAACCCCCCAAGTGAGATTCAACAACTATTGTCCTGGCTAGCCTTAGGATTGTGCTTGAATGTGTTTTTATTGCAAAATCAAACAAACAATTTGTCTGCCATGTTTTTCAAATGTGTGCAAAAACAAACAAGAACATTTCACAATCAACACCACACTTAAATTGAAACACTTTAAAAAAACCTTGGTCTAAGCTTTGAAGTATCCATCCACATTGTAAAACAACATTGTCCTTGAAACATTGAATTTGTGTTCTCAAAACAATCATTTCAAATCTCATGAGATATCTCTTTTGGAGTTCTGATCTTTTAGGTCCTCACATAGTCACATCATTTTAGCTTTCCATACCCTTTTTGATCCTTGCATAGTCTTCACCTAGTTGCACCTTTCATCCTTGCATATCTTATTTAATCATTCCTAGTCTTTGCATACCCCCCCTAGATCAAACCCATGCATAATCCCCTTAGATCATACCCATAATCTTTGCATAGCCTTCCATCATTACTTTAGGACATGACCTTAAACCCTGCACAAGTTCCTTAGGTCATTTCATCATTGGTCCTAGAATTTCATTATTATTTGCATACCAAAATCCAAAAAAACCAAAAACATTGCTTTCACTTAGGATTTCTCGTCTTAGGTCTGACATCAACTTTTGATCATCAATTATCCTTATCACTTGAGGTGCATCTTCCTCGAGTTAGGGAATCTCTCAGTATCTTTGAGTTGGTATTTTGCTTGGAGTTAATCATCTCCTATCATAGCATGCCCTCTCTTTGATAACTTATCCTTGTGTCTATCCATCATAGCACAAGTCAAACCTCACATTGCAAATATTTTCAAGCCTAGAGTATCCTTAGTCCTTTAATCAAACATCTTCATATCTCATTTAGGGTTTAGTTGCACATCACTTTCCTATCATATAGATTGCATTTTTCATCAATCCTTTAGCACATTCCCATCTCAATCATGTCACATAGATTACATTTTTACATTAATCTTTATCACATCCTAATCTCACTCATATCATATAGTCCCACCTTTGCACTTTAGGGTTTGCATCATATCTAGAGTCTCATACATTGTCCTAGGTTAAAGATCATAACTATAATAAATATCTATGGCTACCTTGGCTCAACAAATTCAAGATCTCAAGAGAGAAATATATGACATTCAAGTTCAACAAAATGAATCAATGACCCCTTTTGAGAAACAAATTCATGATATCAACAGTGACAAACTTCAAGGAATGCTAAAATGACTATATAAGGTGGAACAACAAATAATTGAAAATCAAAAGCCAAATCTCAAGAAAGATCACATGAGTCCTTCACCAAGACAACGAGACATTTCTTCCAAATATCACTTAGATAGACACTTTACACCTTTGGGGCAATCTATTGAGTCAACTTTGAAAGAGCTTCTTGAGCACAATCTTATCATATTGCCTAACAAGACTACATGGGGATGTGAATTTTTGAGCAATTATTGTGAATATCATAGACATAACAAACATAAGACTTTAGATTGCATGGAATTAAAACATAAGATTCAAGACCTCCTTGATAATGCTATCATTGAAATTGAAGATCCTAATGATTCACCTAAGGAGAAACTAGATGTCATTACCAAACATGATCAAAATAGTACACCAATGTCTAGCAAGGCTCCATATGTGGCCTCCATCTCTTCCACGATGCCTTCGTCTCCTAAAACTTCTCAACAACAATTCATACCATTTCCTTCAAACAATGAACCTAATGGTGAAAATTCTCTTGTTGACCCTCAAGGTCTATCCATAGTACAAATTCAAGCTAATCATTTTTTCATACAAATCCTTTATATGATTTAGATATCTTAGATCCTATGCCATCATACACTCCAATTCCAATCATACCCACTCTAGAAGGCCCCATCCAAAATGCTTCCCCATCATGCAAAAACATGAACACCTTCCAAGAATCCCCCATGCATATTGAAAACACTACCCCTTCCTTAGAAGTGGCTCCATGTCAAGAGGATAATCTAAAAAATGAAGAAATGAGTTCTATCATAAATCAAGATCAAGACACCAAAACTCTCCAATCCCATCCAATGGTTGAAAAAGATCCTACCTCCCTGGAATACCATGATGATCCCCTTGTACCTTTCTTTTCTTCCAAGATGATCCCCTTCCATCTCAAGAGAGAAGCATCCTTCCAAATCCTATTCCTAATCCACTTCCTAAGCAAGATCATGATGCCTCTCCCACCTTTTCAAATGGTCCTACTCAAAATGAAGTGTCAAACACCCTTCCTACTCTATCCAATGGTCCTCTTCCATGTCAAGATCAAAGTATCCCTTTATTCCCTTGTCATAATTCTCCATGTTTTCCTCAATATTCCATCATGCCCATAAAGCCCTCTCATGATCCTATCATCCCTTGCAAGCCACCTCCACCTCAAAATGGACTTGCCTATAGCATCAAAAGTAAGAAGAAACCCTTTGTTAAAAAGATCTTCCAAAGCTTGCATTATCAAAGAAAAGGGTTAGATATCAATGAACAAGGTATATTAGAACCCCCTGATATAAAACAAATCTTGATTATAATGGCTACATTTCTCACTCTCAAGATGTTGGTAGCCTTCATAAATCCTACATTTATCTAGTTAAATCCAAATACATGCCTTCCCCTTCACCCCTTCCATCTATTTTAGGTCCCTATATCCCTCCATCTCTTATGCAGGATCAACAAAGGCACACATCTTTGAGCACCTTACATCCATCCAAAATACCTTAATATCATTCCTATCCATCTACACATTCTTTTCCTTCTCCAAGTAATTTGAATGCCAAGCATACAAGTCACGAGTCCAACAATTCACATGTGTTTAAGGATCAACATGTCCCATCTAATCGACATGTAAAAACAAATAAAAATGCGATCCAAAAAGAAAAAGAGATATACAAAAGGCCACAAAGGCTCATTGAGAAAAAGAAAGAAATTTCAAAAACCATATGGGTTCCTAAGGTGCTTATAGAAGCAATGCATTCCAAGACACTACAAAAGAAAGAAATTTCCAAAAGGCCACAAAGGCCCACAAAGAAAGAAGAAAATTCAAAATGTGTATGGCTTCCCAAGTCTTACATCGAGAAATGTATTCTAAAGTATCACAAAAGAATGAAAATTTAAGAACCATGTGGATTCCCAAGTCACTTGTACGGGACTTGTACACTAAAGAAAAATCAAAATTGGCATTCAAGTTTGCTACCCCAGCTTCTCCCACATCCACTATCCTAGAACCTATTTCACCTCCTACATCCATTTTGGCTCCTTGTGTCTTAAAATCTACCTCAACCTTTCCATCAAAATCACAAACTCTGAAATCCACTATTCCTCCACTAGCCTATCACCCCTCAAGGTGTGCGCCAATGTTGATCTTGCCAACATTACCGTCCAACCGTGCACAATTCTTCCAACATCCCATCCATTATCCAACACCTATGTTATATCCTTCCATCCCTCTTATCCAATCCTTTGCATAAATCCGTATAACCTTTCCATCTTATCATCCATTTCATCTCCCTTTACCATCATCCTATCGACATCTTTGAGCATACCTTCAATAGCCATGGATCGTTATAGAACATATTTCAAGGGTACTATCCAGAGAACAACTTGATTCCTGAGTCATACCTCCTATCATGTATCCATTATCTTTCAAAAGTTCATAAAGGTCAACAAAATAAAAAAAACATGAAAGAAAGAAGTCAAAAAAAAAAAATGAAAAAAATGAAAAAAAAAAAGAGAAAAAGAAGGAAAAAAAAAAAAGAAGAAAAAAAACGAAAAAATCAGAAGAAGTAAAGAGAAAAAAATTCATCCATAGGTGAAAACCTGGGAAACAGGCACCTTGGGTAAGTACCATGATGAAAAACCTAGCAAATAGGCATCATGTGTAATCCATTATCTTCTTGCACTATTCACTACGGGCAAGTTACATCTGTGTGCATCCATCTATTATCCCCCATCCTCCATTATCCCTTATTCACTCTATATCCATCCATATCCCTTTTTCCACCTTTGATCTTGACAAGGTTAAGGACCTTTGCAGGCTTTGTGTGTCATATTTATTGTACTTGATCCACACCCTTTAGCTCCTATCCTTCATTATCACCCTTCGAATTGCATATCCTATCTACTTCCTAGCCAAATCTATCCCTTGATCTTGATCTGAACTAAGGACATAAAATGTAACAAACCTCTTGACATGGTCATTTCTTTGGACCATATGACATTAGTTACACCATACCCTTGCTTTATATTGCTCTATCTAGTCCTTGAGCTTGGATTAACATGCTACCCTATTATGAGATAGTCCTTGACAATCACATAAGCTTTCTCCATCATTTGCTTATCCATTCATGTCCTATTCATTCATTCATCCACTCAAAATCCCTTTTACCTTGTTAGACACAAGGGGCAAACATGAAAAAATCATAAAAATCATAAAATGTCCTGAAAAAATCTTAAAAATCATAAAATGTCCTGAAAAAAATCTTAAAAATCTTAAAATGTCTTGAAAAAATCTTAAAAATCATAAAATGTCCTGAAAAAATCTTAAAAATCATAAAATGTCTTGAAAAAAATCATAAAATGTTCTGAAAAAAATCTTAAAAATCATAAAATATCCTTAAAAAATCTAAAAAATGTCCTGAAAAAATCTTTAAAATCATAAAATGTCCTAAAAAAATCTTAAAAATCATAAAATGTCCTGAAAAAATCTTTAAAATTATAAAATCTCCTGAAAAAACCCTAAAAACTAAAACATTCATAAAACCCTAAAAATCATAAAACTCCAAAAAACATGCAATAAACATTGCGATGACACAAACACTTCGGACAAGCATGCGACTTTGGAACTTCAACAGACTCATGACAGGATAACACTTAAATTGAGCAAACAGAACAACATCTGATCAACTTATACACCCGAACCCATCAACTGTGAACAAAAAAAATCATTCAACATGAAACATATTGTTTGCTTATTTTCTCTTTATTGTTTTTTATTTTCCTTTTTGGTGACATGTCTTTTAGCTTTTCCGGGATGTCTCTGACTAGAGATTTTATCTCCAGGATGTCTTTGACTAGAAAGGCGAGGATGGGGCATGTTCATTTGTTTGCTACTTGTGAGATGTTCCTTAGGAATATGACGACACGTCTTAGGACATGATCACTTAAGATCATTGAGGACATATTGGTTTGATACACACTAAGGCATGCCTTTACTATCTGATATGTTTTCTTTCTCACAATTGGTGTGAGTGATTCATTTGGATCTAACTTATATCCAAATGATTTTTTGCCTTTTTCCATAATAAGCTTGATGATGATGCAAGCACTTAAAAAGCACAAGAATTCTCATCACCTTTCATAACCTATTTCTCATCATTCTTCATAATCATCACTTTTCTCTTCTCATCCTCCTTTTCATCTATCTTTTTCATCATTTCTTTCATCATCTTCTTTATTCTTCTTATTGCAGTGAGATCGATCAAACACTTTATCCAACTGATGTCTTTGAATCTTTAATCTCTTTTTCAACCAATGTGCTTCATGCAATCTCAATACCCTTGAAGTCAATCAATCAATCAATCAATCAATCATTGGATCACCTTATCTTGTGCTAGCATCAATCCTTGTCAGCTTAATCAGCTCAATCGGCTCAATCAGCTTATCAACCTGGCTATACTATTCATTTCCATCAATTATTCAGTTATGCCTCATCAATTGTGCATTTCCATCAAATGTACATCTCAATCTAATTACTTGTGCAATATCAATCATCCAATATTTCTCTCCCACGATTTATCGAGAGACCAATCTCCATCAATTTGTTTGATCAATCTCTCGAGGGGGCATAGCCAATCAATCATCACCCTTACCAAGACACCTTTGGGGCATATATCAATTGATCATTTTCTTTGAAACAACGCGACATGCTGCATTGTCTCAAAGAGGGGCAAAATGTAGACACATAAAAATTTCCATTAGTTTGTCCTCATTTAATTTCAAATTTCTTTGAACATCGGGCAAGTCCTTATTATTACATTATTATTTCTCCATAATTCATTATTCATAATTCCCATCTTTTATTATATTATTATTAATATCTTACCATTTATCCATTAAATTTATTAAATAAAACATTATATCACATTCTGCATGCATACCCCTTCATGCATTCACCTTATATACATTTCTCTATTTATTTAATAAAACCCTTAAATATCCCCTCCTACGACTTACCATTTCCCATTTACCACTCATCTTCCCTATACCACTCATCTTGCATTATCCCATATTCATCCCACAACATGAACTCGCCCGGAGAAAATCTATTTAAACAAGCCCTCCTCTCTTATTTGAGCATCTCATCTATGTAAATGTAGATCAATGATTTTGCCCCATCTCTCATGGATTGTTCATAATGGTAGAAAGGTCATGTTTTGGGAGGAAGTTTGGAATGGACATCCCCCTTTGGTGAACTTGAGGGAATGGTCTCCTTTAATTTCCACTCTTTCTTCCCTTTGGGGTGTCTTTGTGGCTGATTATTTTGAAATTGAGTATAGTGAGAATCTTAAGGTGGCAAAATGGAAATCAATTGAGTTTTTAGATATTGGTCAAAATGTGAAATTGGAATATGAAAAGATGTTGGGGGAGAGAGTAATAATTCTTTCTAATGCTGACAATGAGCTTATCTGGACAGGGAATATCTCTGGTAAGTACATAGTTAAGGATGGCTATAATTCTCTCTTGGATGCTAAAGATTTATCTACTTGGCCATACAAGTTGTTTTGGCATATGTCTTGCCTCCCAAAGGCTGGTGCATTTGCTTGGTTAGCAGTGCAGGACAGGGTCCTTATAGGAATGAGGTTGGACAGGTTGGGTATTACTGCAGTATTTTCTTGTGTCTTTTGTAATAAAAATTTAGAATCCTCTGCACACTTGTTTCTTCACTATGATTTTGCCTATGCTTGTTGGCAGTGGTTGTTTGAAAAGCTTAATCTATCCTTTGTTATTGGTAAGGATCTCCTTTCCCACTTTAGAGCCCGACCTCTCCTGTTTGCCTCATCTTTCTATGCATGTCTTTGGATTATTTATCCATCTATTGTGATTTGGAATATTTGGTTAGAGCGTAATAATAGGATTTTTAAACAAACAAGTTCTTCCTTGGATGAGGTTTTATTGAGGATTGAATCTTCCATCTCTGAAGTTGCTTTGTCTTTTCTCTTTAACAATTTGGAAACCCTTACCTCTTTTTCTCATTGGGATGGTAGGGTAACTCGAGTTTGGAGAATGTTATCAGTCTTACCTTCTCATGGATCTATTTTAAATAAGACTAATGCTATAAGTAAGAGAAATTTTGCTTGCTAGAAACTTCCTCTGCAAGGGCACTTTAAATTGAATTTTGATGGCGCTTCTCATGGGAACCTTGGCCTGGCAGGGGTAGGTATGGTAATTTATGATCATAAGGTAAGATTTGTTTAGGCTCATTGTCATGTGATTGGTTTCAAGTCTAACAATTGTGCAGAACTTTTTGCTTTGTCCTTTGTTTTGGATATGGCTATATCTTTGGGAATTAAGGACTTGATAATTGAGAGTGATTCTATGGTTATTATTTAAAGTGTCATGAAAAAGAAGTCAAATTGTTGGCAATTACAATATATACTTGATCATATTTTGCAAAAATTAGATTTTTTTTAATTCCTTTTTGATTTCCCACTGTTATAGGGAAGTGAATAAGATTGCAAATTTCTTGGCTAACTTAGCCATTAACTGTGAAGCTAATATGTAGGAGGTAAGTGTGGATGAGATCCCTTCCTCGGTTTTGGAATATTTGAAGTAAAGAAGGGCATAGTTGTAGTCTTCATCAACCTCCTTATTTTGTGTGGCTTTTCTTTGGTGTGGGTTCTGCTATGCTTGATCACAATGTTTATTTTGACAAGGTCTCTGATTATGGTTTCATTTCTGCTATGTGGTATCATTCTAACCAGTGGTTTGGAGAATTGTGTTTCATAGACAGGGGTGGTTCAGACTAGTGTTTTTTGGCAGCAATGGATATGCATCCTTCGGTGATCATACTTTAATCTTCCTTCTATATGCTTTTGTTGGCAGCTTCCTTTATATCTAATGCGGCTTATGTAATTGGGATGGGTTTTTTGATGTACTATGCCAATGGGCATTTGGTATTGGGTAGAATAGGCTTGTGTTACTTAAGCAATACTGAAGGGTTTTCTTACTAGTTCTTTCCCTTCAGTGCTTTTTGAACCAGACATTGTAAAAAACTTTTAAAATTTAATATAGTTCAGTGGTTCTATCCACTTTTATCAAAAAAAAAAAAAAAAAAAACTAAAAAAAGTGATGTACACCTAATTACAACCACTCCAAGGTTGATATTCATACAAAATTGAATCAATGATGTAACATCTTGTGGAATTAATAATACTAAACAATAATTAGAAAAGGATTGTTTTGTGGGATTGAAAATTTGATTGTCTAATATATAAAAGTTTCGTAACATAAAGAGAGAATATTGGTATACATATAACTACATCATCCTATAATTGATATTCACACTGCAAGAAGAAAATTTAACATATGCATGGCTGTGCCAAACTTCAGCAATGACTTTTATTGGCCTGTCACCCTTAATTTTGTTATGTATTTAAAGAATAGTGACACAATAAATTGAAAGTCATCTGTTTTGTTGCATTGGAAATTTAGAAGCAATTTCATTAATTTGAAAATTTGAATGTCTAAGGTGTGAAATTTCTGAACAAATAATTTCAACTGAAAAAAGTGATGTTTACCTAATTACAACTACTCTAAGATTGATATTCATAGTAAATTGAATCAACGATTTAACATTTTATAAAATAAAAAAAGATTATAAAATAAATAGAAAGGGACTCTTTTGTAAGATTTAGAATTTTAAACCAGTTTCATACTAAAAGGATTGACTTTGAAAATTTGAATATCTAAATACAGAAGTTTCATACTGAATAGAGAAAACATTGGTGTAGACGTAACTAAATCAATCTTCAGCTTCAAGAAGAAAATTTAACATACACGTGGCTATGGAAAACTGCTGTTATGACTTTTATTGCAATATGATTTGTGTTGACGTAGAGTACGACATCAAGGATATTCACCCTTTACTCTTAAAGGAGGTCAGATTTCAGAGTCATTCTAGGGAGCTATGAGTTCGGAGAGCACATTGTTATGTTCTCGCGTATGCAATAATGTTAATATGTGGTTTCCAAATCCTCAAGAAAGAACATGGACCTTTATGTGCACCTTGAATCTTTACTATGGTCTCCAAAATATTTTTTTATCAATTAGAAAATTTGTGCATGAATAACACATGGCGGAGATGATGTCATGGGAAAGTGTGAGTTTGGATTTTCAACTTCTAAAATATTAAACTAGTTGGAATCCAGTGAAATGATTTTAAATATATGTAAGTCGAGAAATTATAAACAACTATTAAAGATGTTAATAATCATCAATAATTAAATGAGTGTTTAGAAGTGATAAATTATAAATTTATGAAACGAATAATTAAAAAATAGAAAATAATTGATAGTATTCAAATTTCTTAATTTATATAGTAGTATATTTATTGTATCTTACGTTTTCTATATTTATTTTTTCAAATAAACCTTGTATCTCATTTCTTGAATGCTTGTTTAATAAAAAACTTTTTCTTGACTAGTTTTATTGACTCAATCTCTATTTTGATCACATAATTATAAAATCTATTTACTACATTAGCATAAAAAAATTACATTTTTCATTAACGACACATGGTAAAGTTGTGTAAAAAGGGAGTCCTCTTCTTTTAATATATTTTACTTTTTATTTTAATGTGCCATTTTGTAGATTGGTTGAAGGAAAGATGATATAGAAGTCATTGCCAGCACCTCAAAGGTCTAACATTAAATTTTTAAATTATGATAATTTATTGAGAAATTGGAAGGTTTAAAACATCTTAGTGAAGATAGATCAATGTATTTCAATATCCTCTTCAATAAAACCATATGATGTGTTTGCCAAGTATTGGGTTAACTAGATAATAAAGCTAGAAGTAATTTATGTTTATATATTTCATATAATATTTTGAAGACTATACTAGAATAAGAAAACTACATGTTTATTATAGAAAAAGAGAAAAATATTATATTAGTTTAAGAGTCTTGTTAATGTTTTATTGTTATAAAAAATTGTATACTATAAATACTAAATAAGGAGATTTTTTGATTTATCATCTCATTTATTTTAAAATATAATCTTACTATCTTTAATTTTAATTTCTATAAAACTAAAAGAAAAGATAAGTGCAACATTTTAATTTTCTTAATGCCTAATTTATGGAAAGTATAATTATGACAAGTAGGGAGAATTATTGTTCACCTAAACATGAAGATATTCTCAAGGTTTTCTTAAAATCAAGGAAAAAAAAATGGATGATTAGTAAAAAAAATCCTTATTTATGAAACTATATGGATGATTAATTGTGCTGGTCGACAATTTTGTAAACTTGTGAGGTTTACAAAATTGTGGTTTTAGCCATACCGTGTGAATTAAATCTCTCCTATTTATTCAGGAAGGCTCCCCCTTACTTATTGCTCTAAACAACTTTAAACAAAACTCTAACTATTAATTATATTTTAAGCTTCGATGTTACACCATCTCATTCTCTTTTTTATAAATAGATGTTTATCCTTTTCCCCCTCTTTAGAAAGGATATACAATTCAGAGAAAATAATAATTTAGAAAACTACTAAGATTTTAAGAAACAAGCTAGGAGCATATCAACAAAGTTTATAGATAAGAAGGAAGCAAAGTTTCTATAAAAGAACAAAGTATTATATTGCATCCCAAGGATGAGAAAAATAATAATGAATGACAAAGTCTTTAGTACACTATTATCTTATCAACCATTTTAATGAATAACTTATGTACCCCACTATGAACTTTCTCTAAGATAACAAAATAAAGCTCAAAGACTTTATATTTCTATTTACATACAAATTTATAAACTAAACTATCTCTCTTTGACATACTTTTCTTTTATGCGTTGATAGACATTTACGGACTTGCTTAGATTCATTTATGATACTTTTGGTACATTCTTATGGTTTTTTTTATGTCTTGATGGTATACATTTCATGTTGATAGATGATACAATATGTTTTATGTGGATGATATATTCAAGACTACGTTGATGTTGGGATTTATGTTTGGACTTATATTTACATATGATGTTATCATACTATGTGTTAACTTTATTTCATGTTTATATTGGATATACTAATGTTATTGATGATGTTGTGTCTTTATGATATGCTATTATTACGGATGTGGAAGGCACGATGTCATAACACTCAATTCGAGCAGGGTGTGACATTGTGATTCTCTTTCATTTGTGTGTTTACTTCATGACTATGTATATTTATGGATATATGTTGTGCATAGACATTTGGTGTTATGTAGGATGCAGGTAATAGACTTCAACTTCACCTAGTTTCATAGGTCTAAGCATGTCTTTAATCCCAATGGCAAGTTGATCGGTGATGATATGGTGTCTTATCCCATTTAAGCCTTGGTTGATGTATTGCCAGTTCTAGTATTTTGGTTAAGTTGCCTTGTAGGAGTTAAGTGATATTTTATTGTCTAGGTTTGGTTCATTTCACCATGGTAATTAATTAATTAATAATGTTATAAGCTTTAATGTGTAAATTAATAAATAACATTTAATGTAATTTTAACATATATAATATTAATTTATTATTTTATGAAATTATATTATTGGAACTTTTATATTTATTTGGGGATTTAATTAATATTGAAGATTTTATATTTAATTATTTATTCTTTTATATTATTGGCTTTATTGGCTAATTAGGAGTTTTAAATTAGTAATTATTGTTTTTAATTATTTTTTCTTTATTTTCAAAGGTGGAAGTTGAGTGAGCTTTATATTTTGCATTAAAGTTGCTTTTTGATTTTCATGCATAAAGGGAGATTATTTTCAAGGATTTTTTATTTAAGCTTTATTTAGGTTTTGAAGGTTATTAAAAGGGAGAATTGTTTTATTATTTGAGGGTGGAATTTCTTTTGCAGAGTTGTGATAAATTTAGAGAATTGTTCTTGGATTTTTGGAAGATGTTTTATGTGGATGCTTAGTCAATTGTGGATTGCTTCTTGGATTCTCTTAGTTATTTGACCATTCTTCTTATTTTCAGGTTGGAGATTTTCTTTTTCTTTTCTTTTATTTATAATTATTCGATTTTGAAAGGAAAGATTATCTACTTTATGTTTGTGATTTGTATTATGGGTTAATTGGGGAGAAATTTGTATAATGTTATTATTATTACAATTAAAATTTCCTATTGCTATATATGGGGATTTGGGGTTTTGCTGTGAATTAATCATTTATATTAATATTCCTAGGTCGAATAAGAGATCTATCTTATACTTTCTATTGTTGAATTTGTATCCTTTATTGTATAAAATTAATTATTTATGTTTATGAGTTGGGCTTGTCGAACTCTTGTCGAGTGTTTTTTCTTGAGATTATTTTCTTCATTTGAATTGTTTATTTGTTCACTATTGAGTTGTCTTTTCAAATTATCTGTACAAAGCTTTGAGCTTGAGTTGTATTTTCGAGTGTTGGATTGTGGACTTTTCCCTATGCCATAATTTTCTATGTTTCCATATGTGCTAATTATTTTTACATATACACTATTTTACTTGGCATATGTGCTAAATTGTGTTATAAATGTGCCATACTATATTATATATGCACCACTTTGTGTTATAAATGTGTTTTTCATGTTATATATGTGCCAAATCGTGTTATATATGTGCTACATCATGTTATATATGTGCTACATCATGTTATAAATGTGATGTTTTGTGTTATAAATGTGTTCTTTTATGTTACAAATGTGTTTTTTTGTGTTATATGGACATTTTTCACTTTTGAGTTATTTTTCTAATTTTCACCAGTTAGTGTCAACCTAGAGACTTATTTTTGAACTTGAGATTTCTTGTGATCATTTTCCAGAATTGTTAATTAGAATTGGAAGTATTTTTATGGTTTTCTCAATGTTGCATGATATATGCTCTATTGAAATTATGTTTAAAAAATAGCTTTACTAAGATGGTCCACATTATTATGTGAGAACCAATTTATTATGCTTGTAAAAGTTTATGAGATACCTTTATGATTTATTATAATCCTAAGATTCCAGGAACATTTTAAGGGAAGTCTCTTTCAAGTGAGTGTCGAGGCTCAAAAGTGGCTACCAAGATATCTCATTGAGAGTGTTGTTAAGCAAGTGATAACCTTAATAAATTTATCATAGGGATTGAGTAGTTTACACATTAACAAGACTACTATGTTGTCTCGCTCATGACTAGAGTGCAAGTTCAGGCTCATGATGGGATTGGGAAGGCCTTGTTAGCATGACTATATTCCCTTGTCGATCCAAGAGGTTGCATTGGTTCCGCATGGGTGTTTACTTTGGTGACAGGGTCTAGAGAGACTGTTAGGATAACTTATATTGATGGCATATGACGACACTTTCCTTATGTGTGTCCTAGGTCTCGACCTATGTTTTACTAAAGTCTCTGGCTAATCACTTTTCTATGGTTAGTCTTTGTAAGCCTATGTTTTGTATTTTATGATTCTTTCAGAGTTATGTGTCACTCTAGTGTAGAGTGTGTGAGGCCTTATATCATTCTCTGGAGCTCGGGGGGTGGTTTGTTTTTGGTCCCACATGGTTGATTGGTTTGATGGCTTCTTTCATTGGGATTCTGTTAGACAGTTTAGATAACCAGAAGACAACTAAGAGGGGGGGGGGGGTGAATCAGTTGTCTTAGATTACCAAAATATTTAGCAATTAAAACTTTAGTACCAGAACCCAAAACATTAATATCTCAATGCTTAAACCAAATACTAGAATAAAAGATAAACCAATAAAGCATAAACAATAATAAGAGAATAAATACCATCCACATGACACCAAGATTTATACGTGGAAAACCTAGTAAAGGGAAAAACCATGGTGGGAAGCCTACCCACAGTCAAATAATACTTTTGCAGTAAGTATGTGAATTACAATTGAGGTGCCTGCACTTGCAGGAAGGCCAATAGCCTAGAGCTCACTGCTCATCATAAAAGGAGTCTCACTAACTACATAGAAATCCAGACTACAATCTAGAAGAATGAATGAACTGCAAAGATAACATCTCCTATTCCTGAGTATAGTTTTGGTTGAGCTCAATATCAGAGGACTAAATCCTCTTACATAAACCCAAATCAATCTCAAAATCCTATGCCTGAATGATATTACATCATTCTCACATTACATGTCTATATCCCATACCTTAATCCTTATAATCTACAATGAGATCTTACATCATATATATACAAACCCTTGACCATAAATAATCAAGTCAGCCACCAGACAATAAACCAATTACAAAATTACAAAACATGCTAGCCTGAGACCAACCAAATAATATCCAACCCATAAGACATCCTAGAAACACATCGAGAGATCCAATCCACACGTTACATTAAGTCGGTCCATAAACTAGATCAACCAAGACCCAATATAGGTCCGCGTGCTAAAGAAATGATCCCACTCCACCAAGTCTTGAACAAGATCACCATCATAATCCTGAATCCATACCAAAAGCTGCAACAACACCACTTGTACATATCATCGAAGATCTTCATCAAAGCTCTGTTGGTGAAACCCTCCTCGGAACCACAAACCATGCTTCCAAGAAAACATTATAGCATCTGATCACCAGATAAAAACCAAATGACTGAATATGAACATGAGTAAGCCAATTCCATAACCCAAACATATCAGAGCATAGTGGATCATATTGTATACAAACCAACCAGAAACCACACAACCTACCAGAACTAGAAGGGTGCTAGTAAAGCATCCAAAATAGCTAGTGTTGACATCAATAACAAAACATCAATGCAACACATAATCAATTCCTCCAAATGGCCAACAATCTCCCCCTTTGGAATTGATGACAACACTAGATGTGAAAAACATTCAAGTGCCAAAGAAATGCCAAACAAGTCTCCCCCAATGGAAGACAACCAAAAATCTCCCACATAAAGATATAGCAATGAAGTTCTAAAATAAAGACCAAACCCCCCCTATGAATGATATATCTATAAAGCTCTATTTTACACATATATTTCTCTCGCTAATGTATACAACTCCTTAATTTTTTCACATCAATATCTTTCCCCCTCTGACATTAATGCCAAAAAACTGACAAGAATATCAAAGCAAAAACAAAAACCACTAAATCACAAAGCTAACTACTCCCTTTGAGTAGTAGCATCCCTACATCAATGCTGGAATGAAATATATCTTTGATAATGCATACCGGACTGATGCCGAATCACATCAATCAATTCTTTGTTGGAGGGGCAGAAACTCCTAATCTATCTCTCAAGTATTCAAATGATTCTTTAGGTAAAGGTTTAGTGAAAATATTTGTAATATATTCTTTAGTATTCACATAAACCACTATAACTTCATTTTTTTCCACCTTGTCCTTCAAAAAGTTGTACTTGATAGATATGTTATTTTTCTTAGAATGAAATATCAGATTATTTGATGTGTTAATAGAAGCAAATTTATCACAGTGAATGACTACCAGTCCAGTGTAATTCACTTGGATATTGATGGGAATGGGTATGGGATAGACTAGCCTAGTCTATGCTCTTTGATCCTTTCGTTGGATCACCAGGTGTTCTAACCACACCCTAGGGTCTCTAGGACTTCCCTTGCTTGTGGAATCCCTTGACCTTTCCCAATCCAGCCACCAACAACTTGCAATACTTCTCCTAAGGTCTCACCTACTCATGAGATTCAAAAGAACCCTTATTTATGCTCATAAGGGTTTGGCTTGTCCTACACCTTCTTAGGTCCTAGCAAGGATAGGATAGATTTTAGGCATGGTTTACCATCCATTCATGTTCCCCCAAGAGGTTTAGGCCTTCCTATTTGTTACCAATCTCACAATTTTGCTTCTTCCTTGCAAAATAGGGCTACAAGGAATGAGCCCAATTAGGCCTCCATTATGGACTTTTAGGGCTCTCTCTTGCAAACGATGACCCGTCATATAAAATTCCCTAAAAGGACTGCTATTCAATTGGAAAAATCTCAAAGATTTTCTAGATTTTGGGACTCCAAGTGTCCGTACACTTCCCTTGGTGAATTTTGGGGTTTTTAAGGGTTTTTAAGAGGGTTTTTAGGCCTGCCAGGGTCACAGTGATGATTTGGTGTTTCTACCAGCTTGTCTGGATTGCTAGAGGCTCCTCCTTCTCACCAATGTTGCTCCAAAAACCCCTATACAACTCCTCCAAAGGGTGCATCCTCCTCTGACCTTCCTTTCTCTCATAGACCTCTGCAACCTTAACCCTTCCTAGCCGAGCACTATCCAGTCTCACCTAGGAGTGGGTCTTTGGATGGCTTTCCTGCATCTTCAAGGGCCCTAATTTCTCTAAGATAATGTACAGGGTCTGTACTCCTATTCCCCATGGTTTCATGGTGATTCCACAATGGGGATAGGAGTTGTTAACCCATTGACACAAAACAGTCCAAAACTGGATAGCGAAAGAGTGTTTTACAAATTATTTACAAAAGACTCAAAACCTGCACAACACACTAAAACTAATTTCTCAAAATGGAAGAGTAAACACAAAACAAATCTCTCAACATAGTTTAGTCTAAAAAACAATCAATTATCACTCTCTAATGCTCCATTTGTGTCGACTGGCAACAAAATCACAGTCACAGTCAAGGTTTCTTTTCTTGGGTCGTACAAAAACTAACATCCAACCCATCATTTTAGGGTTTGTAACTATATATAGTATCCTTTCGTCAGTCTATGTTCCAAAATTAGGGTTCTCCATGCTAAACTAAGGTTTTTGACCTATTAGGTGGAAAAGTTGCTTGACAACTTTGAAAAGTTGTCTGACAACTTTGAAAAGTTGTCATGCAACTTTGAAAAGTTGTCTGACAACTTTGAAAAGTTGTCATGCAACTTTGAAAAGTTGTCATGCAACTTTTTGCAACTTTTGAGCAACTTTTGCAAAGTTGCTTTTCTTGACTCCTGAGCCTACATTGGGCTATCCTATGGACACCACCATGCTAAAAGGACCCCAAACTCATCAATGGCACACATAACCTCTCCCCCACAAGAAATCTCAACCAAGACTTTAGAACCTAGGACCTAAACTAGGACCTAAATAAGACCAATGAGCTCATGGCTCTTATTACATTTACAATGGCTTCTCAAAGAAACAAAACACCAACAAAAACCAAAAGGAGGAAGACCTTAGAAGGGTGCTCCTACACCATACTCCCCCTCTACACAAAATTTTAAGGAACTAGGGGAGAAATGAGAGCCGAGTCAATACCAAGTTTCTTGAACCTACCCTCTTCAACCCAAGTGGCTTGAGACTCAGGTTGACCTGCCCACTTCACCAACTGTTCCATATAGACCTGGTGTCTAGTAGACTTTTTCACCCTTGACTCCAAGATCTCCTCTGCTATGGATTGCTTCACTTGAGGTAAAGCATTCACATCCAAGTCTTGTAGTACCTTGGCTTGATTCTTAGTTTGTCCTGCTATTTCATCCTTGTATAGTACCAGGTTAGCAACATTGAAGACTGGTGATATAGCCAAATCTAAAGGAAGATCCACCTTTTAGGCATTTTCACCATATTTGGATAGAATTCTACAAGGTCCTACCCTCTTCATTTGCAGTTTAGTAGGCTTTCCGCTTTGCATTCTAGCTTTGCTAAGATGGACCATCACATAGTCACCCACTTTGAATTGAACCTCTCTCCTTTTCTCATCCACTTTAGCTTTCAGTTTTTGATCAGACTCTAGGATGGCTCTCTTGACCTATTCTTGGACCTCCTTGATGGTTTGAGTGAAGTCCTCTGCCTGGCCACTCTTCATCTCCATGGAACCAAGTTCTCTTAGTTCACACACTCCTCTTGGATGTCTGCCATAGACAACCTCAAAAGGACTCCTTCTAGTGGTCCTATTTACAGTCATTGTAGGCATACTCCGCTTGTGGAATGACTAGATCCCATGTCTGCCCATACTCCTTGGTTAGACACCTCAATAAGCTACCTAACACCCTATTAATGACTTCAGTTTGACCATCAGCTTGTGGATGGTAAGCTGAGCTAAATGATAAATTGGTCCCTAGTCTTTTCCATAAGGTTTTCCAAAAATGGCCCATGAACTTGCTGTCCCTATCTAAAACAATACTTAGTGGGAGTCCATGAATCCTTACAATCTCCTTAAAGAAGAGATGTGGAACATAGCTAGCATCATGAGTAGTTTTACATGGAATGAAATGGCTCATCTTAGATAACCTGTCTACTACCACATAGATGCTATCCATACCTATCTTTGTTTCGGGGAGTCCTACTACAAAGTCCATGCTCACACACTCCCAGGGCCTATTTGGGACCGGTAATGGCTAATAGAGGCTTGCATTACTTGACCCTCCTTTGGCTCTTTGACACACACCACACTGTTCCACATACCTTCTCACATCCCTTGGCAACCTAGCCCAATAGTAGTACCTCTGTACTAGATCCAAGGTTTTGTTGATCCCAAAGTGTCCACTTAGACTACCATTGTGTTTCTCTTGTATGAGATTTTCTCTCATGGATCCTCTAGGCACACATAACTGATTACCTTAGAATAAGAGACCACTTTGAAGAGTGTATTCTACATACTCACCATTAAAATGATTCTCAAACTCCTTGCGGACCTTGTAGGCTGATGAGAAGTCTTCATCTACTTCATAGAGGTCCTTGAAATCTTCTATTCCTATGCTCTGCAATTGTAACTCTTGGACAGTCAACAACTTTCTGCTTAAAGCATCTGCCACGTTGTTGAGTTGCCCCTTTTTATGCTTGATGGTAAAAGTAAAGGATTGGAGGTATTCCATCCATTTCAAATTTCTATTGCTAAGGTTCTCTTGAGTGTTAATGTAACTCAAAGCTTGGTTATCTATGAACACCACAAATTCCTTTGGGAGTAGGTAATGCCTCCACTTTTTGAGAGACTGAACTAGTGCATACAACTCTAGGTCATAGGCTGACTACTTCTTCTTTGCTTCATTAAGCTTCTCACTAAAAAATGCCATAGGCCTTCCCTCTTGACTCAATACACCCCCTACTACAATGCCACTTGCATCACATTCCAATGTAAATAACTTGTCAAAAGTAGGTAAGAGTAGGATGGGTTTTGTGGCTACTTCTTGCTTCAATAATTGGAATGCTTTATCAGCCTATTTATTCCACTTGAATTAGGTTTTTAGGCCTCCTTTTATGGTGTCAAGTACTGGTGCACATATGGCACTAAAATTCCTCACAAACTTTCTATAGAATTGGGCTAAACCATGGAAACTCCTAACTTCAGTCCCTGTTTTAGGGGTAGGCCAATTTAAGATTGCCTCCACTTTGCTTGGATCCATCTTCAAGGTTCCCTTAGACACCACAAATCCCAAGTAGACCAACTCTTGCTTCAAAAAGTCACACTTCTCTAAGTTGATTGCCAACTTCTCTTCATGCAACCTCTCTAGGACTAACCTTGAATGTTCTAGGTGCTCCTCTTTGGTTCTACTATAGATGAGTATGTCATCTAAGTACACCACCACAAACCTGCCTATGAAGTCCTTTAACACCTCATTCATTAGCCTCATGAAGGTGCTTGGGGCATTGGTGAGTCCAAATGGCATCACAAGCCATTCATACAACCCTTATGTGGTCATAAAAGTGGTCTTCCACTCATCCCCCTCCTTGATCCTAATCTAATGATAACCACTCTTAAGGTCTAACTTAGTAAAATACATGGCACCACCTAAATAGTCCATCAAATCCTCTATCCTAGGAATTGGAATTCTGTACCTTATGGTGATCCTATTAATTGCCCTTGAATATGTGCAAAGTCTCCACTTGTCTCCCTTCTTTGATGCTAGCACTACCAGGACTGCACATGGGCTGATGCTCTTCTTGATCAGTCCTTGATCCAACAACTCCTGCACTGGCCTTGCCACCTCCTTGTTTTGATCAGGTGTGAGCTTATATGCAAATTTATTGGGTAGGGATGCACTGGGAACAAAGTCTATTTGATGGCTTATGGACCTTCTTGGTGGAAGTGTTGCAGGTGCTCCATCACTCACTATGTCCTTATACTCTTGCAACATTTGCTTCACCTCCTTGGCTACCTTTGTCTGCAACTTGTCTTCCTCCTCCTTTGGCTTCACAAAGATGGCACATCCCACTATCTCCTTTTCATGCAGCAAGTGTAAGAACTCTTTACCAGTGTTAAGTAAGACACTAGGTGTTCTTGAGGTTCCTTCATCATCCTCTGTTAGAGACTGAATCTTAAAGGTTTTGCTATCCTTCTTGAAGGAAATGGAGTTCTCCTCTCCATCATAGATCACCTTCCTATCAAATTGCCAGGGCCTACCTAGTAGTAGATTACAGGCATCCATGGGTAACACATCACAAAGGATCTTATCCTTGTATCCTCTAATAGAGAACTCTACCCAAGTCTGTTCATTGACAAGCACACTCTGCTCTTGATTCAACCATGTCACCTTGTAAGGGCTAGTGTGGGGTATCCTTGTGAGTTTAAACTTCTTGGCTACCTCATTTGATATGATGTTATCAGTTGACCCTGAATCAACTATCACCTTGCAAACTTTACCAAGGATCTTGCATCTCACCCTAAGCAATGCTCTCCTATGCTTAGGTTCACCCTTAACCAGTTGTCTTATCAAGACTCTATTGAAGATCAGATTTTTTACAATCTCTGATTCAATATGGTCCACCTCAGGTGTCTTGTTGCTTGATGTGTCTTCATGGACATAAGAAACCCTTTTTCCACCGTTTGATGATGTAGGCTTGTCAGGGCATCTATAGGTCGGGTGTCCCAATTGACCACAATTGTAGTATTTCATGGTTGCAAAGTAGGAACTACTCCTGCCAGTACCTCTACCCCTATTTAGGCCCCCTTATGTACCTCTACCTCAAGAATGACCTCCTCTAAGAGTGGTCTCACTATTATGCTCATTCAACTTGGACTCTCCTTGATTCCTTTGTTCACTTATCTTGCTTTGGTAACCACCTCGGTGATTCATTTGATCTCTACCTCTGCCTCTACCCCTATTGTTAGAGTCACCCTTCCTTTTGTTCCTCTCTTCTACCTTAGCAGCAAGTTGATGACACTTTTGGATAGTGGTAGGGGTCCATAGGCTTATCTCCTCTTGGATGCTCCACTTTAGACCACTTAGATACCTAGCCACCTTGATGTGTTCTTCTTCTTGGAATTTGGATCTAAGACAAAGCTTTTGAAACTCCTCTATGTAGGAGGCCACATCAAGATCCTTCTACTTTAATCCCTGTCTCTTCTTATGAAGTTAGACTTCATAGTCCTCTGGCAAGTAGTTCTCTTTGATCTTACTCACCATGGCCTTCCAATTTGCAATAGGGAGCTTCCCCATGCTAATCCTCTCCTCTTGCAAGTATTTCCACCATGTCAAGGCTTCCCTTAGTCTATATTTGGCAACCTTAACCTTTTGGACTTCTGTTACACCCTCACACTCAAAATGGTTATCCATACCCTCAATCCATTTCATGACAGTGTCAATATCCATCCTTCAACTAAATTGTGGTAATCCTTCAAAATCTTTTGTATTCAAAGCCTTGATGGACTTTACAAAAGGTTCTTCATTGATCAAGGGGTTTGACTCAGGTATAATGTCATCTATATCAATATTTTTCTTACCTTTATCCTTGGTGTCCTCACCCCATAATCCATGTGCCCTCTAATCAACCACTTCTTGCAGCTTGTCCCTTATCTCACTCATAGCTTCTTCAAGGAGTCTATTTTTCTCCTTCTACTCTTCTACCTCCCTAGCCAACTCTGCATTAGTGACTATTATTTTCTCCCCTACTGATTCACCAGAATATAGAGACATGCAGGGTCCACCCAAATCTTTAACTTGCTCTGATACCAATCCGATGGGAATGGGTATGGGATAGACTAGCCTAGTCTATGCTCTTTGATACTTTCCTTGGATCACCAGGTGTTCTAACCACACCCTAGGGTCTCTAGGACTTCCTTTTCTTGTGGAATCCCCTGACCTTGCCCAATCCACCCACCAACAACTTGCAATACTTCTCCTAAGGTCTCACCTACTCATGAGATTCAAAAGAACCCTTATTTAGGTTCATAAAGGTTTGGCTTGTCCTACACCTTCTTAGGTCCTAGCATGGATAGGATAGGTTTTAGGCATGGTTTACCATCCATACATGTTCCCCCAAGAGGTTTAGGCCTTCCTATTTGTTACCAATCTCACAATTTTGCTTCTTCCCTGCAAAATAGGGCTACAAGGAATGAGCCCAATTAGGCCTCCATTCCGAACTTTTAGAGCTCTCTCTTGCAAACAATGACCCAACTTATGAAACTCCCCAAAAGGACTGCTATTCAATTGGAAAAATCTCAAATATTTTCTAGGTTTTGGGACTCCAAGTGTCCGTACACTTCCCTAGGTGAATTTTGGGGTTTTTAAGAGGGTTTTAAGGCCTGCTAGGGTCACAGTGATGATTTGGTGTTTCTACCACCTTGTCTGGATTTGTGGAAGCTCCTCCTTCTCACCAATACTACTCCACATACCCCTCTACAACTCCTCCAAAGGGTGCATCCTCCTCTGACCTTCCTTGCTCTCATGGACCTCTGCAACCTTAACCCTTCCTAGTCGAGCACTGTCCAGTCTCACCTAGGAGTGGGTCTTTGGATGGCTTCATTGCATCTTCAAGGGCCCTTCTTTCTCTGAGGTAATGTAAAGGTTTTTACTCCTATTCCCCATGGTTTCATGGTGATTCCACAATGGGGATAGGAGTTGTTAACCCATTGACACAAAACAGTCCAAAACTAGACAGTGAAAGAGTGTTTTACAAATTATTTACAAAAGACTCAAAACCTGCACAACACACTAAAACTAATTGCTCAAAATGGAAGAGTAAACAAAACACAAATCTCTCAACATATTTTAGTCTACAAAACAATCCATTATCACTCTCTGATGCTCCATTTGTGCCGATTGGCAACAAAATCATAGTCACAATCAAGGTTTCTTTTCTTGGGTCATACAAAAACTAACATCCAACCCATCATTTTAGGGTTTGTAACTATATATAGTCTCCTTTCCTCAGTTTGTGTGCCAAAATTAGGGTTCTCCATGCTAAAATAAGGTTTTTGACCTATTAGGTGGAAAAGTTGCTTGACAACTTTGAAAAGTTGTCATGCAACTTTTTGCAACTTTTGAGCATCTTTTGCAAATTTGCTTTTCTTGACTCCTAGGCCTAAATTGGGCTATCCTATGGACACCACCATGCTAAAAGGACCCCAAACTCATCAATGGCACACATAACCTCTCCTCCACAAGAAATCTCAACCAAGACTTTAGAACCTAGGACCTAAACTAGGACCTAAATAAGACCAATGAGCTCATGGCTCTTATTACATTTACAATGGCTTCTCAAAGAAACAAAACACCAACAAAAACCAAAAGGAGGAAGACCTTAGAAGGGTGCTCCTTTGTGAGATATCCTTCAACATTTTCTTCATCCATAGAACCTGTGTACAGTTAGTTGCAGCAACAACATATTGAGCTTCAATAGTAAATAAAGAAATACATGATTGTTTCTTGTTGATCAATGAAACCAACTTCTTTCCAAGAAAGAAAGCTCCACTAGAAGTACTTTTATGGTGATCAACATCTCTAGCCCAATCAACATATGTATATGTATATAAATTAAAGTCGTCATCCTTAGGGTACCACAAACCATATTCAGATGTACCTTGCAAGTATCTAAAAATCATTTTCACCTCACTCTCATTAATTTCTCGAGGATCACTCTAGTATCTAGATGCAATACAAACAACATTCATTATGTCACGCCTAGTCTGAGTAAAATAAAGCAGACCTCCAATCATATATTTGTATCTTTTAGGATTTATCGGTGCAGAAACATCTTTCCTTGTCAATTTCTCACATATAACCATAGCAGTACTTACCAGTTTAGAATCTCCCATGCCAAAATTCTTCAACAATTCCCTAACATACTTAGTTTGATAGATGAAAATACCTTTGTGAGTCTGAGTAATCTGCAAACCTAAGAAAAATTTCATTTCCCCAATCATAGACATTTCAAATTCTTTCTCCATATTCTTAGAAAATTCCATGCACAACTTATCTTCACCTCCAAAAATGATGTCATCAACAAATACTTCAATAATCAATATATCATCATCAATAAACTTATAATATAAATTACTATCACCATTAACTTTAGTAAAACCATGCTTCAAATGATATTTATCTAATCTTGTATACCAAGCTCTAGGTGCCTTTTTCAATCCATATAAAACTTTCCTTAAATTGCAAACCATGATTTTATCATCTGAAAGTGAAAAACCATCAAGTTTCTCAATATAAACTTCCTCATCAAGATCCCCATTCAAAAATGCATACTTGACATCCATCTGATAAGCCTTCTGGTTTTTATGGGCAGCATAGGTAAGAAATAATCTTATAGTTTCAATCCTAGCTACAGGTGCAAAAGTTTCTCCATAATCAATTCTTTCCTTCTAAGAATATCCTTTACAAACCAATCTAGCCTTATTCCTTACAACTTAACCATCTTCATTCAATTTATTCCTAAAAACCTATTTCATTCCAATAACATTCTTATTTTTAGGACAGGGAACTAAAGTCCATGTGTTATTCTTCTCAATCTGATCTAATTCTTCTTCCATAGCTTTAAACCAACATTCATCTTTACATGCTTCAATTACTGATACTGGTTCAACTTGAGAAATTAAACATACCTCATTAGTTGCCAAACTTCTTATCATCACTCCATTGTTCTTATCCTCAATGATTTGATCTTTTGAATGATTCAATCTCACATACACAGGAGTCTTCTGACTCCCTGTTCCTCTTCTCAGTTCTTGAACACTCTATTCTGGTAAAGGTTCTACCGATTCGGATATAATCATTTCCATGGTCGGTTCTTGCTCATAAGCTTTGATTTGACTTCTATTCAGCTCATCCACCTTGACATTAGTACTCTCCACAATTCTTTGCAATCTCTTGTTATAATATCTATATGTTTTTCTTTCTTTAGAATAACCAAGAAAAATTCCTTCATCACATATAGGATCAAATTTTCCAATAATATCATCTCTCCTCATATAACATTTACTACCAAAGATTCTAAAATACTTAACAGTAGGTGTATTGATAAACCAAAATTCATAATGTGTCTTACTAGTTTTTCCATTGATATGTATTCTATTGAATGTATAAAACATTGTTCTCACTCCTTCTCTCAAGTAGATATGATGTAGACTGGCTTCCATCATCATTTTTCTAGCAGCATCCAAGATAGCTTTGTTCTTCCTTTCCACAACTCCATTCTGCTGAGGTGTCCATGGAGTAGAAAAATTGTCTCCTAATACCATGCTTCTCAAAAAATTTATTAAACTCACTGGATGTGAATTCTCCACCACGATCTGGCCTCAAGAATTTTATCTTCAATCATGTCTCTATTTCCACTTGAGCCTTAAAGATTTTAAAATTTTCAAAAGCCTCAGATTTCTCCCTTAGAAAAGTAACCCACATCACTCTAGAAAAATCATCAATGATTAGCATAAAATATCTATCACCTTGAAACTTTTAACTCTAGCTGGGCCACACAAATGAGTATGAATAAGATCAAGAACATCATTAGATTTATCTTGTATACTCCTAAAAGAGGTTCTGACATATTTACCCATTTGAGATTCTTTCCATACCAGATTATAGGGCTTCACAATCTTAGGTATATCTCTAACTACCTTAGTTGAACTGATCTTAATAATGAAATCAAAATTCACATTACATAGCCTTTCATGCCATAGCCAACTATCATCAATTTGTGCAATCAAACATGTCTTCTCATCAGAATTCAAATTAAATATATTACCTTTTGTTTGTGTACTGATTACAATCTTCAAACCAGATTTGTTAATGATTTTACATTTGCCATCCTTGAACTGTAATTGAAATCCCTTATCCACCAATTGTCCTACACTCAAAATATTATTCTTCAAACCTTCAACAAAATAAACATTATCAGTATTTTTCTTACCATCCAATGATATAGTTTTGTTTCCTTTGATCATACATGCTTTTTCATCTCCAAATCTAACTAGATTGCCATCAAATTCTTGCAAAGATAGAAACTTCCTTTTATCTCTAGTCATATGATATGAACATCCATTGTCAATTACCCATTCATCCTTTTCTTCAATTTTAGCAGCAAGTGCCTTCTCTTTAGGTACCTTCTCTTCTAGTGCTGGAACATCTTCCTGGATAGCCAAGAACACCCATTCCTTCCCATTCCTTCCCATTACTAGAACCACTAGAAGAGTCTTTTGTTGGTTCTTCATCAGAGTCAGTAACACCTTTGTCATATGCTATGTAGCATGATTTATCTATATTGTTCATGTACTTATACTTGTTCTGATATCCAGGGTTAGGATTAAAATATCTTCTAAGTCTCTTTTAAAATCTTGAATTCCTTTCAGGACATCTAGATGCAAAATGACCAATCCTCTTACATGCAAAACATTTAAAAGGTTCTTTTCCTTCATACTTACTTCCTACCGGTCCTTTAGGTACTCTTCTAGCAAATAGGGCTTCAATTTGCTCCAATTCTTCATCTTCTCTCTTCATATCATCCAATTCTTTTGCATATTAAGTTTTCCAATCTTGCTTACCGATTGATGATGCAGATGCATGAATAGCATGTTTAGACTTTACAGCTCTAGAAGGTCCAAATTCTTCATGCTCAAAAGAAGATAATTTCCTGACCAAGGTATCTCTGTTGACAAAAGTATTAGCCATTCTTCTCAATTCATTAATTGCAATAGCCTTTATCTTGTAAGTCGGTGGTAGGGCTCTCAGGACTTTATAAATAATTTCATCTTCACTTAGAGTTCCACCACAACATTGAATTCCCATAGTAATCTCATTTACCCTTTCCATGAATGGAGTAATCCTTTCATCTTCTTCCATCTTAAAGTTTTCATATCTCACCTGGTATACATCAAGTTTAGAAATCTTCACAATAGGGTCACCTTCATAAAGAGTCTCCAACTTATCCCATATAACCTTTGTATATGATTTGTTAGTTAATCTCATTATTTGTTGATCAGAAAGTGCACACAAGAGGGCTTCTCTTGCTCTACAATCATTCTCAAGCTCCTTATCCAAGTTTACCAAAGGAGGATTTCCATATGCCGAATTATAAGCTATAACACCATTCTATGTGAACTCCCAAATCTCCTTGCCAAGACATCTTAGTGATGATATGATGAAAGAATAAGGATCTAGTCAACTAGTCAGTAGATAGAAAAACTGATAAACTTTCACCTAACTCTTGAAACAACCTCTCAAAATAATCTTTAAATAGACAAATTAAACCACTGAACTATAAATGCAATATCACTACTAGAATAAACTGTAAAGTTAAAACCAGTTGATTGTTACAACTGATAAGAGTAAACAACTTGAAACTCACAAACATCCAAATACATTTACTTGACATAAGTAAAACCTTATTTTTTATTTTTACCAGTTATCATGACATATCAAAGTGGATTAAGTAGTTAAGAAATTCAACCATAGAAAACATAACCAGAAAAAACATTCACCATTTGACACAATATTTTTTACATGAAAACCCAAATGGGAAAAACCACGGTGAGATGAGAAACAAGATAACTATCTGAACTCTTCTGAAGTTCACCCTTTTAGGAGCCAAGCTTGTTAAAGCTTTTACAAAAAGTCTTGTTAAGAACAGATCCTGTTAGGGACCACCTGGTTAAGGGATTGACTATAATGCCTTGTTAGAAGTAATACCCTATGAGGAGTAACCTCGGTAGAGGATTTGAAATCCAAGCTAATAGACCACCTGGTTAGAGAATTTGAATAACACCAATATTGTTAGAGCTTACTCGGCTAGGGGATTTTACTACTATAATTGTTAGAAAACAACAGGGGTTTGCTAATCTATTTAAATAGCACTACACTTTCTTGTTCAGATCCTTTTCATGCTCCTATCTGCCTTTACTCAAAGTGTAGATACATCATCCGGTTCAACAACCACACACTCAACTAAAACTTTACCAAAACACACTAAACAAAACAACTTATCGACCTTATAAAAAAATCAATTAGGCCGATACCACATCAAAAACCTAATTCTCTCATAGAGATTACAAACAAGTCCATTCAAGTATGACTGTTGGATTACATAACAATCTCTGGACATCATTCAAGAAAGCCTCGACTGCTCCTTGATCACCGCTTCATCGAGCTCAGTAACTCATCACATGCTTTGCATTGCATGCAATATACTTGCTCATTCCCAAGATAAAAACCATTATCTCAATGCATCAAAAACACTTTGAAACTCTCCTCATACAATATGCATATGTGTCATAATCATTACTGCTCATCATCAGATCATAAACCAATATAATCAATTCACCAAACTCAATCTGTTAGGGTTTACCGGTTCAACTCTCCAGTACTTAGCAATACCAGTTTACTCCACAAACTTACCTACCGGTTATAGTTCCCTTCACTATCTCTTCTTACATGTTACAAAACAACATTATAACAATATCATTACCGGTTAATTGACATCAATGACAACATAACATTTCATTAATGCAATCTTTATGCAAATGCCAACAATCTCCTCCTTTGGCATTGATGGCAATACAAATATCAATACCATTGATTGTTATGATTGTGAATAGGAATCCTAGTTTATATTTTACCATGTACTCTCCTTGTCTTCAGTTGGTCACTAGCAATCATACAATTTTGCTCCCCATTATCATATAGTGCTTCTCTCCCTTTGACAATAATGCTAAATGGAAAGTAAAATAGGCAATGTCAAACTCACTATTCAACATCAACAACCTACAACTTGATGCTCCCCCTATGGAATAACTCCACTTCTACACCAATCCTGCTATAAAATTCTACAAGTAGCTCTAGGATTGATTTAATCTACATCATGCTCAATTCACCTCATGAAGGGTACAACCCCTAGCTGACTTCTAAGATAATCAAAAGTAGTCTTAGGAAGAGGTTTAGTAAAGATATCTGCAAGCTACTCCTTGCTAGAAACATGCTCCAAGATCACTTCTTTACTCTACACTTTTTCCCTTGAGAAATGATACTTGAATTCAGTATGCTTGGTTCGTGTGTGCAAAACAGGGTTCTTAGAAATATTTATGGCACTAGTATTGTCACATAAGATCTTTACAGCTTCTGTAAACTTCATCTTGAAACCTTCCAAAATGTGCCTCATCTAGATAGCTTGGGTACAATTCATATAAGCATAAACATTCAGCTTCAACAGTAGATTGTGATATACAACTCTAGCTCTTGCTACTCCATGAAACAAGTATTCCTCTAAGAAAGAATTCTCCACCGGATGTGCTTTTCCTATCATCAGCATTACCTACCAAATCAGCATCTGTATACACCTTCAAGTCAAAGTTTCCTTCATATGGATACCATAATCCATAGTCAACAATTCCTTTCAAATATCTAAACATCCACTTGGTTGCTATCAAATGTGTTTCCTTACGATTCTTCTAAAATCTAGCAACTAGACCAACTTCATGAGCTATACCTAGTCAGTTGTGAACAACATAGTGCAATTTTCCAATCATTGACCTGTACTCTTTTTCATCAACAGATGTGGCATCTTATTCCTTAGACAACTTACAACCTGTAACCATTGATGTCCCAATTGTTTTATAGTCACTCATACCAAATGTCTTTAATACCTCTTTCACATACTTAGACTGTGTAATGAAAATACCACTCTTCATTTGCTGTATTTGCAAACCTATGAAATTTTTTATCTCTCCCACTAGAGGCATTTCAAACTCACTTTTCATTTCATTTACAAAGTCATTGCTCATGTCATGATTTCCTCCAAATATGATATCATCCACAAACACTTCACTTACTAGTATCCTATCTCCTTCAAATTTGAGATATATGTTTCTATCTTCACTGGTTCTCTGAAAACCTATCTTCATTGGGTGTGAATTAAGCCTTTCATACAATGCTCTCGATGTTTTCTTTAATCCATATAATGCCTTGTGCAACTTACATACCATGTCTTTTTCATTAGTCAAAGAATAACCATCTGACTTCTCAATGTATACTTCTTCTTCCAGTATTCCATTAAAAAATGTAGACTTCACATCCATCTGATATACTTTGAATCCTTTATGAGTTGCAAAAGCCAGTAGAGTTTTGATACCTTCCAGTCTAGCAACTAGTGCAAAAGTCTCACCATAATCTTCTCCTTCTTCTTGTGTATAACCTTTGCAAACCAATCTATCTTTTCTTCGGACTGCTAGGGTCTATTTATTGTTCTTCTCAATTTGATCAAGCTCCTCCTCCATAGTTTTGACTCAATGGTCATCTCCAAATGCTTCCTTAGCAGTTCTAGGCTCAATAGTGGAGATCATGCAAGAATTTTCTCTAATTCTTCTTCTGGTTAGTACTCCAGCATCCTTATCTCAAGTAATTTGGTCAAGATTGTGATCGAGTCTCACATACCTTGGAATAACATGATAATTATCTTTAGGTTCATCTTCTTCTAAGCTTGCCTATTCCAGTTGAACTGGTACATCAGTATTTACTTTACCAGTTCCAGGCTTCATAGGTTCTGGTTTCAAAAACAAAATGTAAGGATCTTCATCCTTTCTCTCCACATTGGTTTCTCCTAAGACTTTAGGATACTCATCCACTCAAACATCAACACTCTCAATGATTCTTTGTGTCTAGTTGTTGTAACAGTTGTAGGCCTTACTCTTGGTGGGATAACCAAGAAATATACCTTCATCACTTTTAGCCTCAAACTTACTAACATAGTCACCTCTCTTAATAAAACATTTGCTACAAAATATCTTGAAATAACCAACATTAGGTGATCTACCATACCAGTATTCATAAGGAGTCTTATCCTTACCTCTTTTTACCAAAATCCGGTTCATTGTGTAGATAGTTATGCTGACAGCTTCTCTCCAAAAAAAATTTCTACACCTCCTTGTATCAACATCATCCTAGAAGCTTCAACAACTGACTGGTTGTTCCCCTCTGCAATACCATTCTATTGTGGTGTCCCCGGTGCAGAAAGTTATCATTTGATACCATTTTCTTCACAATATCTAGTGAATTCCTTAGATGTAAATTCACTACCTTGATCAGTCCTCAGACACTTTATCTTCTTACCACTCTCCTTTTTAGCTAAGGCCTTGAATGCCTTGAAATTAATAAATGCTTTTGTTTTATACTTTAAGAATGTGACCCACATCATCCTTGAGCAATCATTAGTGAATATCATAAAATATCTGTCACTTTGAGTACTTTTAGTCCTTATTGGTCCACAGAGGTTTGCATGAACCAAATCTAATAGATGTTCTTCTGAAAAAGACTTGGTCTTAAAATTTGAGGATGTCATCTTTCTTAACTAACATTCCTTACATAGAGAATTAACCGATTTGTCCAAATGAGGCAAACCTCTCAGTGTCTTGGACTTACTCACTTTAACAATGTAATCAAAATTCAAATGACCAAATCTCCTATACCAAAGCCAACAATCATCCACTTTAGCAATTAAATACTCACTGACTTTAGGATTCAGGTGAAACAAGTTACCTTTAGTCTACTTGCTGGTTGTAATCATTTCACCTTTTCTCCCATAGATTTTGCACATACCATTCTTAAAATCCAATGGGTATCCTTTGTCATTCAATTGAGCAACACTCAAAAGATTGTGCTTGAGACCTTCAACACAGTAGACGTTATTTGCACTACTCTTCTCATTAAGAGAAATAGTTCCCTTACCTATAACCATGCAGGGTGAGTCAACTACTGAGAGGGGGGAGGGTGAATCAGTAGATAGAAAAACTGATAAACTTTCACCTAACTCTTGAAACAACCTCTCAAAGTAAAATTTAAACTCACAAATTAAACCACTGAACTATAAATGCAATATCATTGTCACAATAAATTGTCAAGTTAAAACTGGTTGATTTTTGCAACTGATAACAATAAACAACTTGAAACTCATAAACATCCAAATACATTTACTTTACATAAGTAAAACCTTATTTTTTATTTCTATCAGTTATCATGACTATCAAAGTGGATTAAGTAGTTAAGCAATTAAGCCATAGAAAACATAACCACAAAAACATTCACCTTTTGACACAATATTTTTAACATGGAAACCTAAATGGGAAAAACCATGGTGAGATGAGACTCAGAAGATAACTATCTAAACTCTTTTGAAGTTTTCCTTGTTAGGAGCCAAGCCTGTTAAACCTTTTACAAAAAGTCATCTTAAGAACAGATCCTGTTAGGGACCACCCAATTAAGGGATTGAGTATAATGCCTTGTTAGAAGCAATACCCTGTGAGGAGTAATCTCAGTAGAGGATTTGATTAACATCAAGCTTGTTAGATCTTACCTGGTTAGGGGATTTTACTGCTATAATTGTTAGAAAACAACAGGGGTTTGCTAATATGTTTGAATAGAACTACACTTGCTTTTTCATATCCTTTTCATGCTCCTATCTACCTTTACTCAAATTGCAGATACATCATCCGGTTCGACAACCACACACTCAACTAAAACTTTGCCAATACACTAAAAAACATAGCTCATCAACCTTATAAACAAATCAATTAGGTCGGTAACACATCAAAAACATAATTCTCTCACAGAGATTAGAAACAAGTCGGTATAGGTATGACCGTTGGATTACATAACAATATCTGCACATCATTCAAGATAGCCTCGATCGCTCCTTGATCATCACTTCATCAAGCTCAATAAATCATCACACGCTTTGCATTAAATGTAATATACTTTCTCATTCCCAAGATAAAAACCATTATCTCAATGCATCAAAAACACTTCGGAACTCTCCTCATACAATATGCATATGTGTCATAATCATTACCAGTTATCATAGGATCATAAACCAATATAACCAATTCACCAAACTTAATTGGTTAGGGTTTATCAAATCAATAGATAGGGTTTACCATTTCGACTCTCCAATACTTAGCAAAATCGGTTTAGTCCACAAACTTACCTATTGGTTACAGTTCCCTTCACTATCTCTTCCTACTGGTTAAAAACAACATTATAACAATATCATTACCAATTAATTGACATTAATAACAAAATTACATTTTATTAATGCAATCTTCATGCAAATTCCAACAAAGATGAGTCTCCATCTAAATCTTCCATACTATGTAATTTTTTCCATCAAGCCTAGGAATATCTCTCTAAAAGATAGCTCCAGATGAACTAGATGAACTTGAACTATTAGTCACCATAGGATCTTCCTCAAGTAGTTAAGATCTATATAGAGAGTACTAGAGCTCTAATACCAGTTGTTCGATAGTTTAAATAACTAGAAGACAATTGAGACAAGGGGGGTGAATTAGTTAGTCCCAAATTACCAAAACATTTAGCAATTAAAACTTTATTACTAGAACCCAAAACATTAATGCTAGAGTGCTTAAACCAAATACTAGAATAACAGATGAATCAATTAAGCATAAACAATAATTAGAGAATAAATACCATCCACATGATGCCAAGATTTATACATGGAAATCCCAGTAAAGGTAAAAACCACGGTGGGAACTATACCCACAATCAGAGTAAACTTTTGTAGTAAGTATGTGAATTATAATTGAGGGGCCTGCACTTGTAGGAAGGCCAACAAACTAGAGCGCACTGCTCATCACAAAAGGAGTCTCACTGATTACTTAGAAATCTAGACTACAATCCAGAAGAATGAATGAACTACAAAGATAGCATCTCCAATGCCTGAGTATAGTTTCAGTTAATCTCAATATCGGAGGACTAAATCCAAACTCTTTTCCTGAATGATATTATATTATTCGCACATTACATATCCATATCCCATAGCTTAATCCTTATAATCTACAATGAGATCTTACATCATCTATATACAAACCCTCAACCATAAACAATCAGGTCGGCTACCAAACAATAAACCAGTTATATAATTACAAAACATGTCAGCCTGAGACCAAAAAAATAATATCCAACCCATAAGACATCCCATAAAGATATCGAGAGGTCCAATTGACACATTACATTAAGCCAATCCATAACCTAGATCAACCCAAACCCAATATAGGTCCATATGCTAAAGAAATGATCCCAATCCACCAAGTCTCGAACATGATCACCATCAGAATATTGAATCCATACCAGAAGCTCTGCCAACACCACTTATGCATACCATCAAAGATCTTCATCAAAGCTTTGCCAGTGAAACCCTCTCCAGAACCACAAACCAAGCTTTCAAGAAAACAAGATAGTATCCAATCACTAGATCAAAACCAACCAACTAAATATGAACATGAGTAAGCCAATTCTATAACCCAAACATACTAGAACATACCGGATCATGACTAATCCAAGCCAACCAGAAACCACACAACCTATCGGGACCAAAATGGTGTTGGTAAAGCATCCAAAATAGCTAGTGTTGACATCAATGACAAAACACCAATGAGACACATAATCAATTCCTCCAAATGGCCAACAAATTCATCTTCATTGGATGTTCATGAGCATGATGGATGATTCTATTTTTCTTCAATTCTTGTGCTATGGATTCTTGGAGAAGGAGTTTATCATTATTTCCTATTGGGAGTAGATATTGTATATTACAATGGTTTTAATTACATGATATAATTTGTAATGTAATGATGTTCTATCTAGTGTTGGATATTTTAATATCTCATGAACAAGTGTTCAATGGTATTTAAATATGGTTGTATATTTCCTTGTTGTGGTTGTAACTAACTAGTGGCATTACGATACCCTAGGGAGTGATATTTATATATTTATATATTGTTTCAAGTTGTGCACTTTTATGATCATGTATTATTAATTAGTTGTTCTAATTAATATATTTAAAAAAAAATCTCTATTTTTCTAGTATTGTGTTTAGTCCTCTAGGGTTTTCATGGCAGGCATTACATCTTGTATTAGAGCCAGGTTGATATACTAGGTACTTTGGTTTAAATTAGCTCATTGTGATTAATAGTAGAATAACTTAGGTTAAACATTAGCTCATTGTGATACCTTATGCCTTATTTAGGAAATATGCCTACTAGAGGTAGGTAATCATAGTGGTACTTCACGAAATCCTCATCTTGAGGTTTCTGAAGATGCTCATCAAGAGGACCAGGCACATGATCATCAGGAGGAGGAAGTTTAGGGTGAGAACTAGCAGGGCAATGATGGAATGCCTCAGTTGGATAATGTTCTTCAGGAGATTCTTGCATGGTTAGAGTCAAAGCAACAAGATAATTAGGAGGAAGAATCCCATCACTCAATCTGTCAAGTGAGAGATAAGCATCTAGAGAGGGATAGAGAGCGATCACCTCAAAGGAGAGAAATAGTTGTTCCAGATTAGGATGCTATTATAGGACATATGAGGGATTTTATTAGGTCTAGACCCCCTACATTTAATGGATCTAGCTGTGGGACAGAGGTAGAGACATGGATGCTAGATTTGGGTAGATGTTTCTATATATGCTCGTATGGTAGTAATAACAGGGCTAGTTTCCAGCAGTCTAGTGCACCATCAATAGACAAAGGTTTTAATAGAGGTGGTTACTTCACATGTGGATAGTAGGGTCACATTGAAGTACACTTTCCTTAGAGTTCAACACAGATGGCTCATCAAAGACCAATAACTTTGAAGCCTACTCTGGGATATGCAAAGAGATCTCACCGAGTTTTTGCGATGCTTGATAATCATGAGGTTGAGCACTAGGGTATAGTTCTAGAGACTCCAAGTGATATTTCATTTTCTATATTGTTTGATTTGGGATCTTTAGATTCTTTTATATCTCCTTCAATAGTGGAGCGATGCAAATTCATGGGGCCAAATAAAGTTAATAGGTGGTAGGTAGAGTTAGCTATTCGGTCTAAGGTGGTTGTAGATTCCATTGTTCATAGATGTAAGTTGAACTTAGGAGCCCTCGCCACTATAGTTGATCCTCAAATCCTAATGTTGGGGTCTTATGGTGTTGTCTTGGGCATGGAATAGCTTGAGGCACATCAAGCTAGTTTAGATTATTGACGAAAGGCAATGGAATGTGTTCAATACTATGGAAAAGGTATGGAGATTGCAAGTGTTCAATGACCCATTTCTCTTCGTATGATCTTAGGTATGCAATTGAAGCGATGTGTGTAATAGGGATGTCAAATATTTATAATAACAATGAATTATTTGGAGGAGGGAGATAATTAAGAAGACCCTCTTCTTAATCATCTTATTCTTCAGAAGTTTTTAGATGTCTTCCCTACTAAGATTGTTAATATTCCACCCAATCATTACACTAATTTTTGAATTGACTTAGTTCTGAGAGTAGAGCCAATTTCCATGGTGCCTTATTAGATGATTACATAGGAGTTGAGTGAGTTATGGTTGTAGTTGTGCTAGCCTCCATGTTGTTTTTCAAAGATACCCACCTTTTTCTTTATGATCATCTTTATCCACCCCTACTTATCAATTAAAACCTTATTGATCGAACCTTCATGTTGGAATCCAATAACATTAAGAGGGAGGGGTGAATCATCGTTATAATTGAATGATCAATTTTAGCCTTATTAAAACATGCATACACCAACCAGTATACCGGTACATACAAAATTGAAAGAAGTAAAACAACCAATAAGACAATCAAATAAATGAGAATCATAACACATAATTATACGTGAAAAGTCTCAAAGACAAAAAACCACAGTGGGATTTGTGACCCACAATATCAATCCACTGGCCATATGAAGAGATATTACAAAATATAAGGGGCCTGGACTTGCAGGAAGGCTTACAACCTAGAGCACACTGTGCAATCACAAATGGAGCCTCACTGACTAAAAATAAATCCAAACTACAATCTAGAGAAGTGTTGAACTGCTAAGATAGCATCTTTTATGCCAGAATACAGTTCTGGTTTAAGCTTTGTCTATTCCAGTTTGAAACCCTAAAACCTTTACTAGAATAACCCTTACATAAATGTCCTCACATACATGATCTATTTGATATATTTCACATCTCCTATACTATCTCCTTCCAATTACATATTTGCATCATTATTATTACAAAATGATCTATCAAACTGAGCTATATGCCCTATACAACTTATCATGACTTATGTCAGCTTACAAAGATAATTACAATATCATATTACATGGCGGCTAGATAACATGAATGCATAAATATTAAAACCAATTGTCGATGTTGGATCCAAGAGATGTCGGCTTCCAATACCAATAACCATATTCTAAACCATGTCATCCTAAATTGCTGGTAACCAAAGAACTCCTTTTTTCCTGTCGATGTCGGTGTCGGTGTCGGTGTAGTGTCTGTGTGAAGTGCTTGCTGGTACACAACTGAACCAAAACATGAAATCAAAACACAATACCATGTTGCCATCAATGAAAAATTGGTGAAACCAACCAATTGAGTGTCAATTACCAACAATCTCCCCCTTTGGCATTGATGGCAACACTCATGTGAAAAATGGTCAAGGTTTCATCTGTTTGTTCCATCCTGCTTGCTCCCCCTGAGATGAATATTCATTAATGTAAAATACTCCATACTCCTATATCTCCATATCTCCCCCTAATGTATACAAATCCCTCTATTCTTTTACACATCTATATCACTCCCCCTTTGACATAAATTTCATAAAAAATTCTAAAAGGAATGTCAAATAAAAATTGTACAATGAATATCCCAAAAATATCTTACTGGAGCTTAACAAATTTTAAAATTTTCAAATAAGCCTTATCCAATAGCTCAAGATAAGTATCCCATCCAATTTAGAAATTGTTGGAAATGGATACAAGTTTATTTAATATATGTGCAAATGACTCTTTCTCATTTAACTTTATCGGTGTGGGCTTTCCCACCATATCCATACATTCTTTCTTATGTACACTGAGTGAATCCAACTGGGGACTCACCAAGTCTCGCAAACTTCTGGTCCTTCTTATAATTTTCTCTCTTTCCTTCTCAAGAATAGAAATTTGGTTTTCCAAAATCAAAAATTGACCATCAATGGATGTAGTCAATGATGTCAATCCATCAAAAGAATTATCTATATTTGCAATTTTCTCGTGAAATTATTTTATCTTTTTATCCACATTGACTGTAATAATATCAGTGTTGCAACACACCCTATAAATATTTGTACATTGCTTAAAATAATTATCTATTAGTTTTAGCTTTTCATCAATATTCTTCTTCTCAGATTCAATCACCTGATCAAATGTAGCTCTCTTAGCCTGAGTGAATCTCTCCAGTGCTTGTCGGTTTGAAATCTGTTGTAAGGATTGAAATGTTGGCCATTTGGTGGAATTGATTATGTAATGTATTGATGTCAACACTAGTTGTTTGGTTTATTTACCCACACCCTTTTGGTCCCGGTAGGTTGAGTGGTTTCTAGCTAACTTGGATCCGGTATGATTTGGTAGGCTCTAGTATCATCTGGTGATGGAATTGGCTTATTCAAGATACTTATACTCATATTTGGTCGATTGGTTTTGATCTAGAGATCGGATGCTATCCTGCTTGCTGAGAAGCTTGGTTTCTAGTTTTGACGAGGGTTTCACAAGAAAAGATTTTGGTGGAGATCTTTCATGATTGCATAAGTGGTGTTGGAGCAGCTTTTGATGGAGTTTCAGGATGCTGTTGGTGAGCATGTTCAAGACATGGCATTTGGAGATCATTGTTGAAGCATGTGGACCTACACTAGGTCCCAATTGATCTAGGTTATGAGCCGATATTTATATATGTGTGGATAAGACTTATTGATTTATTTTTGGGATGTCTTCTGTGTTGATATTACTTGTTTGGTCTAAGGCTGACATGGTTTGTAATTATGTAATTAGTTTACTGTCTAGTGGCCGACCTAATTGTTTATGGTCAAGGGTTTGTATAAATAGATGTAAGATCTCATTGTAGATCATCATGGTTAATGTAAGAGGTCATGGTCGAGGAATTTAATGTGCGAATAATGTAATATCATTCAGGCAGAAGAGTTGGTCAGTCATTGGAGACTGAATTGGGTTTATATAAGAGGATTTAGTCCTTGAGTATTGAGATTAACCAAAATTGTACTCAAGCATAGGAGATGTTATATTTTGTTGTTCAACACTTCTCTAGATTGTAGTCTAGATTTGTATGTAGTCAATGAGACTCCTTTTTGTGATGAGCAGTGTGCTCTAGGTTGTTGGTCTTCTTGCAAGTGCAGGCCCCTTCATTGTAATTCAAATAATTACTACAAAAGTATTATCTAGCTATGGGTAGGCTTCCCACCATGGTTTTTACCTTTACTGGGTTTTCCACATACAAATCTTGGTGTTGTGTGGATGGCTTTTATTCTTTGATTATTGGTTATGATTAATTGGATTAACTTCTATTCTAGTATTATTTTTTGGGGTTCCTGTATTAAAGTATAAATTGTTGATTGCTTCTAGTAATTTGTAAAAACTGATTCACCCGTCCTCTCAGTTGTCTTCTAGTTATCTGAACTGTCTAGCAATTGCTATTAGAGCTTTGGTCCTCTCTGTAGAAAGATTAACCATTTCAGGAAGATCCTATGGTGACTAACAGTTCAAGTTCATCCAGTTCTTCTGGAGCTAAATTTTGAAGGGATATATCGAGGCTTGATGGAATAAATTACACAGTATGGAAGATTCGGATAGAGACTCATCTAAGATTTTTTGGAAAGGATATTTGGGAGTTCACACAAAATGGTGTCACACCCTTTAATCCAGGATTTGACAATCCTCCTCTAGCAAACCTAGACAAGGAGCTTGAGAATTATTGTACTACAAGAGAAGCCCTCTTGTGTGCACTTTCTGATCAGCAAATAGTGGGATTAATAGACAAATCATTTAGAAAGGCTATATGGGATAAGTTGGAGACTCTTAATGAAGGTGACCCTACAGTGAAGATTGCTAAACTTGATGGTTACCGAGTGAGATATGAAAACCTAAAGATGCAAGAAGATTAAAGGATTACTGCATTCATGGAAAGGGTAAATGAGATTATTATGGGAATTCAATATCATGGTGGAACCCTGAGTGAAGATGAAATTGTTTCTAAATTTATGAGAGCCCTACCACCAGCTTACAAAATGAAGGTTGATTCTATCAATGAGTTGAGAACAATGGATAATACATTTGTCAACAAGATACCTTAGTTAGGAAACTATCTGCTTTTGATCTTGAGGAATTTGGACCTTTTGGAGTTGTGAAGACTGGACCTTCTTTTCATGCATTTGCATCTCCAACTGGTAAGAAAGACTGGAAAGCTTTATATGCAAAATAATTAGAAGATATGAAGAGAGAAAGACTGGAAAGCTTTATATGCAAAATAATTAGAAGATATGAAGAGAGAAGATGATGAGTTTGAGAAACTTGAAGCACCATTTGCTAGAAGAGCACCAAAAGGACTAGTAGGAAGTAAGTATGAAGGAAAAACACCTTTTAAATGTTTTTCATGTAATAAGATTGGTCATTTTGCATCTAGATGTCTTGAAAGGAATTCAAGATTTGAAGAAAGAGTTAAAAGATCATTTAAGCCTAACCCTGGATATCAGAACAAATATAGATTCAAAAAAAATAGAGACAAATCATGCTACATAGCAGATGAGGAAGGCGTTACTGATTATGATGATGAACCGGCAGAAGACTCTACTAGTGGATCTGACAATGGGAAAGAATGGGTATTCTTGGCTATCAAGGAAGATGATTTGGTAGTGGAAGAGAATGTACTTGAAGAGAAGGCACTTGCAGCTAAAATTGAAGACAAAGATGAATGGGTAATTAATAGCAGTTGTTCATATCATATGACTAGAGATAAAGGAAAGTTTTTATCTTTGCAAGAATTTGATGACGGTCTACTTAGATTTGCAGATGGCAACACATGTATGATCAAAGGAAAAGGGACTGTATCATTGGATGGTAAGAACAATACTGACAACGTTTATTATGTTGAAGGTTTGAGGCATAATCTTCTGAGTGTGGGATAATTGGTAGATAAGGGATTTCAATTATAGTTCAAGGATGAAATTTTGATTGCATTGTGAAGATTAGTTCAACTAAGGAAGTTAGAGATATACCTAAGACTATCAAGCCCTATAATCCGGTATGGAAAGAATGTCAAATGGGTAAATAGGTCAGAACCTCTTTTAGGAGTATACAAGATAAATCAAATGATGGTCTTCATCTTATTCATATTGATTTGTGTGGCCCTGCTAGAGTTAAAAGTTTTCATGGTGATAGATATTTCATGCTAATCATTGATGATTATTCTAGAATGATGTGGGTTACTTTTTTGAGAGAAAAATTTGAAGCATTTGAAAAGTTTAAAATCTATAAGGCTAAAGTGAAAATTGAGCCTAGATTGAAGATTGAATGTTTGAGATCAGATCATGGTGGAGAATTCACATCTGATGAGTTTAATAACTTGTGTGACAAGCATGGTATAAGAAGACAAGTGTGTGCTCCCTAGACACCTCGGCAGAATGGAGTTGTGGAAAGGAAGAACAAAACTATCTTGGATGTTGCTAGAACAATGATTATGGAAGCTAATCTACCTCATATCTATTGGAGAGAAGTAGTATGTACAATATTTTATACATTTAACTAAGTACATATCAAAAGGAGAAACCAATAAGACACCTTATGAATTATGGTTTGGCAATACACCTACAGTTAAGTATTTCAGAATTTTTGGTAGCAAATGTTATATCAAGAGAGATGATACTATTGGGAAATTTGATCCTAGAAATGATGAAGGCATATTTCTTGGTTATTCTAATGAAAGTAAAGCATATAGATGTTATAACAAGAGATTTCAGAGAATTGTGGAGAGTGCTAATGTCAAAGTTAATGAGCTGAATAGAAGTCAACTTAGAATTTATGAGAAGGAACTGCTAGTGGAAATAATTATATCTAAACCGGTAGCACCTTTACTGGAATAGAAAGTTAAACCGGATACTCTGGCAACATCAGAGAATTCTATAGTAACTGAAGAACAAGGAAGAGGAACAGAGAGTTTGAAGACTCCTAGTTATGTGAGACTGAATCATTTTGAAGATTAAATGATTGGGGATAAGAGCAATGGAGTGATGATAAGAAGAAGACTCACAACTAATGAGGTATGTTTAATTTCACAAGTTGAACCAGTATCAGTAATTGAGGCATGTAATGATGAATTTTGGTTAAAAACTATCGATGAAAAATTAAATGAGATTGAGAAAAATAGCACATGAACTTTGATTCCCTGACCTAAAAATAAAAATGTCATTGGAACTAAATGGGTTTTTATAAATAAATTGAATGAGGATGGTAAAGTTATAAGGAATAAGGCTAGATTGGTTTGTAAAGGATATTATTAGAAGGAAGGAATTGATTATGGAGATACTTTTGCACCTTTAGCTAGGATTGAAGATGTAAGATTATTTCTCGCATATGTTGCTTACAAAAACTACAAACTTTATCAGATAGATGTTAATTGTGCATTCTTGAATGGGGATCTTTATGAGGAAGTTTATATTGAGAAACCAAATGGTTTGTTACTATCAGATGATACTGATATGGTTTGTTGGCTGAGGAAAGATTTATATGGATTAAAATAAGCATGTAGAGCTTGGTATGCAAGGTTGGATAAATATCTTTTGAAGCTTGGCTTTACTAAAGGTAGTGCTAATAGTAATTTATATTAGAAAATCACTGATGTTGATATACTGATTGTTGAAGCATTTGTTAATTACATTATTTTTAGAGGTGAAGATAAATTATGCATAGAATTTTCTAAGCATATGGAGAAAGAATTTGAGATGTCTATGATTGGTGAGATGAAATTTTTCTTAGGTTTGCAGATTACTCAAACTGACAAAGGCATTTTTATTTGTCAAACTAAATATGCTAAGGAATTGTTGAATAAATTTGGTATGGGAGATTCCAAACCGGTAAGTAATCCTATGGTTACAAGTGAGAAAGTGACAAGAAAAGATGTTTCTACACTAGTAAATCCTACAAGATACAAATCTATGATTGGAGGTCTGCTTTATTTGACTCAGACTAGGCTTGACATTATTAATGTTGTTTGTATTGTTTCAAGATTTTAGAGTGATCCTAGAGAAAATCATGAGATGGTGGTGAAAAGGATTTTTAGATAATTGCAAGGTACATCAGAATATGGTTTGTGGTACCCTAAGGATGATAACTTTACTTTATGTGCATATACTGATGTTGATTGGGTTGGAGATGTTGATGACCAGAAAAGCACTTCTAGTGGAGTTTTCTTTCTTGCAAAGAAGTTGGTTTCATGGATCAGCAAGAAATAGTCATGTACTTCTCTATCTACCGTTGAAGCTGGTTATGTTGTTGGTGCTACTAATTGTACACAATTTTTTTGGATGAAGCAAATGTTGAAGGATATAATGGTGGATTGTGATGCATCGGTAGTTATTCATTGTGATAACTCTGTTTCAATTGATACATCAAAGAATCTAGTATTTCATTCTAAAATAAAGCACCTATCTTTCAAATATAACTTTTTTATGGAGAAGGTGGAAGCAAATGAAGTTAGACTCATTAATGTGAACACTAAAGAGAAAATTTCAGATATTTTCACTAAACCTTTATCCAAGGAATCATTTGAGTACCTGAGAGACAGACTAGGGGTTTCTGCACCTCTAGCAGAGACCTAATTGATGTGGTGTAGCATCAGTCTGACATGCATTTTCTGAGATACTATTCATTTTGGCATTGATGTGGGATGCTACTGCTCAAGGCGAGTAGTCATCTTTGAGATTCATAGGCTTATGTTTTTGCTTTGATATTTCTGTCAGATTTTTGGCATTGACATCAAAGGGGGAGTGATATTGATGTGAAAAAGTAAAAGTCAAAGGGGGAGATATTGATAAGGGAGAGATATTTAGAATTATATGTGGGTGACTATTGGTTGTCTTCCACATGGGGAGATTTGTTTGGCATTTCTTGGTACTTAGATGTATTTCACATCTAGTGTTGCCATCAATGCCAAATGGGGAGATTGTTGGCCATTTGGTGGAATTGATTATGTGTTGCATTGATATTTTGTCATTGATGTCAACACTAGCTGCTTGGAAGCTTCCTGGCACCCTTCTAGTCTCGGTAGGTTGAGTGGTTTCTAGTTAACTTGGATCCGATATGATCTGGTAGGCTCTAGTACAATCTGGTGATGGAATTGGCTTATTCATGATACTTATATTCATATTTGGTCAGTTGATTTTGGTTTGGAGATCGGATGCTATCCAGCTTTCTTAGAAGCTTGGTTTCTGGTTCCGGTGAGGGTTTCACCGATAGAGCTTTTGGTGGAGATCTTTCATGATTGCATAAGTGGTGTTGGTGTAGCTTCTAATGGAGTTTCAGGATGTTGTTGGTGATCATGTTCAAGACTTGGTGCTTGGAGATCATTGCTGAAGCGTGGGGACATATACTTGGTCCCGGTTGATCTAGGTTATGAATCCACATTTATTTAATGTGTGGATAGGACTTATAGATGTATTTCTGGGATGTCTTATGTGTTGATATTACTTGTTTGGTCTAAGGCCGACATGGTTTGTAATTATATAATTATTTTATTATCTAGTGGTCGGCCAAATTGTTTATGGTCGAGGGTTTGTATAAATAGATGTAAGATCTCATTGTAGATCATCAGGGTTTATGTAAGAGGTCATGGTCAAGGAATTTAATCTACAAATAATTTAATATTATTCAGGCAAAGGAGTTGGTCGATCATTGGAGATCGAATTGTGTTTATGTAAGAGGATTTAGTCCTCTAGTATTGAGCTTAACCAGAACTGTACTTAGTCATAGGAAATGCTATCTTTTGCAGTTCAACACTTCTCCGGATTGTTATCTGAATTTGTATATAGTTAGTCAGACTCCTTTTGTGATGATCAGTGTGCTCTATGTTATTGGCCTTGCTGGAAGAGAAGGCCACTTCATTGTAATTCACATACTTACTACAAAAGTATTATCTGATTGTGGGTAGGCTTCCTATCGTGGTTTTTCCCTTTACTGGGTTTTCCACGTACAAATCTTGGTGTTGTGTGGATGTCTTTTATTATGTGATTATTGTTTATGCTTAATTGGATTAACTACTATTCTGGTATTATTGTTTTGGGTTCTGATATTAAAGTTTAAATTGTTGATTGCTTCCAATAATCTATGACAACGGATTCACCCCCGCCTTCTCAGTTGTCTTCTTGTTATCTAAATTGTCTAACATGAAAATCCTTTGAAATATGCACAATTTTGAGTGATGATAATTTATTTGAGCACAAAGAATGAGTGTTGATAATTAAAATTAGAGCGTAAATGTGATTTGTAGAATTCAATTGAGATTTATCATTGGAGAAAGAATGAGGATTTGATGAAAAGCACTAAGTGGTCCAAATTTTGTGAAAATGACTAGGATAATGATCTCGAATTTCAATTTCGATCCTAAAAATGGAATTAGAATGAGCAAATTAGCTAAGGGTACAATTTTCATGTCCATCGAAGTAAGTTGAAAAATTAGGGTTTTGGCTATATATGGGGTAAAAGTGTCATTTTCAAATCATTTTAACCTTCCAAGTTTGAAAATTCAAAAAGCCTTCTGCAAATAAAAATGGTGGTTCCCACTCATGAGCATTGATTCAAGCACTAGAGATGACATAATTGACCTCGAAATTATGAGCTAGCGGTAAGTGATCGATCTTAAGCCTTTTAATCATTTCATTTTTAAAATTTTTTGTTGATTTTTTAATTATTGGCATGTAGAAGTTGGTCATTTTTTATTTGTCATGTGAGATAGGATCCTATCTCATACAAAAAACTGATTAACTCTATTTTTGCATTTAATGTCACTAGTTTTATCGTACTAGGCCTACCCTTATATCATATGATAACATTCAAAATAGCTCTTTTTGTTGTCCTAGGGCTAGTCTTGTGTCATATGAGAGCCTTTTGTCAAACTAGGCCTATTTCTAAATCATACAAGTTTGTGCCTCTACTGTGTTATGTCGTATGGAAAACAGTGAGCATTTTTGAAGGGGCAAACTTGAAATTTTGATTTTGCAATTGACATAGTTAAATTTTTGTGATGTTTTACTTCTCTTATAGGCTTATTTGAAATATTTCCAGATGCATCGTTGTTTGATTTTTGTAGGTTCGATTGCCTTGTGTTGTTCAGATGTGTATATCCACCAATGATGACATTAGTGCATCAGTTGTCAGATGTTGACCAGTCACACATTGATTTGTGCGGATTGACCCACCTTCTTGATTTACCTGATATCTGTGTGAATCACAGTATGTTGACCACCTTAGTTGAGAGATTCCACTTAGAGCATAACACATTCCATTTGCCAGTTGAGGAGATGACCATCACTCCCGAGGATGTTTACAAGATTCTCTGTATCCCTTTTGTTGGGGGTAAGGTTGATTATGATGCACCACAACATCCTAGGCTACTAGTTGTGAGACAGATATTTAGGGATGCTGATATTCTGACATGTTCTATTAGTTGGGGCATGATCATGACCAGGTATAGTGAGGAATTTCCAGTGGCTTGCATCTTAGAAGGTTTTATCGGCTGTTTTCTAATTCCGGATAGGAGACAATAGAGATTTTTGTGTGGATGGGGCAGGATGTTAGAGAGGATTTTGGAGACCCCTCAGAGGTTAGGCTGGGATTCATGTATATTGGCACACATGTATCATGAGATGCATGAGATTATCTATCAGGAGTGGAAGAGAAAGGCTACAAGAGTTTTGATTCTACATGTATGGGCTTGGGAGCACCTCCTTGTTTGCAGGCCGATTGTGGATGAGGGCAGGGATCCTGGTCAACCCATCATATATAGATATTCAGGATATGTGACTCAACCCCATCTAGGTAAGATAGATTATTGGAGATGACAATTGGATGGCTTGATAGTTGTGATATGGAGACCGTACAAAGTTCTAGAGCTGTGGGACAATTGGAGGGTTGTTCGTAGGGATTTTTTCATGGCTCGACCACTCATTGGCAAATCACAGACTATAGTTGAGTGATTCATTGTTTCTCAAGTGATGAGGCGGTATGGTAGACCTCAGAGGATCTTGTAGGAGTACACTGCATACACGTGTTATGTAGATGAGGAGAGGCAGGGATGGGCACCGAGATTATCTTATTCCCTAGGCATGCAGGAGCTGACTGGGTTACAACGACTCAAATGGGACTATATGAATGATGTCACAGATGTAGGGGTATTGCCCTAGCACAGGGATTGGTTTCAGAAACATCCATTCCTGATATTTATAGATCCAGTTGAGCAGGCACCTTGCATAGAGGAGGTAGAGGATGACGCCCCCGCACAGGGACAGGGACATGGAAAGAGGCAGGGAGAGAGATTCGAGGCTCCGAGGTGGGCAGGTTGTGTTCCTGGTGCTAGTAGCAGCAAGATTCCAGCTGAAGATAGGCAACAGAGGGGAGAGGGTAGATCCCTAGGGGCTATTGGTGTTAGGTTGGGTGGAGCGAGGGTGCCTAAGGGTGGAGGTGAGGAGGAGTAAGTAGCTTCGAGATAGGTCAGGTGGAGATGGGAGGAGTAGGGTGGAGCTAAAGGTATAGATGGAGGAGGAGATGGGGGTGGAGAACCTACGAGGGAGCAGGGGGCTGACGTAGCACAGTCGATGAGATCACACCTAGTGGGTTTCCAGTCACAGTTGAAAGTGGCATAGAAACAGCTGGCGGAGCAAGACCGACACCTAACAGAGATGAGGGCTAAGCGAGACACTTTGCAGCAGGAGATACTCCATTAGACAAGTTGGGCATCCTATTATGTTGTAGGTCATAGCGTAGCAGTTCCAGTAGCATAGTAGGTTGTACTATGCATTTAGTACATGGAACAGTGAGAGGGTGCACAAGCACCTCATTAGGATCCTGGTTAGCAAGCTCCACCTCCTCCACCACTTAGTGACGAGGGAGAGGAAGAGAGCTAGATTATTTTTTAGCTCTTAGATTCTTTTGTAGACACACCCATTTTTTTGTAGCCCTTACAATTCTTGCTCCGATGGGAGTTTGGATATGTAAATTGACAGTTTTTTGTACTTTAAGAGTTTATATGATATATATATGAGATCTTATTTGACTTCATTGTACTTGTGTTGATTTGATTATGAGATGCTTTCTATATGCTTTATTCTATATGTATGCATATCTTTTCAGTATGCATGTATGTAATGCAAATTAATATGGATGTCTATTTTCGTTTCTTTCCTTATGCAAATAAATGAATGTAAATGAGTAATGAGTAATGAGTAATGAAAAAAAGTATTTTTCTATGCAATAAGGTGAATGCAAATGAGTAATAATGAAATGTATGAATCTATATAAGATGTTTGTGAGGCCCTACCCCGACTCATCCTAACATTTCTGTTATTTTCATATTGAGACTATTATGGATGCTTTATTTTTATGCATTATGGATTTAGAACTTATATGATTCCATGATTTGGATCACACTGACATATATTGATGCTTCATTTTATGCATTATGAATATGAAACTTTATATGTTGCTAGAATAGAATTACTTTGAAATGATGAATGCCATTTTTGGATTTGTAGGACTTCATTTTGATGATAGAAATAGGATGCTTATAATATGGATGGTTCAATTTTGAGGATTATGATAATTGCTTATGTGGAATCGAATTGGAATATATGAGATATTGATTTATTATTGTCAATTGTATGAGTGTTTTATGTGTAATGGAATTCATGTGTTTAATTATATATTTGTGATTATTTGGAATTACTAATGTGTTAATTGAGATGCGTAGGAAAATTATCCATGTGACCATGGAAATAATATGGAGAACCAAACCTAGACCTATGTACATTTCTTAAGCCAGGGGTTGTCTATTTGGAGAGACAACACCCCATTTGTATTGTATTTTATTTGTGAAATTAAATGATGCATGTGTGTTAAATTGATTTTATTTATTTGTGTAAACCTACAAGAGACAAATTCCATGTGTGATTTTTATATTGTATTTTACTGTGTCACTTGACACATGTGTTGATTAGTGTAATTGATTTTGACTTGTCTCTTGGAGGGAGTTTTGTTTCTACCAAAGCCATTCAAACATATGACTATGGTCCCAAATTTGCCTTGGGTAGAGAGTCTTGGGAGTGGTCAATTCAGGTTTGACCCGTAGGTTAACTTCAGTTGGGTTTCTAAGGGGTCAAACGGACTCCTAGGGTCAGTTTTAGGGCTTTTCCAAAGGTCCAAAGGGTATACCTATGGGTTAGGGGTATTTTTAAGCATGTGACTACTCCCATGTGACCATTTAGTCACCTCAAAAAGTGGTTTTCCCAAGGTGAGCGAAAATTCAACTTAGAAGGTTCCTCCTAGGAAAAACAACCTTCCCCTTTGGTGTCAGACTCTCTTCCCCATCCTCTCTTACCTTTTCTCTTTCTAGTTTTAGCAACATGTAAGAGGTTGGGAAGAACAACAAATGGGAACTCTCACTTTACCCAAGGGGTTGGGAAGAGTGAGAGAGGCCTTCTTAGGCAAGGATTAGGGACTTAGTGAGTAATCACCTACTCTCCATTGTTGGAGATTATACAATTTTTGAAAGGAATAGTTGTAGGATAGAATTTTTGGTGAAGTGTTGGTGAAGAATTTGTGTGGATTTGGGCTGCTCATCCCCAACTAAGTCTATCATACCTTTTGGAAAATTAAGGTTGGTTTTTACTTATTTTTAGTTATGTTGTATATATTTGTTTGGAAAAATGCTTGTATGAAAAAGATATGTATATGTATTTTGCTTTGTAGAAGAAAGATGTAATTTTCCTTCCCTTGTTTATTTTTATGTATTCTTGTATTGGGAGTGTCCAAGGCCTCCGACTCTTGGGAGAGTAGGATGGTCTTGGGTTGGAAGGAGTATGACAGCCTTGGGTGAGAGGCTCTCCTTATGGAGAGTGATCTCAAGGGTGTTCTTTGTGACCCTTGCTGCATAGCCTTGTGTATGCATTTGGGGGTCATAAGGGGAGAAGATATGGCTTATATTCCTTTGGGGGGCACAAGGGTGTGGAGATGTATTTTGTTGTATTTTGATGGCCATGAGGTGGCTTGAGTTGTTCCATGCTTGCAGTCTCCCCAATGGTATTTGGTTCACTTCCACCTGTGGAAAAACCATCACAAGTTGTGCTGAAAGTGTAGCTTGGGTTGGGAAAATGTATGTTGAGTGTTTGCCCCTTTGTTTTTAGTGGTTGTTTATTTGTGACCCATCTAGTGCTTGGTTCTCCAAGCTCGGGGGTGGCTTCTAGTAAGCCTAGGCTGGGAGGTGAGCTTTCCATGGTCAATTTGTATTCTATTTCCAGGTTGCTTGGGATGGGAAAGAAAAGAAGAAGAGATTAGTTGCTATTTTTATGTTGCAGAAAAGATTCAAAAAAAAACTGTATTTATTATTGTAGCTTGTAAAGAAAAAGCCAATTATGTATTTATTTTTTCAAAAGTAAAGAAATGTTGTATTTTTATTCATAGTTCTCACTCAAGGGAAAGGAGAATTCTAGTAGGGTTTTCAAACCCATTTGTAATAATATTTACATTGTATTTTAATATGCTTAAAGAAATGTCTTTTTTCTATTTGGTTATTTTTGCAAAAAAAAGGATGAAATATATGAGCTTGTATTAAAACCTTCATTTACAAAAAGAAAAGATAAATTTGTTTGCTTTCATGTTGTTTTTAGTGTAGAGTTCATTTATTTCCTTATGTAAGTAAACTTATGAAAAAAAAAGAATAGCATGCACATAGACTAAGATGTTAAATACAACTATAAATTTATTGGAATAGTTTTTAATATATTTTACTTTAAGTTGTTCTTTTAAATGTTTCCTAGCCTAATATAGTTGCAGCTATAGTTTATTACTTTTGTCATTTAAATAAATTGCAAGAAAATGAAACTAATTAGTTATACATTTCTAAAGTTAGCATCTTAGTCTTGCAAATAAAAATAATTATGAAGTAAAGCTTGCCATTTGTGTGGATTTTAAATATTAGTTACAGAATGCTAAAACACACAAAAAAAATATATATATATAAAACACATATTTTTCAGCCTATTGAAATGAATATTTCACCATTACCATTCTGTAAATGATATTATTAATTTTCTGTTATGTAAGAAAGATTTTTAAAAAAAGGAAAAGGAATTTGCTAAAGAGTGTTAATGTAAAAATAAATACCCAGTTTTGTATATATATATATATATATATATATATATATATATATATATATATATATATATATATATATATATATATATATATATATATATATATATATATATATATTAAGATATATATGTATATATATTTAAATCCTCAATATATTTCATTTTGTAAACCTGCATGAGAAAAGAAAGAATACAAAGGTTGAAATGCATGGTTATATATATATATATATACATATATATATATATTGTTTCTTATTATTAAAAAAAATTATTTAAATAAACAAAAGAAAAAAAAATGCAAGAGCTTACCCCCCCCTCGACCGTTCAGATTTGCACACAAGAAAGGGTAGGGGAAGCGCTCCTCGCGCTATGGGCAGCAACCCCCAGTGACGGTCGCAGCTGCCTCTGTGGGCCACAACCCACAAACGAGGAAGCTTCTGCTCCCCCCTGTGGGTGGTGCCCTGCAGTGGCGGTGCAGCTGATCTGCGGGCTGCGTATCACAGCAGTGGCCTTAGCCACCTCTGCGGGTCGCGACCCACAGGCACGGCTATGGCCATCCCTACAAGGAGTCCCCGCAGGAAGCCGCTGCCATCCCCTTCTCTGCTCCCCTCTCCCCTTGAGACCTCTGCCCTACGTAGAAAACTCCCCCCTGCCCTGTGATGAATTCTGACGTCTCTCCCATGGCCGCCAATCTTCACACCTGCACACACAAAAAAAAAAATGAAAACACACACATACACAAAGCCCTAACCCAATTTTTGGGTTAGGGAAAAACACATATAAAATTATAAAACAAAGAATGTGTGTGGGGTTGTAAATAAAAAAAAGAAGACTAGGGTTAGTATAGAGTTTTTTTAGAACTTTTTTAAAAAAGATAAGAAAAAAAAAAGAAAATAGAAATAAGTGGGGGGAATACCCATTCAAATTTTGAATAGGGTTTTCCCCATTCAACTTAATAAAATATGTTGGTTCTTTTTGTGTTTTAATATAGAACTTTCCATCTTTCCTATATATAAATATATATGCTAGGTACACATTTACCTATAGTTATATATATTTATATATGCATATTTGTTTCTACATTTTTATATGAACAAATAATGTCTAATTTTTAGATTAATAGATTTAAGCACATATTTTTATTTGATGCATTAAATTTAGATTTTTTGTAGATTGACCTTTAGGGAGTATAGTGATTTATTTGTAAGTCAAGATGGCCCCTTTAAATTGAATTTATTAGGCATTTTAATTAATGATAATATTGTCTTATAGGTTTATTTAATCCAAAAGCTAGGGCAAATTAATTTAGACCCAAGGCAAATAAAGGACTATTTGAGATTTATAATATCTCTTATCAATTAATTAGAGATTTCTGTTAAGTGAGTTTAATTATTTATTAATCAGGGAATATTAATAATTCTTTGGGGAGAATTATTATCCCGCTTTTAGCGTAGATTATTTTCTGCCTAATTGATTTAGTTGTTAGATTTACTCAAACATAGTTAAGACTAAACTTGTTTTGCATTATTTTAGTAAGTTAGTTGTACTAGGTTAAGTATTTAAAAAAAAAAAAAATTATTCCGTTTGTGCCCAACAGTTTGGGCATGACAATGTTTATGTATGTAGCTAACATCTCAAAACACAAGTACTCAATCGGAGAAATGATGAAAAAGAGACCACTTAGCTAAGAAATGATGATGCTTTCAGCTCTCATAAAGAAATCATTATTATCATACCGAAATCACTCTAAATTCACAAAATATAGAATGAAATGCCGAATGAGATACAAAATGAAATGCAACCTAAACCTAGTCACTGGATTTGAAATGCTTCAATTTCATCACCAAGTGTTAACATAGGTAGATTAGAGTTCCTTTCTTTTCACATGCAATATTAATTATTTTGTCTGCAATGACCCTTTTTTCATTCATATCCTTGGATAAATTTTGCAAGGACCCGAATTGTATCATAAAGAAATTCCCTCAAAACAAACAAAGAAATGATGTGGAACCTCCCTATAGCATACAAATAAGCAGAGTCGACGTATGTGTGGTGATTTTACCTTGACGTGAATTCTCTTATCACAGACACCTAGCTGATTTCACCTCGATTTGATGTTTCTAGATCATCGAAATAATTCCTACAAGTAGAAAACAAAGAAAATACTATGCCCCCTATCCTTGCTCCTCTTAGTCAAGATAGACTTCCTCGAGTTACTCAAAGGGATAATAATTGGAAACCAATATAAAAGACAACACAAAAAGCAAATTTTCATGCATAGCTCAAACTATTTAGTGATTGTTTTCCGTTATGTTGTTTTGTTTGTTTACATTGATAAAACTCTTCAGTATTAAGGAGATAGGTGACTGACTCGGAGTGGATGACCAGGTTTCACTAACAGAAAGATGACTTGGTTGATACTACTTAGGATATGTAATGTGCTCTGTTGATTAACCTAAGACTAGGACATTGATCAGTTTCAAGCCATGAGGGTTTCAATGAACCAGGATGTCACGAAAGCGACTATAATATACGTACAAGAGAAAGCAAAGATGCAGGAAAGAAAGAATGCCAACGTTGCATTGATAGAAGAAGAACTTGAGTACAAGAGGTGCTTGTTTACCAGGATTTCACCTGCTTGGCAGAGATTCCTTTTTTTCAGGACCTTTTCAACTGTACAAGTTGCTAGAGCAGAGAATGCTAAGTGAAGAATTTCTTCAAGTGGATGGTGTTAATTGGTTCATAGAGTTTTTATCCTTGCGATGTTGAGAGCTGATAGGAACTAGAGCTAAAGACTATAGTAACAATGTAGGGACCCAACCAGTTGGGTTCAAACTTCCCTTTGTTTTCTCAAAACTATTGATTTTTGGGATTTTCTCTCAGAACTAGGTCACCAACCTAAAATTCTCTATGTTGAATCTTCTTTTTATACCCTCTGGACATTCTCTTTTGATACACTCTAAGATGATCAAATGCCACTTGCCAACGCTCATCCAACAATTCAAGTTCTTGCAATCTAGATATTCTATAGCCTTCATCAGTAAGAAGACCTTGCAAAGAAACTCTTAGAGATGGTATTTCCACTTTAATAGGTAATACTAATTCGGACCCATACACCAAAGAAAAAGGTGTAGCCCCAGTAGGTGTTCTGATACTTGTTCTATAAGCCCATAATGCAGGATTGAGCTGCAGATGCAAATCCTTCCAAGATTTGTTCATTGTTTTGTGTAAGATAGTCAGTAGGTTTTTGTTAGATGCCTCAGCTTGTCCATTACCTTGAGGGTAATATACTAATGACTAGTGTTGTTTAATTTTGAATTTCTTACATAGATTATGTAGATCTTTATTATTGAACTATCCTCCATTATCAGTCACAATGGATGAAGGTATCCCATACCTACAGATGATATAATTTAGGATAAACAGAGCTACTTGTTTATCGGTTGCTTTGATGACCGAAACTTCTTCTACCCACTTAGTGAAATACTCAATGGTAGTTATGATAAATTTATGTTCGTTAGATGATGCAGGATATATCTGACCAATGAGATCAAAGGTGCATTGCTGAAAAGGCCAATGTGTAATGAAGGGTATGAGATCCCTTGCCGGAGCATGTATGAGGTTCCCATGTAGCTCACACTTCTCACATTTAGATTCTTTAGTTTCTAGACACCTAAGAAATGTATTGTCCAAAGCTCATCTAAATAGATCATTAGCAATGATAACATACTGCGAAGCATTTTGGGTTAGGTTCCTTTTCTCATTATGGGTAATATTTTTCAAGGATAATTTGGTCTCGTAGATAAGAGAAAATGTGATTGTATCAGGATGAGTCATGTGCAATAATAGAATAGACTATTTGGGTCTCAGGAGAATCATAGGCAAGGTAATGTAACTCTTCCACCAGGAATTCAAAGCGAAAATTGGATTCTTGTAACTCGGGTATAGATGCCAAGGCATAGCCATAGCATCTGTTGCTCTATTAGAATGATACAAAAGCAGAATATTTCTTAAGAGCATCCACCATCCTCTTATAAGGCATTATTTTCTCATCTCGAGTCTGATATGTATCATTGATTTGATTGATGATCAACTAAGAATCTCCATAGATGTGTAATTCTGCAACCTTCCATTCGATAGCTAGATTAATCCCATTTACCAAAGCTTCATATTCTGCAATGTTGTTTGTGCAAGGGAAAGAATCTTATAAGCCTTTGTGATTGAATATTTTTGAGGAGTAATAAAAATTATTCCAGCACCGGAACCATTTTGAGTGAAAGACCCATAAAAAAAAATCTCCCAGGATTGTTGAGTAAGGTGCATTATTGATTCATCTAGGAACTCTATATGTAGTGGTTGAGTGTCTTCAAGTGGAGTTTCAACAAGTTTATTTGAAATTACCTATCTTTTTATGGCTTTGCATTCCACATATTCAATATCAAACTCTATAAGGATCATGACCCATTTTGCCAATCTTCCTGTAAGTGTTGCTTTGCTGAGAAGATATTTGAGTGGATCAATTTTAGCCACTAGCTTGACTGAATGTGCTAACATGTAGTGTCTCAATTTTTGTGATGCAAAGACTAATGCCAAGAATGTTTTTTCTATTATAGTGTTGTTCATTTCATAAGACACCAATGTTCTGATGATGTAATATATAGCTCGTTCCTTTTTATTGTCATCATGTTGTGCCAGAAGTGCCCCCAGTGATGAATTAGTTGCTGATATGTATAAGATCAATGGTTTACCCTGAATTGGTGGCATCAATATTGGTGGATTGAACATGTAATCTTTGATTTTCTCAAGGTGTTGTTCACATTCCTTATCCCAGTTGTATATTACTCCTTTCCTCAATGCTTTTTTGAAAGGTTGAGATTTATTTGCTAGCTAAGAAATAAAGCGTCTGATTGATTAGAGATGTTCCTACCAAATTCTCATTTGACTGATGTTCTTCGGAGGTGGAATTTCCATTATATCTTGGACCTTCTCAGGATCAACCTCTATTTCCTTCTTTTAAATTATGTAGCCAAGTAATTTCCCAAATGTCACTCTGAATGCACACTTTTTTGGATTTAACCGGAGTTTGAATTTTTCCATTCTATCTAGTATAGGGCCTAGCTCTTGAATGTGTGTGGATCTCTTCATAGTCTTCACTAAAGTGTCATCAACATAATCTTCCACATTCTTATGCATCATGTCATGAAAGATAGTAGTTACTGCTCTTTGGTAGGTTGTTCCTGTGCTCTTTAGCCCAAATGGCATGACATTCCAGCAAAAGGTTCCCCATGCATAGGTCACAGCTATCTTTTCTTGATCTCCAGGGGCTATTTTGATCTGATTATAGCTAGAGAATCCATCCATTAATGAGTACATCTCATACCCAACAGTCATATCGACTATCATATTAATGTTTAGTAATGGAAATTCATCATTCAGACAACCTTTGTTGAGATCTCTGAAGTCTGTGCAAACTCTGATAGATTTGTCTGCCTTTGACATAGGTACTATGTTTGAAATCTATTCGGCATAGTCTATAGCTCTGATAAACCTAGATTTTAGCACTTTTTCTAGCTCAGCCTTGACTAGCAGTATCACATGAGGATGCATCTTACAGAGTTTTTGCTTGACTGGTTTAACTCCTAGTGTGATAGAAAGATGGTGCATGATAAGATCAGGATCCAAGCCTAGCATATCAGAGTATGTCCATGCAAAATTGATCTTCTTTTCTGAAAATAGATGAGTGAAATCTTTCAATTCTTTTGATGATAATGATTGAGCTACATGAATGTGATAACTCAGTGATGAATAGTGAGTACCAAACTGGTACTAAGAGGGGGGTGAATCAGTACAGGCACAAAAACTTTTCTTGAACTAGTTTGATTGTAGATTGTAAACTACTGACAATCCCTAACACTGGTCCAAACCAGACTACTACCGGTTAAACATAGTGCAACTGTGAAAGACATGAACCGGTCAATCTTCTTAGCTTTTCATACAACCTACTCTGTCATTTCCACTTTGTCCTTATGCATAAACAGATAATCTATCATCAAAGATATAATAACTTGCTAGATCAACATGATTCACCGCTTGATAGAAAAAAACAAAGCATCACATGAAAAGGACATCACACATGGCACACATATTTTCACGTGGAAACCCAACTAGGAAAAACCATGGTGGGGATGAATACCCACAAGCTATTTTGAACTCTTTAGAAGTCTGCTCCATTAGAAGCCTAGTCTGATTAAAGACTGTTACAATGGGTTCTATTAGGAACCGATCCTGTTAGGGATCACTTGGTTAAGGGATGGCTAGAATACCCGGTTAAGGGTTAAAACCTGTTAGAGGATACCTTGTTAAAAGATTTTATGAACTTAATGGCTTTGAATCACCCTATTAAAGGATTTATAGCAAGTTGGTTAAAGCTACCCTATTAAGGGATTTTCCAACTGTTGAAGTGATTAGAGATCAATAGGTATTACAATGATCTGGTAATAGCACTCAATGCCAATGTAGATCCACTTTAGTTCCTTCCTTCTGCACACACACTATGCAGGCATCAATCCTCTCAACTAGTCTACCACAAATCACGTATCTCTGTACATAGATACACACAACATTTGCCAACAACCTGAGCATGAAACACCACATCAACCCTATAGGAAATAGATAGGTCGGTAGCATAAACCCTAAACCCTAAACACTTAGGTTGAGAAATTTAGTTGATTCAATCCTGACCATTGAACACTTTGCATTTGAATACAATGGTCTTGAACAGATCTCAAGACATTCTCCATCATTCGTTCTTCAGCACTTCTTGGAGGTGATAACCCATCACGTGTTCTCCACCATTTGCAGAGACTTCGCACATTCCTGAGGTAGATAGGATCAATCTCCTTCATGCAAGATCCTTCACATGCACGAGGCTAACATGGCAACATGTTCTAATCTCGATTACAATGCTAACTCATCACACAATGCCATCAGTTGAAACACACAGGCTCAAAACACTTCAATCGGAAACCCTGAACCTGAGACTACCAACCGGTAGTTATGCCATATGAACTCTAGATACAAAACATTCCTTATACCAGTTCTCATTACAACATATCGGTTCTAGTTCACAACATCATACTGGTTCACTTGGACAAGCATACCGCTTCACTTTTTCACATATGCCGGTTCACAACATCATACCTGTTCTCTTTGTCAGTTGCTTACCTTCAATAATCTTGTTCACTCTTCATCATGTTACCGGTTCACTCTTTAGCATATTACCAATTCTCTTTCAACATATTGACATCAATGACAACACAATATCATCATGTCAACATATTCTACACATATGCCAACAATCTCCCCTTTTGGCATTGATGGCAATATACAAAGATATCTCTCTTTTTGCATCACATCTTCTCCTTAATATTGTAGATATCTTTTCCACTTCACATCTTCTCCCCCTTTGACAACAATGCCAAAGTAGAGGCACAAGCTTCCCTATTCCACTATGTTTCTCCCTTTGATCAGGAGTAGCATCCTTCAACACATCAATCCTGAAAAGATATAGAAAAGTAAGATTGGACTAATGTGGAGCACAAACCTTTAGATTACCTCTTGAAGGGTCAGAACCCCTAACTCACCTCTCAGATAGGTAAAAGTAGCCTTCGGTAGAGGCTTGGTGAATATGTCTACTAACTACTCCTTACTGAAAACATGTTCTAATACCACCTCTTTGTTTTGAGCCTTTTCCCTCAAGAAATGATACTTGAGTTCAAAGTACTTGGTTCTAGCATGTAAAACTGGATTCTTGGATATGTTAATTGCACTTATATTGTCATAGAATATACTTGTCGGTTCAGATACAGGAACTTTGAAGTCATTCAATACATGCTTCATCCAAATAGTCTAGGTGCAATTCATAAAAGCAATAACATACTCCACTTCTGCTATAGACTGAGAGATACAACTCTGCGTTTTACTCATCCATGAGACCAGTCTTCCACCAAGAAAGAATGTACCACTAGTTGTTCTCTTCCGATCATCTACATTACCAGCCCAATCAGCATCTATGAATACTTTTAGGTTGAAATCATTATTGTATGGATACCATAACCCATAGTCAATAGTTCCCTTCTGATATCTAAGAATCCGCTTGACTGCTACCAAGTGGGATTCTCTTGGGCTTTGCTGAAACCAAGTGGTAATACCCACTACATGTGCAATGTCCGGTCTGCTATGTACTACATAATGCAACTTACCAATCATTTATCGGTATTCCTTCTCATTTACCAATGTTGAGTCATCCTCTTTCGATAGTTTACAATCAGTCACCATTGGTGTACCAACTAGTTTATTGTCTTCTATGCCAATGGTCTTCAACGCCTCTTTTACATACATGGACTGAGTAATAAAGATTCCATTTTTCATTTGCTGAATCTACAGTCCAATGAAGAACTTAATTTCCCCTATGAGTGACATTTCAAACTCCTTTTTCATCTCATCTACAAAGTCATGACTCATCTTGTCATCTCCACCAAAGATTATGTCATCAACAAATACTTCACAGATCAAAATCTGATCTCCTTCTGATTTCAAGTAGATATTGCTATCCTCACTTGTTCTTTCAAATCCAATCTTCACAAGATGGGAATGAAAGCATTCATACCATACTCTTCGTGCCTGCTTCAGTCCATATAAGGCTTTATGTAGCCTACACACCATGTTACTATCTTCTGATAGGGCAAACCCATCTGGTTGCTCTATATACACCTCTTCAAGTATTCCATTTAAAAATACAGATTTTACATCCATTTGGTATACCTTGAATCCTTTAAAATTTGCATATGCAAGAAGCATACGAACTCCTTCCAATCTTGTTACTGGAGAATAGGTTTCACCATAGTCTTCTCCTTCTTCTTGGGCATATCCTTTACATACTAGTCTAGCTTTGTTCCTTACCATTGTCCCATCCTCATTTAGCCTATTTCTGAAAACCCATTTGGTTCCAATGAAATTTTTATGCTCTGGTCTGGGTACCAAAGACCATGTCCCATTCTTTTCTATCTGGTCAAGTTCCTCCTCCATTGCCTTGATCCAGTCGTCATCTTTATGTGCCTCTTTGAATGATTTAGGATCAAATTTAGAGATCATACATGAGCTTTCTCTGACCTTTCTTATTGTAAGAACTCATGCATCTTTGTCTCCTATGATCTACTTTGGATCATGATTGAGTTTGACATACCTAGGTATGTTCTTAACAACTTCCTCTTGCTTTTCTTCATCATCCTCATCTTCATCAGCATCTACCGGTGTAGGAGCACAATTGCTGGTATTGGGATGATTTGCAATCGGTTCCCAGAAGGTTACTATCGATTCATCTCCTACATTCTCTCTATTGGTTTCCTCTGATTTCTCTGAGTTTTCATCAACCCTAACATTGATGCTTTCAACAATTCTCTAAGTCCTATTGTTGAAACATTTGAGAGCTTTGCTCTTAGTGGAATACTCTAGGAATATTCCCTCATCACATTTAGCATCAAACTTGCTCTGATGTTCACTCCTTTTGATATAACATTTACTACAAAACACTCTGAAGTAGCTTACCACTAGTGTCTTACTGGTCCAGTACTCATAAGGAGTCTTATCCTTTCCTTTCTTGATGAGTACCAGGTTCATTGTGTAGACTGTAGTTCTCACCGCTTCTCTCCAAAAGGTGTGAGCGACCTTTCCTTGGATCAACATAGTTCTAGCCACTTCAACCACAGTCTGGTTGTTTCTCTCTGCTAGGCCATTCTATTGTGGAGTCTGAGGGAAAGATAGTTGCCTCTTGATGCCATTCTCTTCACAATATTTGTTGAATTCATCGGAAGTGAATTCCCCACCTTGATTACTTCTAAGACATTTGATTCTCCTACCACTTTCCTTTTCTACCAGTCCTCTAAAAGATTTGAACTTTCCAAAGGATTCAAACTTGTCCTTCAAGAATGTGACCCACATCACTCTTGAGCAATCATCTGTAAGAATCATAAAATACCTATCTCCCTGCACACTCCTAGTTTTCATAGGACCACACTAATCAGTATGCACAAGATCAAGTAGGTTGTCAGCAATGAAAGATTTACCTATGAAGGTTGAGGAAGACATTTTCCCCATTTGACATTCTCTGCACAAAGTATTTTCTAGTTTGCTCAGCATCAGTAGTCCTCTAACTACCTTGATCTTACAGGCCTTTACTATGTTATCAAATTTTACATGGCAGAGTCTCCTATGCCATATCTAGCTATCATCAAACTTAGCCATAGGACATGTACTTATATTTGCATAAAGCTGAAATAAGTTACCTTTGGTCTGCATACCAGTGGCCATCAGTTCACCATTCTTTCCTTTGATTTTGCAGACCCCATTTTTGAATTCCAGAGTGAGTCCACTGTCATTCAGCTGGGCAACACTCAATAAATTGTGTCTGAGACCTTCCACCCAATACACATTATCAGTATTTCTCTTTCCATTTAGAGAGATGGACCCTTTGCCTTTGACCATACATGGTGCATCATTACCAAAATGACCCACCCCACCATCATACTCTTCCAGAGATATAAACTTGAACCGGTCACCAGTCATATGGTGAGAACAACCAATGTCAATGGTCCACTCATTAGAATTATCAAAGTGGGAGACAAGAGCCTTTTTGTCTAACACATCCTCTTTGACTGCAACAAACACAATATCTTCATTTTCTTCATCTTCTAATTCCTCATCTGTGACACCTTCATCAACTGCTACAAAACAGTTTCTTTGGTTTCCTCCTTTGAATTTATTGAACCTTTCTGGTTTGTCCTTGCTATCACCATTAGGATAGTTTATAGCGATGTGTCCTATCTGATTAGAAGAGAAGCATTTCAAAGGAATCTTACCTCAGTATTTGTCAGTTCCCTTAGGAAGTCTCTTTGCAAGAAGAGCTTCAAATTCCATTAGAATCTTTTCATCATCCATTTCTCTGCTTTGTCTTAGTTCACCACTGGTGCTTTCTTCTTTTCCTTTTCTAGATGGTGCAGCAAATGCTCTAAAATATGATTCGGTCTTTTGAACACTACCATCAAAACTATTTAGCTCATAGGCTGTCAACTTTGCAATGATGAAGTCTAGGGATACCTTAGTCTTGTCTATTGATCTCAACTCCTAAATAGCAGCAACCCTTATTGCATAGACCAGTAATAAGGATCTCAAAACTTTGTTGAAAATAATGGAATCTTCCATTTTACCACCTGTGCTCTTGATATCTCCAACAATGGTTTTGATTCGTATTCCATATTGTTGAATGGTCTCACCTTCAACCATCCGCATGTCTTCAAATTTCCTTCTAAGGCTTTCTTCCTTAGCTTGTTTTACATGCTCATCACCTCCATAGATATGCTCAAGAGTATCCCATACTTCTTTGGGATTTTTTTTATCCTAGACATCAATAAACTCAAAGTCAGATAAGCTACTGATTAGGGCTTCCATTACTTGCCCATTCTCCTGAATCTCTCTCTTTTGATCATCGATGAGAGTACCGATAGGGATAACATAAACATTCTCAACATAGCTCCAATGTTGAGCACACATGCTTCTGATGTATATCTTCATTCTATCCTTCCATATTTTAAAGTTATCTTTGTTTAACTTTGGACCTTCCCTCTTCATCAGTACAATAGGATCTTTCCCTCATGCGGTTAAGCTTACATCATAGAGGACCTAGAGGATGCTCGAATACCAATTGATAATTCAATGATGAAAAGTGAGTACCAAACTGGTACTGAGAGGGGGGGTGAATCAGTACAGGCACAAAAACTTCTCCTAAACCACTTTGATTGCAAACTGTAAACTATTGGCAATCCCTAACACCGGTACAAACCAGACTACTATTGGTTAAACACAGTGCAACTGTGAAAGACATGAATCGATCAATCTTCTTGGCTTTCCACACAACCTACTTCCTCATTTCCACTTTGTCCTTATGCATAAATAGATAATCTATCATCAAAAATATAATAACTTGCTAGATTAACATGATTCACTGCTTGACAGAAAATAGCGAAGCATCACATGAAAAAGACATCACATATGACACACATATTTTTCATGTGGAAACCTAACTGGGAAAAATCATGGTGGGGATCAATACCGACAAGCTATTTTGAACTCTTTAGAAGTCTGTTTTGTTAGAAGCCTAGTCTGGTTAAAGACTGTTACAATAGGTTTTGTTAGGAACCGATCTTGTTAGGGATCACCCAGTTAAGGGATGGCTAGAATACCCGGTTAAGGGTTAAACCCTGTGAGAGGTTACCTTGTTAAAGGATTTTATGAACTCAATAGCTTTGAGTCACCCTGTTAAAGGATTTACAACAAGCTGGTTAAAGCTACCCGGTTAAGGGATTTTCCAACTGTTGAAGTAGTTAAAGATCAACAGGTATACTACAATGATCTGGTAATAGCACTCAATGCCAATGCAGATCCGCTTTAGTTCCTTCCTTCTGCACACACACTATGTAGGTATCAATCCTCTTATCTGGTCTGACAAGAATTACGTATCTCTGCACTTAGATACACACACAACATCGACCTTATAGAACACAGATAGGTCAGCAACATAAACCCTAAACCCTAAACACTTAGGTTAAGCAATTGATCGGTTCAATCCTGACCATTGAGCACTTTGTATTTGAATACAATGGTCTTGAACAGATCTCAAGACATTCTCCATCGTTAGTTCTTCACCACTTCATGGAGGTGATAACCCATTACGTGTTCTCCACAATTTATAAAGACTTCACACATTCCTGAGGTAGATAGGATCAATCTCCTTCATGCAAGATCCTTCACGTGCACGAGCCTGACATGGAAACATGATCTAATTTCCATTACAATGCTAACTCATCACACAATATCATCGGTTGAATCACATAGGCTTGGAACACTTCAACTGGAAACCCTGAAGCTAAGACTACCAACCGGTAGTCATTCCATATTCCATGCACTGGTTCTCATTCTAACATACCGGTTCCGGTTCACAACATGATACTGGTTCACTTGGACAAGCATTATGCTTCACTTATTGCACATATACCAGTTTACACCACCATACCAGTTCTCTTTGCCAGTTGCTTAACTTCAATATACCGGTTCACTTCTCAGCATATTGACATAAATGACAACATACAATATCATCATGTCATCATACTCTTGCACATATACCAACCCCTAGTTACTGATGTATTAGGCATAGTTCTTAACTCATTTATAGCAATAACTTTCATTTTGTATGCCGGTGGCAATCCTCTTAAAAATTTTGAAACAATTTCATCTTCACTTAAGGTTCCTCCATAACATTTAATACCCAAAACAATTTCATTTACTCTTTCCATAAAAGCAGTAATCCTGTCATCTTCTTCCATTTTCAAATTTTCATACCTGACCTGGAAGCTTTCAAGTTTTGCAATTTTGACTGTGGAATCTCCTTTATTCAATCTTTCCAAATGATCCCAAATAGCTTTAGTAGTAGACCTATCTGATAATCCCATGATTTGCTGATCTGATAATGCACTCAAAAGTGCTTCTCTTGCCCTGCAATCATTTTCTTCATCTTTTCCTAAGGTAGGTGGATTAGGCTGACCAGGAGTAGGAGTAGTATAGCCATTCTTTTTAACTTCCCAGATGTCCTTTCCAATGCAATTCAGATGTGTCTCCATTTTGATCTTCCACATGCCATAGTTGGTTCCATCAAGTTTAGGATTATCCTTCCTAAAATAGTTAGTAGACATTGGATCTCCTCAAGCTGTTACACTTCTACAAAAGGAGGACTCTTCTCTGATACTAATTGTTAGGTCCCAGAGACAACTGAGAGGGGGGGGGGTGAATCAGTTGTCTAATAAATTCAAACCAAAAACAACTTAACCAACCTTAATGCCTAATACCGGTAAATCAAACTTTATGCCAATAGACAGTTTATCAATTAATTACAGTACCAGTAAAGATTAATGCATGAAATAGAAAGACAATAACATCCACAACACATAACACCAATATTTGTACGTGGAAACCCTCTAAGGGGAAAAACCACAGAGGGAAACCTTACCCACAATCAGATGATACTACTAGAGATAGTATGTGTATACAAATGGGGTCTGCACATGTAGAAAGGCCAAGTGCCTAGAGCTCACTGCTCAAACACAAATAGGAGTCACACTGACTACAATTGGATGGTTAAATCCAATAATGATGTACTGCTCAAAATAGCATCTTCATATGCTAGATTCAGTACTAGTGTAGTTTTGATTACCTTCACAAAAACCTTGCTTCACCTTAAATGATGTTTGCGTATATAGCTCTTCTTATTCTTGCATATACCTTCTTATAATTCTTTTTCCAATCACCCATCGATCTTACAAATAAGATCTTACATACATACCATAACCTAAGACCAATTTTAGTAGGTCAGCTCTAAAAGATATTACAATAAAATAATTACAAGTAAAACAATAACTGATGCAATATCTGATTCAACATGTCATCTTAATGCATTTACAATAACAACAAAATCATCTCCAAAGCGTGTCGTGCTGATCTGGAATAGATAAGCCTGTCGGTGCATTACCTGGACCTATTTGCCGGTAACAACAAATATGCAAATGTGAATATACCAATGAACAAATCTCCAAGACAAAGTGTCCAAATGATATCTTTGACATAACCAAATGTTTTCCATGTCATTCCAAGTTTCAGTGAACAATATATCCTATCGGTGTACCAAATACCGGTGACTGTGCATAAAGTCCTTGCTTGCTGGTGAACATTGTCAATCCTCCAAAGTGCCAGAGTTGATAAGTGTTAATAGGTGTTGACATCAATGACAAAACTATATCAAAATATCCAAAATACCAACAAGTATTATAATATTGTGGGTCTTAATCCCATCATGTTTTTTCCCTTTTTGAGTTTCCACTTAAAAATTCCAGCATTATGGTTTTGTGCTTGTTTTCATTTAGTTTTTGCACTTTTCTTATATTCATTTGCATATGGTGGTTTAAGAATTAGTTTAAGAAAGTTGTTAATTGTAGAACACTGATTCACCCCCCCTCCTAGTGTTCATTGATTATAACAACTACTATCAGAACCTAGTTCCTTCAAGTAAGCCTAATAGATTAAGGAAGATCCGAAATAGTAAATCAATGGACTTCGGTTTACAAAAACAACTTATTGTGGTACTTGAAGACCTAGATGTAGCAAAGAAAGAAGCATGTAGCTTGAAAAGAAATCTGAGTGATGCTAAAAAACTTCATTGAGTCATTGAAAGAACAAGTGAACACATCTAGAGAGAAGAGAAAGGAGCTGATGGACAAACTCAAGTAGAAAGAAGAGCAAATCATTGATAAGAAAGTCCTATAAGACAAGACAGATGAATGTGAAAAACTTTCTAGAGATAATGCAGTCTTGAAGAATGAAATGAAATTCATTGCGATGAAATTAACAAAGGAGATTGAAGATGGGAAGAACAATGAGAAAGTCTGATTTAGTAATTGACGGATACATATGATGAATGTTGTAAACTTAATCATGAAAATGACATACTAAAGATTGAATTGATACAATTCAGGAATAATGAGAAAGAACTTGAAAGGTGGATAATAATTATGAGAGATGAACTACCATTGCTAATGAGTACAAAAATAAATTCAATGCTAGCTTAGCTAAGCTAGATGAAATGCTACAAAGTTAGAAGAAAAAAGGTGATATGGGAGGACTTGGATTACAGAAAAGAGAGAACTCAGGATCTAGTTAAAGTAATCATCAAAATAAAAAGAAATCTTTGGTAAGGCAACCTAATGCTTATAAATTTAATGCTAAATGTTTTATTTGCAAAAAATTTGGTCATATGGAAAGACAATTAAAAAATAAAGTTATTCAGAATACTTCATCATTCTCTTTAATTGTAATAAATATAGTCATAAGTTAGTTGAATGCAAAAGTATGGTAAATAGGAGAAATGTTAGATGCTATACTTGAGGAAGATTTGGACATACTGCTAACCATTGCAGATCTAGGTAATTCTAGGCCTAATTAGAGAAACAAAATTGTTTGCAATGTTTGCCACAAATCGAGTCATATTGCAAAATTTTGTAGAAGCAAGAATATCAGCAAGAATTCTCTCATAGACAAGAACAAAGAAAGTGATAAGGGAAAATCAAAGGTTGAAGAGATAAAAGAGTAGCATAAGAAGATGATTTAAAAGGAAGATTCGAATGTAGTAAAGGGGTCCACACCTAATTTTCATGTTGGAACTTCATCTTGTAACTAAGGCATTTATCCAAGTGGGGGAAACTTTTCATGCAGATCCTGAAAAACCCCTATCCGAGATCTATAACTAGTTGCGATAGGTTGTAGATGACTATGGATGGTTGTGAAGATGATCCCAAGAGATATCCGAAAGATTTCATGTTGATTTGATGCTTTGGTACAATATTCATGAGATTTAGAGCATCTAGGAAAACTTTAGGGTTGAGCATTTATTGAACCTTAAAGTTAGGTATTCAAAAGATAAAAAGTAATTTTAATGTTAATTTATCACATTGCATTCAAGCAAAAGAACAAAAGAGTGTGGCAAACAAGATTGTGCAGCTAAAATAGAGCTTGAAAGGATTTAGCAAATATTTCTTGCATTCAGTTGAAGATAAAAAGGTATTATTTGAGTTCGAGCTATTTGTTCATAACCTAGAATTAGATAATGCCATCATCTGGTGTGGCAAGTCCATTGGTTAATGAAATAATTGATCTAGGGAAAGGCCTAAGTTCAAGAAACACCCATTCAAATCTATGGAAGATGATCCAAATGGAGAATTTTCATATGTTTTGTATGATGTGTTGCATATTGAGGAGCTTGGGAATGCTGAAATGCTAACACTGTACACCAAGCACATGATGGAAGGCATGAGAAACCTAAAACTAGGATTCAAATCTCTATAGGACAAGGGTTTCATTCAGTTTGTGAACTTTCTAGTTTTTGATGAAGTCGAATGGGTTAGATACATTTTGAGTAGGGTCCATGATGAATTCTTATGGCTTGATAAACCATACAAAAAATCCAAGCAAGCAATCCAAGTGGTAACATGTTTAAATGCAACTGGTGAAGTTCCTAGTCTAAGAAATGTGAAGAACTAGATACTGATAGATCTAACTAGTTCCCAACATGATATAAGATCAATGACAATTAGAGACATTGTTGAATATGATTTCAGATTTGAATCCATGGTGACAGGGTATAAGGTCTATCAATCTAGCAAAGAAAACTCAGTATTCGGTACGACAATATATGTTGCTTATCAAATTCTCAAATATGACAAGTTGTATGATCTGTGTGGGGTACATATGAGTGAAATAATGATTAATATAAAGAAGATAAAGAAGAATAAGAAACATGTTTATAAGTTTGATACTTTGATTATTTGTTTAGCCTTCTATTTCATGAGAGAGATGCCTATTTTAGGCAAAGTTCAATGGGCATATGACAGGTTGGTGGCGGTGCAGATCAAAGAAGCCTTACAAGGATTAGGAGATTCTCAAGAAAAAAAAGCTATCTTGTGGGGTTACTTCAAATCCTTCCAAGGCATGATGCAGAGAAAGGAAAGGACCTTGAAGGAAATTATGGAAAAGAATGAAGACTCCATATGCTTCATGGTGGAAATTGACCAATGCCTAACGCAAGTCATTTAATCAAGGAAACTATGGATCATACCCATGAGATATGAAGTTGATGTAGATACTCTTGATGTGTATGCTCAACATCTTTTGAGTAAGTTGGATGCATGGAAAGGAAGAAAGATTTGGGATGTGTAAGGAGAATTATTTAAGTTTTGTACTCCCAATTCACCAAGCCTGATAGGTAGAGGAAGATAAGGAAGGAAGTGGAGCAACTTGTAGAGGAGATGGGAATTACCAAGGAAGCGGTCTGTAGAGCCCAAGAGAAGAACATCTTAAAGGAGGATGACATGATAAAACCCAAGAAGACCCAAATAGTCTCTACTCCTCCCAATCCAGGGAAAACTAGGTCAACACCTTCTTTCGGTGCTCAAAAATATATCCCTCCACCAAAGCCTCAATCCAAATCATCTGGTGGAGTAGAGAAGAGGAAGAAAGGGAAGCCATAAAGAGTCTATGTGGTAGCCACTGCAGAAGAAGAGACCAAATTGGATGAAGCAATGAGGAAAGTGAAGAAGACTTCTACTTTTGTTAGGGTAATTAAGAAGCAACCATCCAGTGAAGGTCAGCGAAGCAAAAAGCCAAGAGTTGAAGCTAAGCAATTTGGAAGACCTTGATCAAGAAAAAATCCCAAGTTTGGGCTTGATGAAGCATTGAAGTTTGGGAAACTTAAAGGTAACTACACTATTGTTCCCCCCATCACATTAAGTTGGATAGTTGATACAGTAGTAAAGGAAGGGAATTTTAATCATATATTAGAATGGTAAAAGAACATTAGAAGAAGTCATTGTAAAATATATGAATGTATATAGTAAAGCCCCAATAGAATTATCATCAATGATTTGGAAGGGGCTATATGAAATTTTGGATGTCATGAGGCATACAACTAATCTAGAAGATGAGAGAATGAAAGAGTATGTAGTGGTTAATTTATGCTCAATAATTTCTAAGAGTGAAGTAGATAGAAATATTAAGATTGGAAAAAGTAGATTTAGAAGAAAAAGCAAAGTTAATATGATCATGTTTGGAAAGGTTGATGAAGTAGCTAAAGAAACAAAATCAATTTTGAAGCAAGTTTTGGAAGAGAACTAGTATGAGATAAATCTAGTGAAAGTTCACACCCATCCGGAAGTACATGCATAGGATGATACCTCCGATCCAAATGAGAAAAGAAATGAACAAGTTGCATTTGCAGATGATATTGTTGATAATCAATAGGTTGCAAACTCCAATGAAGGGGATAAAAATCCTCTGGTAACAATTGTTGAACCAGAGAAGGTAGTTGAGGAGGTTGGTGATGAAAAGAGATAGGATGCAAAGAAAGGAAAAGATGCAGAGAAGGAGAAGAATGGAGATAAGATTGAATAGGTTTCAGTGGCAAGAGACACAGTGGAATAAGACAAGGGAAAACATATTATTAACAACAAAGATCTCACCAAAGGGCCTATCAATATTAACTCACTATCTCCTATCCAAGCACTCAATCTTATGGCACTTGCATAAGCTAAAGCTAGTGAACACTTATTGAAGTCTCACTCCTAGGATAGAGAGTTGATATTTGTGGCTACAAGTGTGCATGAGAAAATTCTTTCATCTTTCAAGAAAGATACCGTAGACTCACCCTACGTTAAGCTGAGGAGCATGCCTAAGTTAGTAGATTGTAATTTTGTATTTTTAGAGAAAGCTGCCAAAGGTAAGGTTTTTAACCAATTCAATGCTATGCAGTTAAGGATGATTTTGAGAATGAGTGAAGGTGATAGGGATAGTATGATTGCCAGTATGAAGGGAAATCTAGATGCACTAGATGAAGTAGGTAAAATATACAAGTTGTGTCTTCTTTTTCCAAAGTTCACTATTGACCGTGATAAGAAGATCAAAGAATGTGAAGAGAACCTAGTCAGTATATCTAAATATTATGCCCCACAATCAGTTTTTGCCAGTAATTATGAGGCTCAGGTGATGGATCTACTTGATAAAATTAAGAGCCTTAATCAAGAAAAAGACAAAGTAGTTGGTAGAGTGGGAGAACTAAGGAACTTAATCACACCCGAGTTGGATACTTTTCTTAGCACTCAACAGGATGCTATGAATTTTTTCAATAAGAGTGTTCCTTCAAATCTTATAGGAGTAGAGATGCATGCCTATATATTTAGTGACCTCACCAATATTTTGGATAACTTGAAGAAAGGTTGGGATGACCACTTGCAGTCTTTAAAGACCATTTTTGCAAACAATTTTAAATTTTTGTAAGTTATTGAGTATACCCTTGTACATAAATTTTGGTGGATACCTAGTTTTGCGATTGATGTCAAAGGGGGAGAGAGAGGAATGAAAATTGGTGTATATTCTTAGGGGGAGCTTGTTGACTTGTTGACTTGTTAAATTTTTCTAGTTTTGAAGTTTTGCAGTGTATGTCAGTTTTGGTCTAACACTATCATTATTCATCAAGTGTTGCTATTTGTTCATGGTGAAAATGGATACAATAATAACAATATTGAAAGGCTAAAATGAATTCAACCACCAAACCCTAGCCTAACAATCAACAAAGATCCACCATAACATATGAAGATTACCTAAGACAATGTAAATAAAACAAAATCACAAAGATTATACCATCACATGTCCAATAGGGTTTTGATCTCCATTATTCCTATCTCCATTGATCTTGCTTGATATATTTGCTCTCAGATTTTATATGCACAAGAGCTCAACCAAGAATGGAATGTGGTTGCAAGTAGGATCGTAGTATAGCCAATTGATCAAGTTGTTAGGGTTTGATAATGAAGGAAGCATCTCCTTAAATAGAAGACGCTATAAGAAATGGAGGGATAAGATTGAGAGGTGTAAAAAGGAGGTCGGCTAGGATTAGAGGGTAGGTAGAAGAAATAATAAAATAATGAAAGAGGTAGGTAGTGTAGGAATTAAGAGATGAATGACATGTGTCATGTGTAGAAAAAGCTAATGAATTAATTAAATAAACAAAGATTTATTTAATTAATAGAAGAAATGAGATAATTAAATAAATAAAATATTTATTTAATTTAGGAAGAGGATAATTTAAATAAATAAATGTATTTATTTAAATGAGAAATAAGGCTAGAAGAGGATAAATGAATTAATTAAATAAATAAAGATTTATTTAATTAATAGAAGAATTAGGCTTAGATAATTAAATAAATAAAATATTTATTTAATTAGACATGACAATTTTGGGTGTCTACATTTTGCCCCTCTTTGAGACAATGCGGCTTGTCGCGTTGTTTCAAAGAAGATAAGATGAACTGATACAGAGTTGCCCCAAGATGGAAATTATATGCCCCCTTGAGAGATTGGATGAAAATGTCTGAAAAGATTGCAGACAATCTCTCGATAAGAAAGAAAGGCTAGAATGGACTGACCGACTAAAGTGACAAAGTCATGGGATGAAGAAGACTGACTCGGGAAATGAGGGCGAGGGCTATAAGATAGACCACGGGAAAAAGACATCTTCATTGTCATCTACACCTTCACGAGATCAAAGTGCAGAGCGAGAAAAGAGCAACAGCAGTTAGCAACGATGGCTTTCGTCCACAGATTGGACCACATTCGCCGATTTCAGAGGCCAGTAGAGGCAAGAGAGCCGGTAAGTACCACCAAACCTCCTTGTACTTTGACGCATTTACTTTTGTCATTAATGCATGCTAGTTAGAGAAATAAATGCGCTTAGGAATAGGGTACAAAAAAGTCCAAAACTGTGTAACCGCGTCTGTGTCGGTGTCAGGCGTGTCTGTGTCCACCAGGCGCATTTGTGTCGGTGCCAGGCATGTCTGTGTATGGAACCGCGTCTATGTCAAATGTGGCCGCATCTACGCTATTCAGGCGTGTTTGTGCTAAGAAGGAACATCTGTGTCAACTAGGTGCGTCTATGCAGTCCATAGGCACGTCTGTGTCCAGGAGGCGCGTCTGTGTCAGACAGGCGCGTCTGTGTAGTCTTTAAAAGCGTTTGTGTCATGTAAGCGCATTTATGTCCAAAAATGCAAAGTTTTGTCTTCTAGGTCAAATCGACAGTTTTGTGATGAACATATGCTATCGATTGGATAAGCTGCTGAGAGGATACACTCAAGCAGGTCCTCTAGGAAGACTAGGATAGATCAAGGCACTTTGTGATGAACAGTGAGTACCAAGATAGAGTACTTTGTGATGAACAGGGAGTACCCAAAGTATGAGCAGCACTTTGTGATGAACAAGGAGTGCAAATGTGAGTAACACTTTGTGATGAACAGTGAGTGTCACACATGTAGTACTTTGTGATGAACAGGGAGTACTACTAGGATAGAAGCAACACTTTGTGATGAACAGGGAGTGTCACTAGGATAGATAGCCATATGCATTTAGATAGCATTTTGTGATGAACAGTGAATGCCACCATGACTGACACAATTGATTTGTTTGACTGTAGGAGTATTTGCCTATGTTGGAGTCACGGGAAAGATTCCCGTCGACTCAGAGGTTGCGACCTGAGTTGACAGCCGAGGAGCGAGCTGCTATCGAGGAGATGGGTCTGAGACATGTTTTGTATGTGCCTGAGTTTCGGGCAAACATGGGTTTGTTGACTGCACTAGCGGAGAGGTGGCACTCTGAGACATGCACTTTCCATTTGCCGATGGGTGAGATGACCATCACCCTGGAGGATGTCTACAGGATATTGCAGATACTGATTGATGGAGATTTGATTCCATATGATCATGATGGAGATCAGGAGGCATTGAGATGGGTGTTTTAGGATCCCGGATTAGAGATGAGGGCAGGACATGTGGCATGGGACACCATGACCACCACAGGGTTAGCATTGCCGATCGTGATCGGAGGAGCTATCAGTGGGTTCCTGTGTCCAAATAGGGCGACACGAGGATTGGCTATGGGCTGGGGGAGCACTGGAGACACTAGTGATGCAGCACACCAGATATGCCTGGGGACCATGTGTGTTGGCCCACTTATATTACGAGCTTCACCAGTTTGTATACCATGGGTCAGTGGGATTGGGCTGTGGGGTGAAACTATTGCAGGTTTGGGCCTATGAGCATCTGCCAATTACCCGACCGATACACTTCAGGGGTAGAGGTCATGGACGCAGCCCTGTTCATTTATATGACATGATCACCTCGCAGCCGTGGATTGGCAGGTTGGAGCATTGGCGGCGAGTGATAGATGACATTGATGTGGTCATCTAGAGACCATATCTGGGATGCGAGGAGTGGGAGGATGACGCAGTGGAGCTGCCCTACACCTTCCGGAGTAGGTACCTGATTGGGCAGACACCCTATGTATTAGAGAGACAGCTGGAGGACAGGGTATGTAGGCAGTATGGCAGGATCCAGAGGATGCCACGAGGCTCGGGCATGTATGCCCGCACAGTTAGGGATCAGGCGTAGTTTGGGCCTTTACTATCATATGATCAGGCACTGACACAGCTGGCAGAGATGGTGCCTCTACCCTGGGATATGTGGCCAGAGATCAAGGATGTCAGGATGGATGCTGAGTATACAACATATTTGTTAGAGCATCCATTCTCCCGATTGACAGATCCAGGAGAGCTACTAGAGGGAGATGGAGGAGGAGACGATGATGATGATGGTGGAGGTGATGGGGGCAGAGGTCGATGGAGGAAGAGGGGAGTAGTTGGGAGAGGAGAGTTGTACCTCAGAGGGAGGGTGGACAGGAGGGACAGGCCCAGGTGGTGAGGGGTCACGGTGGATTGCCCCTACAGGTACCAGCAGCATAGGGTCCTAGAGTACAGGGACAGAGACAGGGACAGGTACAGGGATAGGTGCTAGTACAAGCACAGGAGTAGGGACAAAGGCAGGTACAGGGACTGAGGAATGTATAGAGATAGGTACCCATATAGGCACCAGTACAGGTATAGGTATAGGGGCAAGCATCCATAGAGGGAGAGGCACAGGCACAGGCAGAGGGGGGAGATCCAGAGGAAGATGAGCTGATTGAGCTCAGGGAGATCTGCCAGAGCCAAGCAAATGAGATATAGGATCTGGAGAGAGAGAGAGACTGGCTCAGGATGAGGCTCAGGGATACTAAGTGTGAGAGATCAGGCGATTCAGCGCTACACAGAGGTTGAGACAGCGCTGAGGGCAGGGAGACAGGCGGTGGAGGACACAAGGGCAGGCTATGCATATGTCCTGCGAGCAGGAGAGGAGATTGCCTACTGGCGGGACCTCTATTATGGTGCTGTACCAGCAGATCAGTGGACGAGGAGCTTCCATAGACCATCACGGACAGCGACAACTACGGGAGGGAGCCAGAGGAGACAAGTATCGAGTGGTGGGGTTATGGGTCCTCCACCACCACCAGATAGAGGGGACAGGAGGGATGATCCTAGGGCAGGTCTTTCGAGGGCTCAGATTCCGTCAAGGCCAGGTAGCTCTGAGGGAGGGAGTTCATCATAGCCTTAGAGGGCTCCCTATGTATCAGTATTGTACCATTTTTGTATGATGATGTAGATACCTGCGGGTGATTTTGTGGCCATATGATTTTTTGACATCATTGTATCATGACACTTTTGATTATATATATGAGATGATTCATTTTTGTGGCAGCTATATGCATGTGTACTTATGTGATGAGATGTTCTTATGTGATGCTTATGATATGGATGCAAATATGTATATGATGCAATGCAATATTTTTGTTCTTTTATGTTATATTATGTGATGCATGATGCAAATGTGAATGTATGTAATGCAGATGAATATAATAATGCAAATGTAAATTGTGCTAATAGATGTTGTGTGCAGGATGTGATGCAGTTGTGATATCTATTTGTATGTATGAAATGCTTATATGTGGTAATGCAGGTGCAAACTACATGAAATGTAAATGTTTTTTGTGTGTCATTATACTCAGTCATGTGATAGCAGGCTACGTGGACTCAAGAAGGACGATGAGAGTCAATCAAGAAAGGGGGATGAAAGATAGAAGATATGAACGTGAAAGAGCTTCTTGTGTGTTATCATCATTGAGCTTTATTATAGCAAGTAGGTTATGACAATCGAGGCATATGTTCGACCCAAAAAGTCATTGTATCTGTTTGCATGGAGATAAGACAATCAAAAACAAGGAATGCCCCAGTTCACACTAGACTCACAGTGTCCTCATATCCTTGGACAAGTCATAGCATTACTAAAAGACAATCCACAGACAACAAACAAAAATAGGTGACGATACCCCATCCTCGCCTTTCTAGTCAAAGACATCCTAGAGATAGAATCTCTAGTCAGAGACATCTTGGAAAAGCTAAAAGACATGTCACCAAAAGATAAAATCAAAAGAAAACCAAAACTCGACACCAACATCCACTGTAATCCTCAAGTTTAGTGTCTCTTGTCACTTGTATAAGTCAAATTTTGATTGTGGTCACAATGTTCACTTTCACAAAAAGGATAGATATCACTGAACCATAATGTTGTCTGAGTCTGTTGAAAGATTTGATTTTGTTGAAGCCCATTGTTGCTGCTGTCTCATCTAAAACTGACTGAATCCATGAAACTGATACTTTATTGCGGAGAAGATGAAACTTTATTGTGGATCTGTGTTGCAAATGTTTCTTTATTGCAGATTGTGCGTGGATAGACTGAAGGAAGCTGGACGAAACTGTACTCCTTGAAACATGTGATGTTCTTAGTTCCACACCCATCACTAGACGTAGGAATTGCCTTAGCCATAGATAAGATCTGATTTATTATGGATGGAAAGGGAGGTTTATTATGAATGGCTAACCAATCTTGGGTAAAACAATAACAAGCCATGATGGGAATGGGTAAGTGTATTATGAATGAATAGGTTGTGGGTGTGTGCAAAGTGAAAGGATGAAAGTGAACCCTGAAGGAGGGAGGAGCAATGTCTCTACGCATGGCGCTGGTGACCCAGTTTTCACCATGGTACTTGCCTAGGGCGCCACTGAAGTGGTTTTCACCATTGGATGAAATTATTTCTCTTTAATTTTTTCAATTTTTTCAATTTTGTTGTGTCACAAGGCACTTGTTTGCCAGGTTTTCACCAAGTAACAATTTTTTTTGTTTTTATGATTTTTTTATATTTTTGAATTTTTTTGATTTTTTTGTATTTTTTGAATTTGGATATTCCAAAGAGCTATGTGTAGAACCTGCGAAGGTGCATGCTGTTGATAGGATCCTCCAAAGGTTCACCTTTTGTAGTTAAGAGCTGATATGCCCCAGATCCATATGCTGCTGTAATGATGAAAGGGCCAAGCCAATTTGGTTCAAACTTGCCCCTCTTCTCTCTGTCTTGCTGATTTTTGGGGTTTTCTCTGAGAACCAAGTCACCTACCTCAAATGTGCAAGGCTTGACCTTGTGATTGTAGTTGCGACTCATTCGTTGTTGGTAAGCCTTGAGATGATTGAAAGCAGTTTGTCTTCGTTCATCCAGCAGTTCTAGTTCTTGTAAGCGAGAGACCCTATAGTCTTCATCAGTGATGATGTTTTGCAAAGAGACCCATAAAGAGGGTAACTCGACCTCAATAGGCAAGATGGCTTCAGTGCCATAGATAAGTGAATAGGGTGTAGCTCCTGTAGGTGTGCGGACATTTGTACGGTAGGCCCAAAGTGCAGGATTGAGTTGGATATGACAATTATGGCCAGCGTGGTCGACTGTCTTCTTGAGGATTTTAAGGATTGTTTTATTAGATGCCTCAACTTGGCCATTACCTTGGGGGTAATATGGTGTGGAGAAATGATGGGAAATATGAAAGCGGTCATAGAGTTCATGAACATCCTGATTTTTGAAGGGATGCCCGTTATCAATAATAATGGAATCAGGAATACCATATCAGCATATGATATAGTTAAGGATGAATGTAGCAAGCTATTTTCCAGTGACTTGTGTGAGAGGCACGGCTTCAATCCACTTTGTGAAATACTCTATGGCTGTGATAATGAATTTATGACCATTAGAAGAAGGAGGGTGAATCTTGCCTATGAGATCGAGTCCCCACTGACAAAAGGGCCAAGGAGACGCAAGTGGTTGTAGTTCTTGTGCTGGCGCATGTATGAGGTCTCCATGAATTTGACATTACTTACATTTCTTGACAAACTGATATGAGTCTTTTTCCATATTGGGCCAGTAATATCCAGTCCTAATGAGTTTCTTGACCAAGGTAGGACCACTAGCATGTGGACCACATATCCCTTCATGCACTTCACGTAACGCAATCTGAGCTTCATCGCTTTCTAAACATCTAAGAAGAGTGCCATCTAGACCTCGCCGGTATAGGATATCAGCTAAAATGACATATCGAGAGGATTGGCGAATGAAGGTGCGACGTTGGTTATTTGATAGATCAGGAGGTAAGGTATTGTCACGAAGGTATGTGAAGATGGAACCATATAACTGGGATTCGGGACCAACAACGCATATCATTTCAGTAGGAGTGATCTCATATGAAGGAACCAACAAGTTGTCCACCAAGAACTCATAGCAAGTCTCATTTTGAGGTAGATCAATTAGTGAAGCAATTGTAGCCATGGCATCTGCAACACAATTCTGCTCTCTTGGTATCTGCTCAAAATCTATCTTTGTGAAATGTTGTTTCAAATCATCCACCATTTGCTTGTAAGGCATTAATTTTTCATCTTTTGTTTGGTAATCATCAGTTGCTTGACGGATGACAAGTTGGGAATCCCCAAAAACATGAAGTTCTTGGATCTTCCACTGAACTGCAATTCGTAATCCAGTTGTTAATGCCTCATATTCTGCTATATTGTTAGTGCAAGGAAATGATAAGCGGTATGATTTTGGTATAGAATCTCCTTGCGGAGTTATAAAGAGAATGCCAGCTCCTGCCCCATGCTGTGTGTATGAGCCGTCAAACTACAGTTGCCATGGCTTTGCATGTGATATTGTTAAAATGGATTCATCTGGAAATTCTGAATTTAGAGGAACATCATCAATCATGGGGGCATCTGCTAATTGATTTGCGATGGCTTGTCTTTTTATTTCTTTTTTGTCCACATACTCGATGTCAAATTCACTAAGGATCATTACCCACTTGGCTAGTCGCCCATAAAGTGTTGCTTTATTGAGGAGTTGTTTTAACGGATCGATCCTTGCAACCAACTTAGTCTTATGAGTGAGCATGTAATGTCGTAATTTCTGTGAAGCAAAGACCATGGCGAGACATGCATTCTCGATTGGTGTGTAGTTTAGCTCATATCCCACCAATGTGCGACTGATATAGTATACTGCTTTTTCCTTGCCGTCAGCAATTTGTTGTGCTAGGAGTGCCCCCAGTGCTGTTGGAGTAGCTGATATGTATAGTAGCAAAGGCTGATCTGGAACTGGTGGCATCAGAACTGGTGGATTCAAAAGATAATCTTTGAGCGTCTGAAAAGCCTGTTGACAGTTATCATCCCATTTGAACTTGATATTTTTATGTAGCAGGTGCTGGAAAGGATTACACTTATTTGCAAGTTGTGCTATGAATCTTCGTATAGACTAGAGTCTCCCTTGTAAGGATCGAAGTTGACTGATATTTCTAGGTGGTGGCATGTCCAAGATAGCCTTGACTTTTGCTGGATCGGCTTCGATTCCTCTTTTGGACACAATGAATCCTAGGAGCTTCCCGGAGGTTACTCCAAAGACACATTTCTTGGGGTTTAATCTTACTTTGTATCTTTCCAACCGATCAAAGATGACTGAAAGTATGTCCAAATGTGTATTTCTGTCTACTGATTTACCCAAGAGATCATCAACATAATCTTCCATAGTTATGTGCATAAGATCATGAAAGATAGTGGTCATTGCTCTTTGATATGTAGCACCTACATTTTTTAGCCCAAAGGGCATGACATTCCAACAGAAAGTTCCCCAAGGACAAGTGAATGATGTTTTGTGTTGATCTTCAGGTGCGATCCTTATTTGATTATAACCAGAAAATCCATCCATTAATGATAACATTTCGTGACCCGCTGTGAGATCAATGATCAAGTCAATATTTGGTAATGGGAAGTCATCTTTTGGACAAGCTTTGTTGATGTCTTTGAAATCTGTACATATTCTGATGTTGCGATCTAGTTTACTGACAGGTACTAAATTGGAGATCCATTCAGGATAATCAATTGGGTGTATGAATCCGACATCCAATAATTTCTCCAGCTTTGCTTTGACTAGTAATGCCACTTGTGGATGCATTTTACTTAATTTCTGTTTCACTGGCTTTGCCCCCGGTTCGACTGTCAAATGATGCATTACCAAATTTGGATCTAGTCTAGGCATATCAGCGTATGACCATGCAAAGTTGATTTGTCGTTCCTTGAAGAAACTTATGAACTGTGACCTTTCGGACTCTGTCAATGATTTAGCCAGGAATATGTTGTGTGGAACTTCTTCTATACCAATGTTTGTTTTGATAGTCTCCTCTACCCACATGGATGAATTTTCCTCATACAAGGCTTGGAGAATGTCGAGCCTTCCATCTGTAGGTGTCTCAGAGAGGTTTTCACCCTTAGATACGTCCTTTCTTTTTACTTTTTTGGGATCAAATAGCGCCACAGTGTGGTTTTCACCATAAGACCCTTGATTTGTTCTTATTTTCACATTTTTGTGATTGGAAGGTCCGACACCCTCACCAAAATATGCCATGTTGTTGAGTTCTATAGTGTATCCTGCTTTATGGTCCCCAGGGGGAAGATCATCTCGTAGGCCAAGATAGTCAATAATAGCTTCGTCATTTTGGAATGTATCAAACCATGCTGGTCCCTCATAATCCTAGTCAATGAGTTGGTGGTGAACAAGGGGAAGGCCTTTAATGTTTTCAGAGTTTGCGGGGCTAAGAGTGAAGATGTGGTTATATTCGGGTATATCAAGGCAATCGCCGAGGTCATCGATGGCACTCTCCTCATCAGTCTCGATCGCAAGCGAATCCAAATTGTCATCACTAGTAGTGCATTCTGGGATAGGTGTTCTCATCCTATGTGATTTTGACCTAGAACCGTGAGACAAAGACTGTATGCAATCCTCCTGGGTTGTTTCTTGACCAACTCTAAACTTTTTATAAAATTCTTCTTCTTCTGTGGGTTCATCTGGCTCTCTGAATGTCTCAGTGAGCTCATAGTCACTGGAGGATTTGTCTGAACCCCATTCCCATTCGTTGGAATTTGTGGAATAGCGATCCTCTTGTTGAACTTTGGCAACTTTGATTTGTGATGCCTTTTATGTCCTTTTAGTGTGGATCTTGGAAGTCAAAAAACCAAGTCCCTTCGAGCATTCCCTTTTTACAGTCAATTCAAGTTGTAAGGGCTTCATAACGCCTTCTTTGTGTAACCCAAGAGGGCTTTTTCCATCATACCCAAATTTTTGTAGAATCTTGAAGCCTTTGCCATATTTCTCACAGGGTATATTGATCTGATCTTGTGTGTCATCTTCAATGTCTTTATAGAGCATTTTGTATAAACCTTCCTCTTCCAGTTCGCCCCATCTTTGAAAGGTAGTAGGATCCCATTTGAATACCATGATGGATATTTGCTTGTTAGGATGTGGCCTTCCATATTCTTTTGGAGAGCTCATGACTTGTCGTAAATACATGGTCTGATTTAAAGTGTATTCTCCCATGCCTTTGTCCTGAAATTTGCCTTTAAGTTCACCTTGTTTTGATGTCGAAGGTTTCAACGACTCAGGGTCAATGTATGCCGAAGAAGGAATAGCTTCACGATTACTGGGAATGATGGTCTTAGTATGTGATCTCAAGTTATTGCAATATATGAACGGATTAGGATCACCATTAACTATTACCTTGACTCCGTTGTGAGGAAACTTAATGCATTGATGATATGTCGATGGGACTGCCCTCATTTCATGAATCCATGGGCGTCCCAAGAGTATGTTGTATGTGAGATCTAGATCAAGGACTTGACAAACCACATCCTTTGTGACTGGCCCAATTCTTAGAGGTAAGGTGACTGTACCCTTGGATGAGTGTTCTTCATCATCATATGCCTTGATGGTGATTTGATTTGTTGAATTCACAGCTTTATCAGAATATCCCAATTGTTTAATAGTGCTCAATGTACAAATGTTTAGACCAGCTCCTCCATCTATCAGGACTCACTTTATTCAATGTTTGTGTATGAAGGCTTCAATATGTAATGGTGCATTATGTGGTTGACTTACGGAGGCGTCATCGGCTTTTGTGAATGTAAGGGAATGTGGAATGGAAAGGTAACCCACCATGGCTTGAAAATGGTCCACGTTCAGATCAGTAGGAATGGCAGTGTCTCTCAAGATTTTGTCAAGAATAGCTTTATGAGCGGGGGATATGTGTAAGAGCTCAAGGATGGAGATGAGCACGGGTGTCTTCCCTAAATGTTCTACAAGGTCATACTCAGGTTTGGTTGATGAAGAAGCGGTATTTTTAGTGGAGGCACCTGGCAACATAATTTTACCTCGACGAGTTGTAACATGACATTCAGAGGTTGGTTTGGAAGAAGATCCAACACCTCTGAGGACAATCTTGGGTCTCTGAGGAGGATTCTCAGGATTTTTGTTCTTGATGGTAATAGTAGAGATATGATTGTCCATCGAGATGTGATTGATAGTTGAATCATAGTTATAAGGTGCTCTAGTATAGTTGGCTTGATCATCTGTGACTTTGGCTTTTCCCTTATCATGCTTTGGGAATGGTTCCTTAAACATCTCATGTTCTTGATTAGATGAGTGTCCCTCAATCTCAATGTCACCTCTATCAATGAGATCCTGTATGATATTCTTCAGTCGATGACAATTTCCTGTCTTGTGACCCTTGCTCTTATGAAATTCACAATACTCATCATCATTCCACCAATTTGGTTTGACCTTTGGTTCATATGGAGGAAAATCTGGAACTGTGATTACCTTATTCGCCACAAGCTTTTTGAAGATTGATTCAAGCGGTTCTCCCAATGGGGTCTACTTTCTTTGTGATCTAGAAGTTGTTTGAGTATTCACTTGATTGTTTGTAGAACTTGATTCCAAAAAGATGAATTTGGGTCGCACCGTGTTGGCATCAACAACACCATCATTAACTGTGTTCTTGTTTTTATTCCAAAATCTTGGTTTGTCTTTTCCTTTAAAATCATCCTTGTTCTCCTTGAATATCTTAATGACTCCTTGTTCAATTAGGACCTTTTCTGTTGCTAGGCCTTTTTCAATAACGTCCTTAAAGGTGGACAAACAAGCTTTCCTTAGATCATAGCCAATGTCCTTGTTAACATTTTGTGTGAACATCTCTACCATTTGTTTTTGTGGAATTTCACAAGAGCATCTGCTGGCTAGATTTCTCCATCTCTGCAAAAATGTTGCAAAAGATTCTCCCTCTTTTTGCTTGGTGTTGCACAAAGTAGTGACCGATATGTCTGTCTCTATATTGTAGGAGAAATGTTGAATAAATGCCTCTGCTAAGTCACCCCATGACTTAATACCAGGTGGGAGTTGGGAGAACCATTCCATAGCTTGATCACCTAAGCTTTGTGGAAATAATCTCATCAAATATGTCTCTTCTGAAGCTACTTCAATGCAAGCTGTGAAAAACTGTCTTATGTGTGCCTTAGGATCCCCTTTTCCTCTATACTTATCAAACTTAGGCGTCACAAAGTGTGTAGGAAAAGGAGGCATTGGAATGCTCTTATCAAATGGATAAGGACATATGTCTCTCATTGTGTATGTTGGCTTTGGTGTATTTATGTCCTCCATTTTCTTTTGTAAGTCCTTGATTTGTTGCTCCAAATTGCTCTTAGGTGGAGATCGACTTCTTGAACCATATCCCATGTTTGAGGCACCAATTGGAGGAGGAGCATATTGCATATATGGATGATATTGATCATACACATGTTCATATGGAGGCGGTCTATATTGATGCGGCATATATGGAGCACTTGGTATAGATTCATGTTGAGGAACCCCATATCTATTTTGCGCATGTATACCATATTCTACAGGCATGTCATGTTCAAATGTGTTGCCCCCAAATTTGATACGGGGTTTCCTTGTGTCCAAATTTTGAGCATACCTTTGCATATCCAATTGTTTTGGTTGATCCATAGCTTGAGCATATCTATCTGGATAAGATTTCCATAATGGTCTACGAAGGTAAGTGTCATATGATTGACCATGTGTATGTGGGACCTCTGGTTTTTGAAGCAAAGCTGATGGTGATTCAGGTACCATATGTGGTCCTCTATTTCCTCCACTATTAGGTCTCCTTTGATCCATGTTGGAGTGAGTTTGTTGCAAAGGTTGGTTTTCCATTATTTGATACATGTCAAAATCATGAGGTATCTTGGCTCCACTTTGTGCCATCATTTGTAACAAGTATTGTCTATCCCTCCTCATTATTTCCTCAACCAATCGATTGAAATGGGGATTCATAATGGATTCTTCCACATTTGCTGAATGTATTGAAAAGCTGTCCACATTGTCATTGTGTGTAGCATTGTTGTTTGTAGTGTCTGCATTCTCCACATTTGGAATGTTTCTATAGACATCCATGTTAGGTAATGTGTTATGATCAGTATTGAAAAAGACATCATTATCATACTCATAAGAACTCATGTTTGCAGACTCTTGAGCCTCTTTAGTTTCTCTCCTAGATTTTTGAAGATGGGTTTCAACCATGAACTAGGTATTGACCAAGATGTGTAAGAGACTAGATGAAAAATGGAAAGAGTATGGAAGACCAAGAGTTGAATGGAATGTAAATGAATCTGAGGTGTACTTGCAATGTCCAAAGTGTAAGACCAAGTATGTATGTAGTAGAGTAGGTGTGACTTCCAAAGAGAGGATAGTTTCTCTTGATGAGATAAGTTGACCTTGACTCTAAGTAAGACCAAATGAGACCCAAAGGTAAGAAACCTTGATGAGGGACCACTTAGCAAAGTGTTGTTGTATGTAGTGTGTTGACAAAGTATGATGAGGACAAGCAAGTGACCTTTTGACTCAAGTTTAGACAAATATGAATGTAAAATGAGATGTGAAGCAATGATGGACTATGTGAGACCCAAAGACAGGTTGAATGCTAGATGAAACTTGAAGAAACAACCTAGGAAGCTCAAGAATTCTGAAACTGATTTCTTTTGTTTGCTGGACTATGAAATTTTCTTTTCAATTTTGACCGCAAACGTGCCTGTATACTTCACAGATGCAATTCCCAGACACATACATGTCTCTGTTCGACACAGAAGATGCTAGACACACAGACGCTATTATGCCCTTCACAAATGCGTTTATATGACTCAGACGTGGTTAAAATAGACACAGACGCGTTTCTGTAAACTTTGTGCAATTTTTTCCAATCTGTGAAGTCGTTTTGTTGTGACCAAATCTGACTATTTGACTATTTTTCATGACAAGAGGACACAATGTTGATGAGGACTCAATGTTTGCAAGTGTCTAGACTCAAAATGACTCCAAGAAAAGTGTGTTATTTGATGTAAAAATGTTTTGCATACACTTGAAGACACAAAAGACACAATGTTTTGCTGTTTGGTTTTGAATGTTTTGAATATTTAAAAGAAGTCAAGCACAATTCTTATGGCTGGCCAAGACAATAGTTGTTGATCCCACATAGGGTTTTACCCTCAAGGCTACGCTATTCAGAGCGGATCTTAAATGCTTGACCTCACTGGCTCCACCCTCGGCACTCACTTCTCGGGTTAGCCAAGCATCAGTCCCCATGAAAACTCCCCATGGCGAACTTTGTATCTTTACTAAGAACCGTATGTGTGTGGGCCACTACCAGAGGTCCGACCTCCTACCCCAACAACTAGAAGGATTTGGGCTTCTAAAACAAAAGGTGCTAGTAAGGGCATCCGCTCGTGTGGCCATACATGCGGCACTTTCAGCTCTGTAAATACAGAAGGCTCCTAGCCGGTAGGGGTTACGCCCTACAAATGATCAAATAAATTTGATCAAATGGGTTTATGGGGAGACATAGTGTCGGTATGAACTAATCAGCACACATTATTCATAGTTTTCACCATGAATACATTTGATTATAGTGGTTTGGAAGAGGTGGGTTTTCCTCGCTACCACTTGGGTCGTTCTCTTCTCACTAGTAGTCATAATGACCACACGGGAAGATAGGCCCTCTAAAGATTAAACAAAAAGAGCCTATTGCTCAAGATACAAAAGACAATGATTCAATTTTAGTGCACCAATGGAAGTGTTTGCTATTCTATGAAAACAAAGCACACAACAAAAATTCAAAACCCTAGCCAAGGACCTGCAACAAAAGTTGTTAGTAGTTTGGGTTGTTTGACATAATCACCCCTTCCTGCAAACACACAAGTTAGGTACATTTTAAAAACCCAAAAGACTTTGTGAAATAGGGGCCTTCAACAAAATGTTTTGCTTCCAAGACAAGCTGCACCAATTTAGTTAGCTAGATCTGAAAGTGTTAGTCCAAAAATACACAAGATCTGAAACCCTAAGTGCAAAATCCGAAAATTGAATCAATGAAAACTTCAAAATTTCAAAACAGTATATACACAGGCATTGTTACCCTCAACACAGATGCGTCTGGATAACATAGACGCGGTTCTGTGATGCATAGACGCGATTAAAAATCACAGACGCTCCTTCCCGACACAGACGCGAATAGAAATGACATAGACGCGTTTCTGCGACACAGACGCTTTTTTTTGAAACCTGCAAAATAAAATTTGTCGATATCACAGACACGATTCCAGATTCCGTAGACGCGCTAGAAAATAAAAAACGTGATCTAAAAGTGCACAGACGCGGAAAAACCAAAAATGCTGTCGAAAATGTCCGATCTGCAACTTCAAAAAAAAAACACAAAATCTGCAACTGCAACTTCAAGAAGGTTAAATGCAAAGGGACAAGAGTCCCACCGGGCGTGCCAAAATGTTCATGGTGAAAATGCATACAATAATAACAATATTGAAAGGCTAAAATGAATTCAACCACCAAACCCTAGCCTAACAATCAACAAAGATCCACCATAACATATGAAGATTACCTAAGACAATGTAAATAAAACAAAATCACAAAGATTATACCATCACATGTCCAATAGGGTTTTAATCTCCATTCTTCCTATCTCCATTGATCTTGCTTGATATATTTGCTCTCAGATTTTATATGCACAAGAGCTCAACCAAGAACGGAATGTGGTTGCAAGTAGGATCGTAGTATAGCCAATTGATCAAGTTGTTAGGGTTTGATAATGAAGGAAGCATCTCCTTAAATAGAAGAAACTATAAGAAATGGAGGGATAAGATTGAGAGGTGTAAAAAGGAGGTCGGCTAGGATTAGAGGGTAGGTAGAAGAAATAATAAAATAATGAAAGAGGTAGGTAGTGTAGGAATTAAGAGATGAATAACATGTGTCATGTGTAGAAAAAGCTAATGAATTAATTAAATAAATAAAGATTTATTTAATTAATAGAATAAATGAGATAATTAAATAAATAAAATATTTATTTAATTTAGGAAGAGGATAATTTAAATAAATAAATGTATTTATTTAAATGAGAAATAAGGCTAGAAGAGGATAAATGAATTAATTAAATAAATAAAGATTTATTTAATTAATAGAAGAATTAGGCTTAGATAATTAAATAAATAAAATATTTATTTAATTAGACATGACAATTTTGGGTGTCTACACTATCAATGCCAAAGGGGGAGATTGTTAGGAAGAGACATTGTACCAGTAGAGATTAGTGCATGATGAATTTTTTGGGGTGGTCATTGATGGAAACTCAGATCAAAAATCACATCAAGTATATGTTGAATTGTTCCACTGGAAGTCTAATATCCAATTCGCTTAAGTTTGGAAGGTGGAATACAGTTTGTGGGAGAGTATGGGTACATTGAGAATAACTCAATTTTGGTTGCAATGGAAGAGTTAGGTGATTGGATGTTTGAGACATCTTATTTTGCAGTCCTAGCCTCTGGTATTGATTCTTGTGCAAGATTGAAGATCTGGTATCTAGTATTTCAAAAAGAACAAGGTTATTTTGGTGAAGTGTATTATGTAGAATCTTTGGGATAATTTTGGTGATTGATTTTGATTTCGATGTGGTCAAGCTGACATGTGTGAAGCATATTACCAATTTGTTTAGGTCTGCATATGTATTTGTAATCAGATTGAGTTGACTTATTGTTACATGTTTCATATTTTACAAGTATTTTGAAGCAGACATACTTGTGACCCAATGAAGTGGTGCAAATATATAAGACCAATCTATTTGAGCATTCTGGATACATCGATGTGAGTGTGCAAAGATTATATGAGAATTTGTGGATGCTCCGATATTATAGACCAATGAGTCAAAACAATGAAAGAAGACTTCTTGTGCTTAATGGGAACTAAATTTTGGCATCTGTAGATGCTACTCATTGGTTCATACATTCTTATTATCATTTGTAATCATTTTTAGGACAACAAGTCCTTCGTGGTTGTAGCCCTCTTCTTTGTAATTGAGCAATGAGCTCTAGACAATGTGCCTGAATGCATATGCATTCCCCTCTTGTAATATTATTATACTCCTAATCACAGTACTATAATATTATGGGTCTCAATCCCACCATGGTTTTTCCCTTTCTGGGTTTCCATGTAAAAATTTTGGTGTTACGGTTTTGTGCTTGTTTGCATTTAGTTTATGGTTTTCTTTTATTCCTTTGCATCTAATGGTTTAAAAATTAATTTAAGAAAGTTGTTAAATACATAACACTAATGTAGTGCCCCTCTCTCTTTTGGCTTATCAGACTTTATGGTTTTGAGTTCTATGTGGTTTCAACCCTTTTTGGTGTTCCTTTATTTTCATGTTGGATGTGATGTTTGTCTATGTTCCTAGATTCATATGTGACATTGATACTCTATGTTATATAGATTGTTAGAATAATGATGTTTTCATATTTCTGATTATGATTTGAGTATTTGGTGATATATATGCCTTGATAGTTAGATGATTATTGAGATGGGTTCTATATGTAATGTTAGGATTTAATCGTTATGCTTATAGATGATTATTTGTTCTGATCTTACACTGTATTTTATCTCTGATGTGTTTCGGTGAAGGCGAAAATCTCTACACTGCTCACTAAGGGAAAGTTATGTCTCTTTCATTCCCTTTTCACAGTGTGTTAGAAATAGGTTTATATGCACATTTTTTATGGTTTGCATATGTAGCTACAGGAACCGAGCATTGACTGCACCTGATTCTGCAAGTCTCAGCATTCTCTCCAACCCAATGGTAAAGTGGTAACGAGAGATATTAGTCAGACCTAGACACAACCTCCCTATCAGGTATCCTTGTGGTCGTAGTTAGTATTGTTAATGTTGGTCCCATCCTTGTGTTTTTGTGTATGGTTTTTGCAGTTGTCTTCTTAGAGTTTGGCTTATGTTAATTAATTATTTTTGCAAAAAAGATTAGTTTCTCAATCGTATAGTGTGCAAGACTTCATGATTAATTATTTAATTAATGAATTGCATATTGTACTAGATTAAAATTATATTAAGTAAATTAAAACATCTAATTAGGTATCTTGTGTTCAAAAGAAATTAATTGTTAAAAGTAATTAATTAATCTATTTCCTTTTTATAAAAATAAAAAAATAAAAAGTAATATATTTATTTTGCATGTAGGGAGTTACATAGAAAAATAATGAATTTAATTATTGGAGTATTGTCGCATGGATGGGGAGTTATGTTTTGGGAGAAATTATTTCTCTTGGCTTTTTGGGGATTTTGGGGGAGAAAGCATTTCCTATGAAGAAAATTTGGGGGAAAAAACTTTGTACAAAAATTATTATCTGGCTCTTGGGAAATGAAGGGAATTAGAGGGAATTTTGTTGTGAAATCTGAGAAAGGGGTTTGAAGTGATTTTTTTCATAGTTTTCCGAAAATTGGTGTGTGGCTCTCTAGATTCAGTCATTGAAGAACACTTGGAAGATCGTTGCTTCTACTTCCACACACTTGTTCCTGGATAGTATTTCGAGGTAGGATTTTTAGATGTATGAATGCATGTTAAAGAAAATATTGTTTGTCTGTGAAGAAAATTTGTCTATAGTTGCTTTGATAAGGGATAAATTTTCTTAGATTGTCTGGTAGTAGGAATTTTTTGGGTAACTAGAAAATTGTTTGTGATACTAGGTAAAATTGTTATTTTTTTTAAAGAAAAGTTTTTAATTTTATAAGTTATTTATTGATCCAAGTTATAGGAAATTCAAAAGAAAATTTTGGGGGTTGAATATTTATATTTTTGTCAACATTACCATTGTATTCCGAGGTTTTGATTTCTTCTCATTCTTGTGTTCATAATTATCTTCCTTGGAACCTTTGGCTAGAGGGGTTTGAAGTGATTTTTTTCTTAGTTTTCCAAAAACTGGTGTGTGGCTCTCTAGATTCAGTCATTGAAGAACACTTGGAAGATTGTTGCTTCTGCTTCCACACACTTGTTCCTGGATAGTATTTCGAGGTAGTATTTTTAGATGTATGAATGCATGTTAAAGAAAATATTGTTTGTCTGTGAAGAAAATTTGTCTATAGTTGCTTTGATAAGGGATAAATTTTCTTAGATTGTCTGGTAGTAGGAATTTTCTGGGTAACTAGAAAATTGTTTGTGATAATGGGTAAAATTGTTTGATTTTTTGAAGAAAATTTTTCAATTTTGTAAGTTATTTATTGATCCAAGTTATAGGAAATTCAAAAGAAAATTTTGGGGGTTGAATATTTATATTTTTGTCAACATTACCATTGTATTCCAGGGTTTTGATTTCTTCTCATTCTTGTGTTCATAATTATCTTCCTTGGAACCTTTGGCTAGTAGTTATGTTATTTTATATATATATATATATATATATGTTTGTATGTATATATATATATATATATATATATATATTGTTGTTTCATTAAAATTTAATTTTTATTGCGTAGTATTGTTTTTTAATACCATGACATTGTTCTAGATGAGGGGTGCTGGGGAGACCACCCACTCAATCAGTGGCTCAACTCACAATTGTGGGGAGGATTTCTAGCTGCTATGGGGAAGTTCCCATATCCGTGGCTACCCACAACTATGGGAAGCCATCCCACATGCCATGGGTCAAAACCCCACAACTCCCTTCCTTGTTTGTGGTGTTGGCTTCGACCTTCCTTGGTGCGACTCTGTGATATGTGAATTTTATTCTTTGTCAATAAATTTTTAGTGTTCAATAAATTAAAACACACACACACACACACACACACACACACACACACATATCTATGTATGTATGTATATACACATTATTTGAGAAATACATTTCCTTCTGGTTCAATGTATATCTACTATTATTTTCAATTGTAGATTTTTGTAATATGTATTTATATTTATATATTAATATTTTGTATTTGAGATCCTTCATGAAATCCAATGAATCGTGTTTGGAAATATGGTTAAATGAAATGTGTTATTTTAAATATTTCTTAATTAGTGATAGATCGATTCATAAAATTTATTAGAGTAAATTAAGATATAATGGTTTCTTTTAAGCTTGGATTAATAGAATTAATGAAGTATTGAATTACTTATTGTAATAGTGTTATTCCTATATTTTTGTTTATAGCATTGAATTTTGTTACCCATGTCATAATAAGATCATATTTTTACCCTTTTTTCATTGTGGGTTAATTAGAGAGGCTATGGGTGGGGGTTTGTGGTTTCCTTGTGTGGTTCTCCTTCTCTCTTGTTTATTATTGTACTAGTTTTTTATGTTTTTGGAAATTGGATGGTGTTTCCTAGTAGTTGTTGGATACTCCATGTATGTTATTGTTGTCAATATTGCAGCATAACAGACAATGAAAAGACTATTGGCATTTCTTAAGGATACTGAGAAGGTTGTTAATGATTATGGATATAACTAATTAATGATGTTTTACTATCTTGATATTATTATTTTCTCATTGATGTCAAGAAATTGATTTTCTAATTTAGTAAGATGTTGCCATATCTTGAGAAGTATGATATGAAGATTATAAAGATGTCGGTAAAAAACATAGGAAAGAATATGATGAATAAGGAGATGAATAAGGTATTCAATGGGTAACTACTACCGAGTCAGACAATGATGAGATCATGATGTTTTAGATTGTTTTAACATCATACATATGTTGTAAATTGTAAAGGTTAATACTATACTATGTTATCAAGCAAAGAACCTAGTCGGTAAACCCTAAGGAACCTAGTCAGTAAACCCTAAGGTTATCGCTATCAGTTAATGAAGGCAGAATGTCTACCAAGTGAAATTTAGTATTCACCGAGTTGTTACCAAGTTGTAACCGAGCTATAATAGAATGCATTAAATGTTTTCATACGGTATTTAATGAAGGAAGCTGATGAGCTGGAGCGGATTAAATGATTGCTGAGCCGTAGAAGGAGTTTGTTAACAAATCTAAGGCAATGGAAAGTCAGCATGAAGATCTACAGCTTAGATTGAACCGCAATACTCTGGCACAAGTTCCAAGACTATTATGCAAGTTCCAAGGTGGGGTAAAATGTTTTCAGATCGAAAGATGCATGGAACCTGGACAAGATTGAAGATTCGATGGCTATGATTGATCATGGGAAATGTGATCAAGGAGATTAAGTGGTTACCAAATTGTTTATAAATAGGAAATTGTTAATAAACAATGTATGTGGCCAAGTGTATGCACAGGAATGCTACATAGTGATTATTGAGCACAAAATCTTGAAGACCTGTTAGAATAATAGAGTATAGAAGCCCAACAGATAGATAAGATTAGTTCTATGTCTAGATTATATTGAACAAATAAGAATCTTCTTTAGCATTTTAGATGTGAAGTTGCAAATAGATTTTTATTACTGTTATTTTGTGAAAGTGACAAAAAATCTCTTAACCGAGTGGACTTAACAATCTTATATGTAAATCGTCTAGCAAGGTGCCATTTTGATTGAGTGTTTGAAATCCTTTAACAAGGTCACTTCTAACAAAGTGAAGATCCTAACAGATCTGACGCAAATCCCTTAACCGGGTCACATCTAGCAATGTGTTTGTAATCTTTAACATGATTTGCTTTTAACTGAGCATACTCTAGAAGAGTATATTTCTTAGTGGGTCTGAAATCCCACAGTGGTTTTTCCCTATTTGGGTTTCCACATTAAATCTGGTGTTATGAGGTTTATATTGTTCATATACTTTTGAGTTTGCATGTTTAACAGTTTTGGTTATATGACTGATATATATGTTACCGAGGTTGAATCTGATGTTTTTATGGATGATTAAGTTTGTATGATTCACCTCCCACTTCTCATCTTGTTGGCTATTGAATTTGTACTTATATTAAGTATCAGAACTATCAAGTGGTATCAGAGCTTTGGAATCTGGAAGGAAAGTTTAAAGGCACTTGAATTAAAGATCCAAAGATGTATAAGAGGGATGCACCGAAGCTGAACAAGTAAAGTTTCTCTACATGGCAGAAAAGGATGAAGCTACATCTATCAAGAGTTGGAGAATATGTTGTATACTATCTGGAGAATGATTTTGTCACACCGAGCACCTATCCATTGACTATGGAGGAGATAAAGGCTAAGCAAGAACATATTCAAGCAATGATTGAAATAACATCTGCGTTGACCGATTCAGAGTTTAATGATCTAGAAGGCTGCAATGATGCAAAGGCAATGCGGGATAAGCTCATATCAGTATATGGAGGAGATGAACATGTTCAAAGAGCAAAAATAGATAGTCTGAGAGGACAACTTGAATCTATGAGGATGAATTAAGGTGAGAACATAACTCAGTACAGTATAAGACTAAAGGAGATTGTCAATCAAATCAAAGGAGCAGGTGGAACTATTGAAGAAAAGGATATAACAAGTAAGTTGTTAAGAACCTTTCTACCAGCTTATGCAATCTGTGTCTCTACAATCAATGAATTGAGGTCTGTACCTAATATGCTAGTTTCTTTGGATGCTACTATTGGTAAGCTATATGCATTTGAGTTAAGCAATTTTGATAACAGTGGATCTTCGGTAAATAAAGTTGAATTTGCATTTAGTTCTTTTCATCTTGATGAATCTAATGATTACAATGAAATAATGTATAAGTACTCTGAAGGAGATCACAGTGGAGCAAGTGAAAGATTTTGGAAGAACATGGAAGAAGTACACAAACTTTATGAAGAAATTAGAAAGCAAGAAGAATTTGAAGCACTATTAGCCAAAAGGTTACCGAGAGGCAAAGGTAAGTATAAAGGAAAACTACCTCTGAAATGTTTCAATTGTGATAAGATAGGACATATGGCTTCTAACTGTCCTGACAAAGATTTTACTGAAAAGAGAGATTACCGAGACAACAGATAGATAGATAACCATTACAAAGGACACCCAGACTTCAGAAGAAGAGATAGAAAGACATGCTTAATAGCTGATGAGGAATCTAACGATGATAAATCAGATGAGACTGATACAAAGGAAGTTGTTTATGTGGCTATCAAGGATGGATTAGATGAAGAAAGGTATGAAAAAAAAGCCCTAATATCTCACATAAACACTAATGATTCTTGGATTATAGATAGTGGATACTCACATCATATGACAGGAGATAAACACAAGTTTGTTATGTTAGAAGATTATGATTAAGGCTATGTTAGATTTGGTAATGATGCACCATGCCCGGTAAGAGGTAAAGGATCTATAACACTTCTTGATAATGCAAGATGCAATGATGTTTATTGGGTTGAAGGTTTGAAATATTATTTGTTGAGTGTAGCATAGCTAAACAACATAGGTTACCGAATAGAATTTCAGAAAGGAATTGTCAAAGTTCATGAAAAGAATGGAAAGTTAGCTGCTACCAAGACACAAACAAAAGGTAATACATTTCACCTTGACTCAACTCGGAATAAGTGTTTGCATGCAAAGATTGATGATACCTGGTTATGGCATAAAAGGTTTTGTCATGTAAATTTTGATAATCTAATTAAAATAAGTAAGAAGCATAGAGTAAGAGGTCTACCGAGTCTTGAAAAACCTGAGAATGCTATGTGCCGAGGATGCCAAATGGGTAAGATGACAAGATCAAGATTTACAAGTAAGTCTTACACTTCTAAGGGAATTTTAGATCTAGTGCACACTGATCTTTGTGGTCCTATGAAAGTTCAAAGTTATTATGGTGATAAGTATTTCATATTATTTGTGGATGAGTATTCAAGGATGATGTCAGTAATGTTTTTAAAGGAAAAATCAGAAGCTTTTCAAATGTTTAAATGGTACAAGGCAAGAGTTGAAAATAAAATAGGAAGACAACTAAAATGTCTTAGATCAGATAGAGGAGGAGAGTTCACATCTAATGAATTCAACTTATTCTGCAATGATCATGGTATTAAAAGACAAGTCTCTGCACCAATAACTCCACAACAGAATGGAATAGCTCAAAGAAGAAACAGATCTATTGTGGATTGTGCTAGAAAACTGATGATTGAAAAGAAGGTGCCACAAACATTTTCGAGAGAAGCAATAAGCACAACTGTTTACACCTTGAACCGAGTTCAATTGAAGAAAGGTACTCTGAAGACACCATATGAAATCTAGTATGATAAGAAACCTAATGTTAGTTATTTTAAAATCTTTGGAAGTAGATGCTATGTTCATAAAGATGATAGAAATGGCAAATTTGATCAGAAAAGTGAGGAAGGAATGTTTCTAGGTTACTCTTCTAGAAGAAAAGCATTTAAATGTCTGATCAAATCATCTAACAAAATACTAGAAAGTGCAAATGTGAAAATTCCAAGGAACCAGAAGACTATAATGAATTTGTCTATGTTCAACCGAGAAGTCCTACCGAGAAGACTATTGAAGAAAATGAAGAGAATATTCAGTTACCAAGTGATGAAGAAGATCATACAGAGCCTACCGAGCCTATATTAGCCAGCATGTTAGAAGACATCATGCACCAAGTCAGATTATAGGAGATAAGGATGATCCAGTAATGACAAGGAACAAACTGAGACAGAACACATGTTTGATATCTGAATTTGAACTGAGAATAGTGAAAGAGGCATTTAACAGTGAAGATTGGGTAAATGCTATGACAGAAGAGATTGATCAAATCAAGAAGAATGACACATGGACACTAATCCCAAGACCGAAGGACAAAAATGTAATCGGTACAAAGTGGATTTTCGGAAACAAGCTAAATGAAAAAGGAGAAGTCATTTGAAACAAAGTAAGATTAGTTTGCAAAGGTTATGCTCAAGAAGAAGGAATTGATTATGGTGAAACTTTTGCACCTGTTGCTAGACTTGAAGGAGTAAGAACATTGTTGGCCTATGCTACTTTCAAGAACTTCAAGGTATATCAAATGGATGTCAAATCTGCATTTCTAAATGGAATATTAGAAGAAGAAGTTTTCATTGAACAACCTGAAGGATTTGTTGAAGACAATAATAAAGATCAGGTGTGTAAATTGAACAAAGCTTTATATGGTTTGAAACAAGCACTAAGAGCATGGTATGAAAGATTGCACTCTTATTTGATTAAGATTGGTTTTATAAGGACAAGTGAGAACAACAACATGTACATGAAGAATGATGAAAATGGAATACTGATCTTAGCCATATTTGTTGATGATATTATATTTTGTGGAAATGACTCTTTATGCAAGAACTTTGGAAATGAAATGAGCAAAGAATTTGAGATGTCATTAATCGGTGAGATAAAGTATTTTATAGGTTTACAGATACTGCAAATGAAAAATGAGATTTTCATTACTCAATCCAAGTACATAAAGGAAATCTTGAAGAAATTTGGAACGAATGATTCAAAACTAGTAAGTACTCCTATGACTACCAACTATAAATTATCTAAGAATGATGAATCTATATCTGTTGATGAGACACTCTACCGATCCATGATTGGAAAACTACAATATGTTGTTCACAGCAAACCAGACATAGCACATGCAGTAGGTAGAGTTGCAAGATTCTCTGCAGATCCTAAGGAAACACACATGACAACATTCAAAAGAATTTTTAGATACTTGAAAGGCACAGAGGATTATGGCTTAGTATATCAGAAAGGAAATGATTTTGATTTAAAAGTTTATACTGATGCTGATTGGGCAGGCAACATTGATGATAGAAAAATCACAAGTGGAGGAGCTTTCTTTTTAGGAGAAAGACTAGTGAGTTGGCTTAGTAAGAAACAAGGATGTGTTTCACAGTCAACAACAGAAGCTGAATACATTGCTGCAGCATTGAATTGTACCAACAATGCATGGATCAAACAACTGTTGGAAGGTATAAATGAGAAAGTTACCGAGCCAATAACTATATTCTGTGACAATACTAGTGTCATTAATATTTCAAAGAATCCTGTTATGCACTCTAAGACAAAGCACATATCTATCAAATATCATTATCTTAGAGAAGAAGCTCAAGAGAAGACAGTGGTGTTGGAATATGTTAGCACAAAGGAGCAAATAATAGATATCTTCACCAAGCCACTACCAAATGACACTTTTGAATATCTCAGAAGCAAGTTAGGGGTCCTACCCCTATCTTCTAATCACTGACCGAGTTCGGTGAAAGAATCAATTCGATGACAATAATGAATATCTTTTGGGAGTTGATGCTGAGTTATACACTTTAGGATGTTTTCCAAAAGTGTACTAGAATTAATACAAGAAATAATATAGGGAACATGAATTGAAGGCAAATGCTCTGACCGAGACTCAGTTGATACACAACACTACAAAATCACTTCTTACAGAAAGAAATTATGTTTTAGTTCTTTACTTTTTGGCATTATTATCAAAGGGGGAGAAGACCAATATAGGGGAGAAGACCTATCAGGGGAGAAGACTAAGAGAAATTTGAGAAGACTACAGATTGGAAAGAAGACCGAAGAAATGAGGAGAAGTCTAATGTATGGGGGAGAGCATTTCAGAATCACAACAATCCGAATCTATTAAGGTCAAATCAATTGGTTTTGCCATCAATGCCAAAGGGGGAGATTGTTGGCAATATTACATTATAACAAACAATGAAAAGACTGTTGGCATTTCTTAAGGATATTGAGAAGGTTGTTGATGATTATGGATATAATTGATTAAAGATGTTTAACTGTCTTGATATTATTATTTTGTCATTGATGTCAAGAAATTGATTTTCTAATTTAGTATGATGTTGCCATATCTTAAGAAGTATGATATGAAGATTATAAAGATGTCAGTAAAAGACACAGGAAAGAATATGATGAATAAGGAGATGAATAAGGTATTCAATGGGCAACTACTACCGAGTCAGACAATGATGAGATCATGATGTTTTAGATTGTTTTAACATCATACATATGTTGTAAATTGTAAAGGTTAATACTATACTATGTTATCAAGCAAAGAACCTAGTCGGTAAACCCTAAGGAACCTAGTCAGTAAACCCTAAGGTTATTGCTATTGGTTAATGAAGGCAGAATGTCTACCAAGTGAAGTTTAGTATTCACCAAGTTGTTACCAAGTTGTAACCAAGCTATAAAAGAATGCATTAAATGTTTTCATACAGTATTTAATGAAGGAAGCTGATGAGCTAGAGCAGATTAAATGATTGCTGAGCTGTAGAAGAAGTTTGTTAATGAATCTAAGGCAATGGAAAGTTGGCATGAAGATCTACAACTTAGATTGAACCACAATACTCTAGCACAAGTTCCAAGACTATTATGCAAGTTCCAAGGTGGGGTAAAATGTTTTCAAATTGAAAGATGCATTGAACCTAGACAAGATTGAAGATCTGATGGCTATGATTGATCATGGGAAATGTGATCAAGGAGATTAAGTGGTTACCAAATTATTTATAAATAGTAAACTGTTAATAAACAATGTATGCGGGAAAGTGTATGCACAGGGATGCTATATAGTGATTACCGAGCACAGAAGCTTGAAGACCAGTTAGAATAACAGAGTATAGAAGCCCAGCAGATAGACAAGATTAGTTCTATGGCTAGATTGTATTGAACAAATAAGAATTTACTTTAGCATTTTAGATGTGAAGTTGTAGATAGATTTTTATTACTGTTATTTTGTGAAAGTGATAGAAAATCTCTTAACCGAGTGGACTTAAGAGTCTTATATGTAAATCCTCTAGCAAGGTGACATTCTGATTGAGTGTTTGAAAATCTTTAACAAGGTCACTTCTAACAAAGTGAAGATCCTAACAAATCTGAGGGAAATCCCTTAACCGGGTCACATCTAGCAATGTGTTTGTAATCTTTAATAGGATTTTCTTTTAACCGAGCATACTCTAGAAGAGTATATTTCTTAGTGGGTCCGAAATCCCATAGTGGTTTTTCCCTATTTGGGTTTCCACATTAAATCTGGTGTTATGAAGTTTATATTGTTCATATGCTTTTGAGTTTGCATGTTTAACAGTTTTGGTTATATGACTAATATATATGTTGCTGAGGTTGAATTTGATGTTTTTATGGATGATTAAGTTTGTATGATTCACCCCCCCTTCTCATCTTGTTGGCTATTATATCTATACTTATATTAAGTATCAGAACTATCAGTTATTTTATTCTAGCAAGAGAGTCAATCCTTGCTATGGTAGTTTGGTATTTTACCATCTTGTGATTTCTAGTTGATCTTTGGTGTTGCTTGGATTCCTAGGTGCAATCTTTGGGGAGTGGCTTTCATTGGGTACTTAGACCCAAAGTGGTCGCCAGGGTAACTCAATTATAGTTTGTAATCAAGTGAAAATATAACATAATGAATTATTCTAGGTAGTTAGATTACATTAATAAAGATTAATTTTTGCTCCCTCTCTAATTCTCAGGTGCTAGTTTAGGGTTGAGGTAAGTAGAGAAGAGCCTAGAATGGCTTCCATCAATACTGTCCCCACATAAGTTTGGTGTGGTCCACTAGATTTTGTATGGGGGTTGGGAGAGGTCACTAGGGTAATGCATGATGGGGGTCGGGACCTAGTGAAGACATACCAGGGTAACTCATGATAGCCTAGTGATGACACTCGTCCCAGTTGCATAACTAGTGGTTTCTTATAGTTTTTTCCCTCTGTTTATTTCTTGGGCCTCTAGAAGTTAGTATTTATCCTTGAGAGTTTATTTGATCTTGTCTTGTGGATTTCTGGTGATTGTTTTCTTGTGAGCCTCGTGTGTGCCCTTCTATCAATATGTTTCTTCCTCTTGGCTCTTGGGTTTAACTGATACCTCCTAGCACTGGGCGTGGACCTGATGGTACCACATGGTTGGGTGGAGTGCTATTCACACCCATTGGGTTTTGGATCGACTTGAAACCTGATCGATATTGTTCATGTGAAGATTGAAGATCTACATTATGTTCCAAATTTTGTACTCATTTTATTATTTCTCTTGAAGATTGTACCCTCATAGATACCTTGTAAAGTAAACAATGATAATATGTATTCTCTCATGGCATTGTATTATTAAATCTTGTACCTGATAAAGGACAGTGTAATCTTATTTATAAAATTTTCTCATTTCATCATAAATGTATGGTTGTTTATTTGAGTAATTTCCTTGTGGGGCCCTGAGGACTCTTGTATGATTTATTTGTTCATTATATCTTAATCTTGTATCATCATGATGCTCAGTGTAATTGTATAATTTATTTCTTCTTCTTTTTTTGAAAAAAATTGTTTACATTTTTATTGTTTATTATGTTATGTCCTCTAGGCCTCATAACGGTGGGGATTACAACTAATTCACCTCCCCTCTCAATGTTCATTGATTCCAACAAGGATTTCATATTTTTTTATTTTTCATGGGTGTTGAAAGATTTATGCAGGTGCAAATGAATGAATATTTCTTATTGTTGTCTTCAACCTTTTAAAATCTTAGTTTGCAATCATGATTAAAAAATCACATGCCAATGGGTTTTGACAATGAAATACTTTTGTTGGGGGTGATCCCACAATAGTGGGTTACACTTTTTTGCCAACTTTGACACTTCAGTTTTCATTTTCAGAAAAAACCTCATATTCAGACACTTATTACTACTAAACCATAATGAATTTGTAGATAATGTGAACTACTTATTTGTGACATTTTGTGTGTATATTCTAAATATATTTTTTAAAATTTTTTTAATCAACTTATTTTCATTTTTCTATCTCCCTCGAAAACTAGTTTTTTACAAAAACAACATTTTTAAAGAGTGATACTCATTTGGTATGGCATAATTTTTTTTCTAAGATAGATAAGAATGTAATTCTTTGGAATTTAGATTGTATTGGATGACTTTATGTGTTGTCATTGATGGCACATACACACACACACACATATGTTTTGATTGTCTTACTTAATTCAAATGGGTATGACTCCTAAGTCTTTGTAGTTACATAAATCTGTCCAATTTAATGAATGAATATATGATATTTATTTGATTAAAAACCCACTAGCCATCAGTTAATTAAATTAACATTTAATTAATTCTTCTTCAAACATTCTCCTATTAATTAAATAAATTATTCAATTTATTTGAATTAATTAATTAAACTAAATTCACAATCAATTAAATGAATAAATCCTATTTATTTGATTTAAACCCCTTTCCTCTTTTAAATAAATTAAATAAAACATTTATTTAAAATCATTAAATCCCCCCCCCAACTTCCATTCTCCTAAAAATGCAAGTTGCACCTATTTGTGGAAATAAATAAATTGTCTTTTAATAAAAATCCTATTTTCCCTCACCCACCAAACCCAATTGCAATCCTAAAGCCCTTCTAGATTCTTCTAACCTCTTCCTAATTACCCTAATCCATCCCCTAATTATTGTCACATTCCTAAGCAACTTGGAGTCACTTCTCAAAGCATTCAAAGTCTTTGAAAAGCATTTAATGCTTTATGTGCCCAACAAGTTAACCTCTAAAGTCTTCCAAACCACTTATGACTCTTACAAGACCATTAATGGTTAACTCAAATCACCCACATGGTTAGGGACTTTGACCCCTAACTCAACCCTCATGTAACCCATGTGTCTCTTCAACCATTTATTGCTTTTACCATGGTTATCCTCACTAACTCTTGCACAAGAGTTTATCCATTGGATAAAAGCATTATTCTTGGAATAATGAATTTATCCATTCAACTCAACCTTAACCTTACCTCCCAAGTTAACCCTCAGGTCATGTCAAGCATTTAATGCTTCTTCCCTCTCCTCTCAACCCATCTCATGTTGACAATTGTCATCCAAGGATTGGGTTGAAAGTCCTCACATGGATCTCAAACCATTCAATCTTGACCCTTGTTGAGATTACTCAATATCAACCATCCATTGCTCCATTTTTCCTATAAATATAGCCCATTTCTTCATAATCCATATCCTAAAAACTTGTATGCATTTACCTTATAGTCATTTTTAGAGAGAGAGCATTTAGCATAAATCACCAATATATTGTCATTTTGGATTAAAATAAATCATTTTCATTCCTTAGCATCTAATATTAGCTTTTGTTTTAACACTTGCATTGCATAAGTAAATCAATTTTTAATCTTGAACCTCCATAAGGCATCCATAGTGCAAAAAGCTACTGAGAGCTACACTCATTTGGAACTTGGAGAGGAGAGGAAAAAGGAAGGAGAAGCTACCAACATGGTAGAGAGCATATGGAGATGTTTAGTTACATTTTCTAGATTCATTAAGCTTTCTATTTGCTTTCATGTAGTGTCTTTCTTGATATGCTTGCTTAGGATAGTTTTTCATTTTGTGATTTCTAACACTAACTATTGAATCTCGATGTGTTTGGTCTGCTAGTGCTGGACCAAGTTCTTCGAGATCACAATAGCACTCTAATTGTCGCAATGTAGAAGTGTCGACCGTGGAGTGGTGAATCCAAACTCTATGAGAATCTATTGGAGCCAAATGATCACAGTCGCTGCATTAATAGTGCCTCAATACTCAGCCTCAATCGAAGAGAGAACAATAGAATGTTGCTTCTTGCTCTACCAACAAATGGGGCCTGAACCAAGGTGAAAACTATAACCAGAAGTAGACTTAAGATCATCAAGATTGCCAGCCCAATCGGAGTCTGTGTAACCAACCAAGCGAAGTCTTGTGCCTGCTACATAGTGAATCCCATAGTGATGTGTACCCTAGATGTAATGAAGGATGTGTTTGGCGGCTTTCCAATGAAGCTCATGTGGTTCTTGCATGAAGCGGGAAACCATGCCAACTGCAAATGAAATATCAAGGCGTGTATGGGTCAAGTAGATGAGACTACCCACAAGTTGACGATACAAAGTGGCATCAACTGATGGAGAAGAACACTGAGCCTCAAGCTTGACTCCTGAAAGAAAGGGAGTCGGGGCAGGCTTACAATCAGCCATATGAAATCGTGCAAGTAGATCAAGAGCATACTTGGGCTGCTATAGTGTAATCCCAAAAGGTGACTGTGAAATCTCTATCCCGAGAAAGTAGTGCAAAAAACCCAAGTTAGTCATAGAAAATCTGTCATGCAAAGCAGATTTGACCCTGCTAATGATGGATGTGATACTCCCTGTAATGATCAAGTCATCAACATAGAGCACAAGTATCAAGTGAGAGTCATCCTGTCGCAAAATGTAGACATTCAGATCAGAATGACACTTGGTAAACCCTGCTGAGAGAAGAAAGGAATCCATCTTGGCATACCAAGCCATGGGGGCCTGCTTAAGGCCATAAAGAGATTTCCTTAGTTTGCAAACCAAGGAAGTATCCTAGATGAAACCCTATGGCTGCTCCATATAAATCTCCTCATTAAGATCACCATGAAGAAAAGCACTCTTCACATCCATCTAATGTACAACCCAACCATGAGCTGCAACAATAGAAAGTGTCAAATGAATGGAGTTCATCTTGGCTATGGGGGCAAAGGTCTCAGTATAGTCAACACCTGCAACTTGAGAGAAACCTTTCGCAACAAGCCGAGCCTTATACTTATCCACACTACCATCCGCTGCAAACTTGGTCCGATAGATCCACTTACATTGAACCATCTTTCTCCCCTTAGGGAGATGGACTAAATCCCATGTGTTGTTCCTCATCAAGGAACTATACTCTTCCTCCATAGCATGGTCCCACTTAGGAACCCCTGATGCTTCCCTAAATGTCTATGGATCGGAAGCAGTAGCAATGAATGCATGTGGTAGATCCTAATGTTGTGATCGAGTTCTCTGTATCTATAGGATCCCCAACAAGAGAACCCGCGGACTTAAGTGTCTGTCAAGCCCAATGAGGTCTAGGTGGAGGTGGAGAACGAGGCTCTTCAACTGCAAGTGGACCCTGCAGAGGTGTAGCCCTGCAAGTCGGAGTTGAAGGAGTCTCATCATCTGAATCACTAACATCACTATCCACAATGGAGGAAGGTGGAGGAGGTAGAGAGGCTAAGCTAGGAGAGCTTTCCTCAAAGTGAACACTCCTCTCAATGAACACCTAATGTGTCTTAGGATCCATCAATCTATATGCCTTAGCACCCTCAGGATATCCAACAAATATGCAAGGCCGACTCTGTGGTTCTAATGCCTTGCATTTCTGTGGAGGTATGCGAGCCCATGCTGGACACCCAAAGACTCTGAAATGTCTCACAATCGGTTTCCTACCAGCCCAAGCCTCAAAAGGAGTAATACCTTGCAAAGCTTTGTGAGGAACCCAATTCTAGATGTGTGTGGCACAACTAATAGCCTCTGCCCAAAAAGCGGGATCGAGAGAACGTGCATGTATCATACAACTAGCCATTTCTTTGAGAGTTCTATTCTTGCATTCTGCAACTCTGTTCTATTGTGAAGTGTATGCAACAGAATGCTCAAGATCAATCCCCTCAAATGTACAAAAATCCTCAAGTCTTTTGTTCACATATTCCCTACCATTATCTATACAAAGAATCTTGACCACTTTCCCTGATTGCTTCTCCACACGAGTCTTGAAGTCCTAAAATCTATCAAATACTTCACTCTTATGAATAAGAAAGTAGACCCAAGTGAAGCAGGAGTAGTCATCAATGAAGGTGAGGACATAGCGGGCCTTACTAAATGAAGGTGTTGGAAATGGACCTGCTACATCGCTGTGAACAAGTTGAAGAACTTCCAAAGCTCTCCAAGCTTTCCCCTTATCAAACTTCTCTTTGGGATGCCTGCCCATGGAACAACCTGAACATACACCCTCTGAAAAACTGATTCGAGGTAGACCTATGATCATGTGATGATGTTCCTGCTAGAGAGGGTAGGATGAGACAAGGTGGTCACAAGGATGAGCTACAGATTCTTAGGGCGCAGGTCCAGAGTTTAGAGGATGAGGTCGCTAGATGAGACATTGAGCGGGAGACCTACCATGTAGATTATGGTGTCCTCGAGGCTGAGAGAGACCATCTCCAAAGGGAGAGAGATGAGGTCGTGCGTAGAGGTTAGATTACCATGGATGCCTTTGATCATCTTTTTAGAGAAGGTACCGATGCGTGTGACCGGGCAGAGAGATACTTCATTGCTGCGCAGGAGGCCATTTATTATAGACAGGAATATGAGAGAGCCGTCCCTGAGGGTCAGAGAGATCCTAGCTTCAGTACGTTTATGGGGAGGAAATCGAGTAGATCTACTTCACGATGGACTAGCAGTGGTGGCGTTATGGGACCACCTCAAAATCCTAGGGCAAGATCTAGTGGACAGGATCCACCTGCTGACAGAGGTAGTGTTGGTTGATCATGTTATCTGAGCCTTCAAGCTTATTTATTGTACACATTATCATTTTTCAGTTATATATATATGATATGCGGGTTTTGGCAGTGATCTATTTGTGTTTTTCTTTTCCATGTATGCTTATATGATGCTATGAGTTTTATGATGCCTATCTATTTCATTCTATATGACTTTGAAATGCAATGGTAGTACATGTATGTATTAATGATGCTAATGGATGTAATGGAATTTATAATGAATGCAATGTAATCTATAATGAATGTAAATGAAATCTATAATGAATGTAAATGAAATATATAATGAATGTAATTAATCTATAATGAATATAATGAAATCTATAATGAATGCAATGAAATCTATAATGAATGCAATGAATCTATAATGAATGTAATGAAATCTATAATGAATGTTTTTGAATCTATAATGAGTGCAATGAATCTATAATGAATATTTTTGTATGATAATGGCTAAACCAATTTTAACTCAGATACACCTTGAAGAAATGTTAGCTAGATGATAGAGAGAAGAGATTGATGATAGAAAGCATGTTAGAAAGAATGCGATTTAGATAGAAGATGAAAAATCAACAAATTATTAATAAGCAAATGAGATGAGGATGAGAATGAAATTGAATGAATCACGAACTTGTGTCACATATTTTATTGCACAATAGATATTCATCATTGAGCCTTATTTTTGAATAATGAAGCTTAGCACATCAGGGTAAAAGGAACCAAGACGCAAAGATATCTCATTGTAGAAACAAACATGTAGCAGACAAGGAGTGAACCCTCCATTTTGGGAATTATGCTAGAGGTCAAGGTATGTGTGGCATCTAATAGCTGGAAGCTCCTATCACAGACACCCACTAGAGCAATTTCCCTAGAATTTCATCAGTTCACACCACAAACAACAAACAAAGAAAAATATAATGCCCATCATAGCTCCTCTAGTCACTTGTAGACATCCCTGAGTAGCATAGGAACAATATCTGTCACCAAATGATAAAAAGATAAAGACTGACCCAGATAAAATTCAGCAACTATATTGACCTTATGCCTTCATTTTCAGTTGCTTGATGTGATGGTTGATAATGTCTGATCTCAGAAAGTTGCGGACCCTATTTAAGACTGACGTGTCTAATTTCGAGTGTATCCTCTTCTGTTTAAGACAAGATAATGATCACTTTGATATGGATATGATACGATTGACAAGACAGTTTGATCAGTTGATTGTAGATGTTTGACTAGATAGTCGTATCCTTTGTTAACTTCATGCGAAGTGTTTGCTGGATATCTGCTAGGGTATTTGTTTCTCACAAGACATTTTATTGCAAGTTTTTTTTAATTGATTGATTTTTTATTTTTAGTTCTTTTCCAAGAGCTTTTTTGATGTTTTTGAATTATGTAGATCGATATTTGAATGTTTTTGATTGATTTTTTCAAGATATTTATATGGATGTTTTGGTATTTCATGATTTTTTACTTTTTTTGGATTTTGAGTATTTCAATATTTTTGGATTTTGAGTATTTCAATGTTTTTGGAATTTTGAGTATTTCAATGTTTTTGGATTTTGAGTATTTCAATGTTTTTGGATTTTGAGTATTTCAATGCTTTTGGATTTTTGAGTATTTCAATGTTTTTGGATTTTTGAGTATTTCAATGTTTTTGGATTTTGAGTATTTCAATGTTTTTGGATTTTTGAGTATTTCAATGTTTTTAGATTTTTTTAGTTATGCCCCCAGTGTGCAGACCTATATGACATGATGATCTACAGAATTTATGTAGAGATAAATGAATTTCTGACATGACCTATGTGAATGCAATATGCAGGATGAAGATGCATTTCCTATTCGAACAAGGTTGACTGTGTTTGTTTTTGCATTTGCAATACATCAATTGAAATGGAGGTACAAAACCTTTCATAGATAAGCGGTCAATCAATCCCTAAGGTCCCTGGGATCATTCAAATTAACACACTTAGTGACTAGGATTTACAAATGGAGACACGGAAAACTTCCCCATTGGTTCTTGAAACTTTGATCTTCTTTTGCCCATGTGTGTGCAGAGGAGTTAATTCCTTCTCATGTGTTCAATAGAGATCCTTAGCATCCTATATGACTAGCTACATGGATTATCCTAACTTCAAAAGCATCCCGAATAGAGCCTCGCTGCCAGCAAGCCTTGAGAGCTCTGACAAGGTTATAGACTGTAATTTCTCAAATATTGCTCCATTACCAATAGGCGTTCATAGCCCTGATGGAGTTACTTGCATGTTCCCATAGTCAAGCTTTTTTATCGCACTTTGTATATATGATTGTAAAGCGGAAAATCGCAATCGAACCCTAGTTGCTCCCCCCCCCTTCCAACTCCAAGGAGAGAGAAGGGAGAGTCACTAGGGTTGATGGTTTTCACTTAGGGGAGAGACTTTACATTCAAAAGAGGGGTTGAAACCCACAAGATTCAATCCCACACAATGCAAGATTGGATGCTAAATGTGTTTCAAGGGTTATGACAGCAAGGCTACCCTCTTTTGTAAAGAATGTGCATAGAAGAATTAAGCTAGGAATGCATAGAAAGTGATAAAGATTCGCTTATAAACTGAGATAGGGATACAGTATGGAGCTGTGGACCTGGAATTAGTAGTAAAATGTCGATACGGCACTGTCCTGCAAATTAGAGCAAAAGTTGTCAAGACGATGGCGCCCAAGCGCCACGGTCCTCCGAAAAATCCGCGAAACGAAGGGGGATCTGTTCGTCTCTGCACAAGGATTCCAGATCTTCAATTTCAGCCGCGTACCTGCAACCTACACACAGAAAAGCAAAGATGATTGGGGGGTTAGGGATTAGGGGTTTGCCTTTAGGTCAAACCCCAGTTTTGGAATTAACCAAGAAATGAGCAAGTGCTGTAAATGTAAATGTTTGTAATGTAAAACAAGTACTAATACCTTGTTGTAAGGATGTTTGTATCCTTATGTGCGAAGGTATAGATGTTGTATGTTGTATTTTGTAGTAGTATGTAGTAAGTGATCTCCTCTTCAATGGTTGAATCCTTGTCTTGAATGCAACACTTAGCCTTGAATGGAGACTTGAAATGATCAATTTCTTGAAGGAATGCTTGAATGCTTGAATGCTTGAGTATAGTTTCCACGCTTGTACACATATGTCCTTCTTACCCAAATGGGAGAGGCAAATGTAGTTTATATACTTGTCATTTAGGGCTGATAGACTGATTTTCCCGACCTTAGGCCAACCAGGAAAGATAATTTTCCAATTTGCAAACATAAAGACCCAAAGTCCAAAAGAGACCGGGCCCAAAATAGGACACAGGGACCAGGGCGCTGGGCGCCATGGTCCTAGGGGACCAGGGCGCTGAGTGCCCTGGTCCTGAAGGACCAGGGTGCTGGGCGCTCTGGTCCCACCTCCCGGGACAACAGGGTGCAAGGAGGTTCAGGCCAGGGTGCTTGAAAAATGCAGTTTTTAGTGTCGTTATCAGGTTTCGGGGTCTCCATTCAGGTTGCGTGTTGCGTCGCCATTGTGAAGACCGAAATGCAGTCGAAATTGCAAGTGTCGCAATTTTAGGATGCTACAATGATATTTCAATTATATATCATTTCTCTTTTTCCTTGAAATGGATATTTGGCATAGCTCTTTTTCTTTTTATTTTCTTGCCTTGACTTGTAAGTAATGAAACCTACTTGGGTGTGACAATTATAGCGGCACTGAGGTAGAATTTTAGATTTTTCACTAGTCATATGATCAACTAGGTGTCTCGAGTGAATTAGAGATTTATTGCATTTGAGATATAGCAATTGATAGATTTTGGGTTAACAAGTCTCCAATAGTGAAATCACTACCCAACCATAAGTAAAGGGTCGTCACAGGGTAATGTTGAAAATGAATGACATTAGAGCCCCAAAGACTTCATGTCAGAATATTTAAGAAAGGAGATGACCCTTGTTTCTCTTGAATGCAAACAAATGACAAACTTGAACAGTTGTCTTGTTTTATTGATGCTGCTATATGTAATATCATTTAAGGTGCATGCATTTGAAAAAGAAACTATATGCAATGCAGTGTTTTGAATAATATGATATGCAATGCAGAAAATAAAGCCTACACTACACAACCCTTAGGTATAATATCGTTTAAGGTGCATGTTGTTCATAGGGTCAGAGAGTGAATCTCCCTCCATGGTAGCCAAATTATATGCTCCATTGACTATAACCCTTGTTATGAAGAAAGGACCTAGCCAGTTGGGTTCGAACTTCCCTGGCTTTTCTCATTCCATAGGTTCCTTTGATTCTCTTTAAGCACAAGATCTCCCACTTGAAAAGTTCATGGGCAGACTCTTTTATTATAACTCTGTCTCAGTCTATTTTGATATCCTTACAGATGGTTGAATGTTGTTTGTCTTTTTTCATCAAGGGTCTCGATCTCTTGTAACCTTGCTACCCTATAGTCTTCCTCTGATATGATGTTCTGTAAGGAAACTCTTAGAGACGGTATTTCTATTTCAATAGGGAGTATTGCTTCTATACCATAAACCAAGGAATATGGTGTTGCTCCTGTAGGTGTGTAGACTCCTGTTCTGTAAGCCCAAAGAGTGGGATTTAACTAGAGATGCAAGTCCCATCCTATGTTAGTGACAACTTTCTTAAGAATATTCAGTATTGTTTTATTTGTAGCCTCTACTTGTCCATTACTTTGTGGATAATATGGTGTGGCAAATCTCTATTGTATGCGAAATTTGTCACACAATTCCTTCACTTCCTGGTTCTTAAATGGACGTCCATTATCTGTCACAAAGCACATTGGAACTCCGTACCTGCATATAATGTAATTGAGCATGAATTTGGATATCTACTTTCTAGTGGTGTATGTAAGAGGAATTGCCTCAACCCATTTGGTAAAGTACTCAGTGGCTGTCAAGATGAACTTGTGCCCATTGGAAGAAGTAGGGTTGATTTTACCCACTAGATCTAATCCCCATTGTGAAAATGGCCATGGTGATGTAATGGGTTGAAGATCTTATGCTGGTGCATGAATGAGGTCTCCATGCATTTGACCTTTTTTACACTTCGGTACATACTTGTAAGCATCCTTTTCCATAGTTGGCCAGTAATAACCTGTTCTCAATAATTTCTTTGACAATGGTGGACCACTTTGGTGAGCCCCACAAATTCCATCATGGACTTCCTTTAAAGCAAGATGCGCTTCGTTCTCATCCAGACATCGAAGAAGAGTTCCATCGAAACCCTTTCTATACAAAGTATCAGCTATAATGGTGTATCTAGATGCCTGCCTAATAAAGGTCTTCTTTTGATTTCTAGACAGATTCGGTGACATGTATTGAGTGTGTAAATATGTATATATTTCATTATACCAAGGTGATTTTGGACCCACAATTGCACATACATGTTCTGTTGAAGGAGTCTCATAAGCCAGTAGCATCAACTGTTCTATGATAAACTCAAACTAAGTTTCATTAGCAGACATATTTAGAAGAGATCCTATGGTGACCATTGCATCTGCTACCTTGTTTTGTATTCTTGGGATCTGTTCAAAGGTGAGTTTGCTAAAGTGCTTTTTGTAATCTTCCACTAGCTTCTTATAAGGCATGAGTTTGTCATCCTTTGTGTTGTAATCATCATTGACCTGGTTTACAATTAATTATGAATCCTCATAGACCTGTAATTCTTGTATTCTCCATTATGTAGCTGTACAGAGTCCTATGAGAAGAGCTTCATATTCATCTATATTGTTTGTGCATGGAAAATTTATCCTAAATGATTTAGGTATAGAATCCCCTTGAGGAGTAATGAAGAGAATCCCTGCTCCATACCCATGACTTGTATATGACCCATCAAAGTATAATTTCCACATTGGAGATGTTGTCAATGTAAACATTGATTCATCTGGAAAGTCTACGAGTAGTGGGTGACTGTCCTGTAAAGGAGCCTTTGCTAACTGATCTGCTATAACTTGTCCTTTAATGGCATTTATGTCTATGTATTCTATGTCAAACTCACTCAAGATCATGACCCACTTAGCCAATCGCTTGGTCAATGTTGCTCTGCTCAATAGGTACTTGAGTGGATCAAAGTGTGCAATGAGTTGTACCTTATGACTTAGCATGTAATGTCTGAGCTTTTGAGATGCAAAGATTGCTGCTAAGCATGCTTGCTCTATGGGGGTATAATTAAGCTCATAACCAATCAAAGTCCTACTTATGTAATAAATGGCTCTTTCTTTTCCATGGTCATCATGTTGTGCCAACAGAGCTCCTAGAGCTGAGTTTGTTGCTGATATGTATAACAATAGAGGTTTTCCTGGAGTAGGTGATACTAACACTGGCATGTTTACAAGATAATCTTTTAGAACTTGGAAAGCTTCCTGGCATTGTTCTGTCCATTTAAAAGTAACTCCTTTCCTGAGTAAATGCTGGAACGGGTGACACTTATCTGTCAACTGTGCTATGAATCTCCTTATGGATTGTAGTCTTCCATGTAACCCTCTGAGTTGTTTAAGTGTGGATGGAGGTTGCACATCAATGATTGCCTTGACCTTGGTAGGATCTACTTCAATTCCTCTATTTGATACTATGAATCCTAATAGTTTACCTACTGTTACACCGAATACACACTTCTTCAGGTTTAATCTGACATTATATTGCTCCAACCAATCAAATATCTGTGCAAGGACCGTGAGGTGACCTTCTCTTATTTTTTATTTAGCCAATATGTCATCCACATAATCTTCCATTATGTTGTGGATCATGTCATGAAACAACGTTGTCATAACTCTTTGGTATGTTGCTCCGACATTTTTAAGACCAAATGGCATCACATTCCAGTAGTATGTTCCCCATGGGAATGTAAAGGCCATTTTATGTTGATCTTCTGGTGCAATTTTAATCTGGTTATACCCTGAGAAACCATCCATTAAGGATAGCATTTCATTTCCATCTGTTAGGTCAACTATCATGTCGATATTGGGTAGCAGGAAGTCATCCTTAGGAAAAGCTTTATTTAGATCTCAGAAATCAGTACAGATTCTTATTCCTCCTATGGGCTTAGTCACAAGTACCAGGTTGGATATCCACTCTACGTAATCAATAGGTCTAAAGAAACCTACATCCAACAACTTTTGTAGTTCTATCTTAACCAGTAATGCAATACTTGGATGCATTTTTCTCAATTTTTGCTTGTAAGGTTTTACTCCTAGTATTAGAGGTAAATGATGTAGCACTAATTCAGAGTCTAATCCTGGCATATCTGAATAGGACCAAGAAAATTTGATAGGTTGTTTCTTGAAAAAATGAATGAATCTATCTTTTTCTTCTTTGCTTAGTGATTTTGCTAGATGGATGTTGTGTACAATCTCCCCTTCTGCTATGTTTACTTCTTTTGTTTCCTCCATAAGAAATGTTGAACTTTATCTTTCAATAGGAAGGTTACCCAACTCACTCTTGCCATTATGGGTAGTTTGATCCTTATCTTCTATTGTAGAAGTACTTTCTTCTCCAAAGTATGTCATTCTAGTCAGGTCTATAGAAAACCCTTCTTTATGGTCACCTTGTGGAAATCCCTCTCTGACTTCGAGAAATTCTATAATTGCTTCATCATTTTCAAACCAATCCAGTGTTGGTTTCCCTTCTTGCCCCCAATCAATCAAGTGTGAATGTACGAGGGGTAAATCATTACTCCCTTCTATAGTAGACTCTGATAACATGAAGACTTGATTGTTTGAGTGACTTTGTGTATTTTCATCTTATGTAGGCGTTGTTTGATACATTAATATTTCACTTTCTGGTGGGCTAGAATCATGGAGTGACAAGAACTCATAGTCATGAGAGTCTGTCTCACTTTCCATATACATTTCATCATGTGAGCTATCATCACTAATTTCATCTTGTTCCTACCTCTGATTCTGTTGTAGATTGAATGGTCTTCTGTGGACATTTGTTACCCTTCTTAAACCTGGGATAAGCCTTTGCAATCTTTCTTCATTTGTTTCGTTTGGTTGAGCCTGAGTTGTTTCTCATGGTATAAGCAATGACAATAACCATGTATGGGATATAGATGGGGGTTGTAAACCTATATCTATTGCAACATTAGCCTGTACTAATGTGTCAATGACTGCATCATTTTGTACCTCAGTGATAGGTTCTTGCAGGAGTTGTCTCATGTCTTCTCCATCTGATTCTGCACTTGGTAATGTGGGTACCTTATTGCTTGTTTGCGATGTAGATGGAAGTGCCTATATGGACAAATCCCTTTGTGTTATATAGTCTGACAGTTTTCTTGGTCGATTCAATATATCAAGTGTACGTTGTCTTTCTTCTATGATCGGTTGTACATGCTTATATCCCAATTCTTGATTTCTTGGATTATCATTAGGAACTATAGGTTCTAGCCTTCCTTGTTTTTGTAACCCCGGGCCTGTGGTACCATCATATCCATGTCTTTGAAGCATTTTGAATCCATTGCCATACTGATCTGTGTGTATCCTAGGTATTGTCATATGATCTTCTTCTCTATATATCCAATGGTTAACATCTTTGTTCAAGGATTCTTCTTGTAAGTCACCCCATCTAATGAAAGAGCATGAGTCTGTGTATCTGACAATTTCTTTTCCTTTGTCTTGTTTCTGCAATGTATTGTGAGGTTTCCCAAAAGACTTAGGAGAAAGAGACAACTGATTCCCATTTAAAGTGTTTGCAATAGAATACTCTCCACAACCCATATCTTTTATCTGTAAGGATGATGTTGTAGGTATATCCTTTTTTGTATCTATGATTTTTAATGCCTCCAATTGTGTAGTGAGAGGTGCTTCTTGATTGATAGGTACCTGATTATCTAAACTTTCTTTCAAGTAATTACAATGTTGGAAAGGATTTGGATCACCCCTTATGGTGATTTCAATACCATTGTATGGGAATTTGACACACTGATGAAATGTGGATGGTACTGCTTGCATGGTGTGGATCCATGGATGACCCAATAGCATGTTGTATCCCAGTTCTCTGTCCAAGACTTGAAAAGTGACCTCTATTGTTATGGGCCCCACTTGTACAGTTAATGATACAATTCCTTTTGATGGACATTCTTCATCATCATATGCCTTGATGTTTATCCTCTTGGAAGAATCAATGTGAAGTTCAGAATATCCTAGTTCCTTAACCAGTTTTAAAGTACAAATGTTGAGACCAACTCCTCCATCTATGAATACTCTTCTGATTCTTCTCTTATGAATGTAAGCTTCCAGATGTAGTGGGTTGTTATGAAGTAGTCTATCACTAGGAATATCTTGTTCTGTGAATGCAATACGTGTGCCTTGTGTCAAATTGCCTACCATAGTCTAGAAGGCATTTTCATCTATATCTCTTTCCACTACTGAATCTTGAAGTTCTTTGTCCAATATAGCTCTGTGAGTAGGTGAAATACGCAAAAGTTTGAATAATGATATCTATGCAGGAGTTTTCTTAAGTTGTTCAACAACATTGTAAGTCCCTACTGCTGGTGGATGAGTTGGTGGTACCCCTTGTAAAGTTACCTTTGATCTACAAGTAACCACTGCACAATCTCTATCTCTGGGAGTTATGGTGATTGTAGCAATTGTATTATTTGACTTACAAGATTTGTCAATATCACAGGTTGTTTTATCAAGATTTATGTTAAATCCCTCTTCATAGTCCTTATGTGTATGTTTGACATCCATGATGTGTTCTATAAGTTCATCTTCAAACCAATCTGAGTGAGATGGTTGATCATGCCTCCAGTCTCTGAGACAAAGATTTGTATCATCATTGTGTTTTGGTGCCTCTGATATCATGCAAATTTGGTTTTCATCTGTGTGAGTGTCTTGATATTGCTCATCTTGATCAAGTGTTTCTTGTGAATCATTATTTGCTATATCTCCTGAACTAATGTCATGAATAGTGTAGTCGTATGAAACCTTTGTGTAGTTAGCTATATTATCTTGTGTACCTGATGTGGTAGCTTTCCCTTTGTCATTCTTGACAAATGGATCCTTGAAAATCGTATGATTTGTGTTTGCTCAGGTTTTACCTATATCGATTGTGATGTCCCCTTGGTCTATCATATCTTGGACCAAGTTTTTCAGTTTGTAGCAACTTGTTGTTTTATGACCTTTAGTCCAATGATAATCACATAAATCATTATCATTCCACCATGTGGGTTTGAAAGGACCTGATCGTACACTCTGACTTCAGGTAAAGTGATCATGTTTTTCTGTATTAACTTTTTGAGCGCTAACTCAATAGGTTCTCCTAGAGGTGTGTAATTTCTTCTTGGAGCATTTACCTTGGGGTATCTTGTGTTAATGTTTTGCGTAGCGTTTACATTTGCGGAGCTCATGTTGTTCCCTATATGTGGATTAGATGACTGACTCATTCCCAAAGATAGAATGGGTTGAGTTATGTTTATCATTCTGGCATCTACAGTACCATCATTGGTCACATTTTTGTTTTTCGACCAAAACTTGGATTTGTCATTGTTGTTGTTGTTGCCATACTTAATAAGACCTTGTTCTATTAGTCCCTTCTCACATGTGAGAGCTTTTTCCGTGATTTGTTTGAATGTGGTTAAACATTACATTTGTATTAGATATTTAATCTTAGGAATCAAGTTTTCTATGAACATGACTACTTGTTTTGTTTCTAGGATAACTGTCTTGTACCTCCTATAGAGAGCCCTCCATCATTGTATAAAGGATGCAAATGTTTCATTCTCATATTGTTTAGTGGCACACAAGTCCATCAAAGTAACTGGAGTGTCAATGTTGTGCAAGAAGTTTGCAATAAATTGTTCAACTAATTCTCCCCATGATGTGATGGTTGGTGGTAAATGTGAAAACCACTCTAAAGCTGGACCTCCCAGACTTTTAGGAAATAGTCTCATTAGATAAGTATCTTCTGAGGCCACCTCTATACATGTCGTAAAAAAATCCCTGATATGATCTCTAGGACCACCCTTCCCCCGATATCTATCAAATTTAGGCATTTCAAAATATTGTGGGAAAGGCGACATGTATAGTGTGTGATCAAGTGGATAAGGACGTAAGTCCTGCATTGTGTAGCTCTTTTTATCATTACCGGTCTGCATGGTTGTCATTTGTTGTTGCAAATTCTGCATTTGTTGTGTCAGAATATCTGTTTGAGTCAAAGGTAAACCTTGTATTTGTGTATGTCCCACAAAAGGATTTGTGGTTGCATAACTAGGAGGTTGTTGGAAGGTACCAAGATTATAACTTTGTGTGGTTTGCGTTCCACTAGGTACTGTGAAATAGGTGATATGTGAACCCATGTTTGGTTGAGTTGTACTTGTTGTATTGGCAAGACCTAGATTTACATTTTGATGACTATATGTTGATCTCATAGAATATGAAACTAGAGGTTAGGTAGCACTTGTTGTTTGTGTTTGAATAGGTGTTGAGACACTTGGTATTATTGGTATGTTCTGTGTTGGTATACTTACATTGATCACCGAAGATGACGCACTGGTTTGAAAGTTTGCATTTGTGTTGACATTTGTTTGGGTAGGTACATTTTGAGGAAAACTGGAGGTTGTTGCTTGTATTTGTGTCATGGTGGTGTTTGACTGTTATCTTGACCTAAAGATTTTCCCGGTGGTAAAATATTTGTGACATCAAAATCCTGAGTGTTGACCTGTTGACATATCCATATTCCAAGTAGGGTTTACAGACTGTATGTTGTTCGGATCCATTATTCCTTTCGCTGCTTGTGACCTTGTGACGGGCATCTAGACTACTTATATGAGGGTGGTTCTATGCAAGATGATGACTTAACACTAGACTGTAGACATAAATATGAGGTATGTAAGACTATACTAGACTCTCTATTGAGGATTTTGATGTGAGACCCGTTGAGCTTTTCTAGATTTCTCTAATGCAATTCTTTCCATTTCTTGACTAAGTTGTTCAGCCTCAATCTCTCTATCAATTCTACAGGAAATCTTAGACTCAATGTTTATCTCATGCATGACTCCTATATATTGAGGTGCACTTCTTTTTACGTCCCAATCTAAGTTAGCTAGACCATCAATGATTTCTCGTTGACCATAGTTTGGAACTAGATTAGGTTGCTTGAAGGGGAGCAAACCATCACCTGGGAAACCCATGAAGGCACATGCTATGACTCTATAACTGACAATGGACTTAGACGTATATGAGGTCTAGATGAATATGTATATGATAATGTAGGACTACGTAACTAATATGGATGATAATGCAAAAAGACTTAGGATGATAATAAGGATGTAAGTGGAACTATGCAAAAGACTTGGGATGATAATGAGGACATAAGTGGGACTATGCAAAAGATGTAGGACGATAATGAGGATGTAAGTGGGACTATGCAAAATATGTAGGATGATAATGAGGACGTAAGTGGGAGTATGCAAAAGATGTAGGACAATAATGAGGACGTAAGTGGGACTATGCATTTAAAAGACTTCCTAGGGTCACAAGTATGTAATGAATTTAAGTTTTTGGTTTCAAAATGGATTTTGTTTTCTAGAACTTCATGTATATGACAAGTTTTGTAGTTTTCCAAATCTGAGAACAATTGCTTGTAGGTATGTATAGCTGACTGACTCAATTTTCATACAATCTCAAAAAAATTGGAGATACATGGGATAGGGCCTCAAATAGCCCAAGGGATTGACTCAATACTGGTCTAGTACAATGATACATAAAAAATCACAGAATACAATCTTAGGCTGGAAAGTGGACACCATTCAATGAGGCCCCCGCAACAAAATACTGAAACAAGATTGACAGATAGAGAGTCTGGCAACACTCACTCCACTCCACGACACACACTTCTCGGGCATGCCAGTCTGTCTTACCCCAAAGATTTGAAGATCTTATCACCAAGGGATTTCTGTCTCATAATGTAAGGTACATGAGGGGTATCTATGGGGTACGATCCGCACTCCCTAAATCACTGAATGTAGGATTTTAGGCAACTAAATTGGTTCTTAGTATTAGGTTTCAAGGGATCTCGATCCAACGATGGATTTTTCATAGCAAGTCATTTAAGACTTTAATTGAGCTTATCGGTGCAGGGAAGGCCCCCACATACGTTGAATTCACTCAACACTCTAGCCACCTAACCACTATACTTATATAGCGGCTCGAAAAAACCACTCGAGAGTACGTTGGGAGAGATGATATCCCCAACACATCCCAATTCGAAGTACCTCTGTGGGGTGATGAAATCCCTAGTCAAAGATACCCCTCACTATGTAGAATAAAAAAAAATGGATGTCGTTGTCACCTCCTTCCTTTCTCCCAAGACCCTGAAGGTGGGTGGAAAGTCAGTCAATGCAACAGTAGGTCCACCCTAGACACAATAAAATTATTTACCTTAAGAAAAAGAAAAAATGATTTAATCTAATGCAGCTTGATTCACGTTCATTTTATAGCCCAAATTTAGGTGTTAGATACGCATGTGCATGTCCATTTTAAACACCAAATTGAAATATGAAGGCATGCATGTCAATTTTAACCATTTGTTGATTTTAAGCACCAAAAGACCAAGTGTGAGATACATGCATGTCAATTTTAGCCCATGTTCATTTTAAGCACCAAACAACGAAGTGTGAGATTATCCATGCATGTCCATTTTAATTGTTGTTGATTTTAAGCACCAAAAGATGAAGTGTTAGGTGATGCATGCAACAATTCTAATCTAATCCTTTATGCAAATCCGCCACAGGCTGTAAATAGGAGATTAGTAGTAAAATCCAACCAACAGAAAAGAAAAGCTCAAAATTTGACAGAAACGAATGCGTAATCTTACCTATGCGATTGCGTGATACTTATAGATCGAATGCGTGAACTTGACAGAGTGAATGCGTAATTTTGATAGACTAAATGCATGATGATGATTGATCGATTACGTAACACTAACAGGTCGATTGCATGACAGGTAGACAAACAACAAAAAAAAGTTAAAAAATAAAAAAAATAAAAGAAAACTAAACCCGATCAGGAACCTGCAAAACCAATTGTGAAGCCCTAGCCAAATCTCTCATCATCCATTCAATATTGATTAGATCATATTTAACTTGATAAGAAAGAACTAAGCTATTATATCTATCAAAGGCTAGTTGATCTTCTGAATCTTGTATCTGTTGTTCTGCTTGGAGAACCTTTTGATAGCGTTTGGCTTCTCTTCTTTCTTGTTTCGTCCGTCTTGCACCTGAAATTCTAAACTGTACTTTTCTTGCCATAAACTGTTATAATGAAATTATGAAATAAAAGTAATTCAATCCCAGATTAAAGCAATTTTAGACAAAATTAGACAGATGAAATAACAGACAGAAGAAAAAAATTAGACAACAATTCTCCCTGCGAATGCGTGATCTAGAAAAGGCGATTGTGTGATCTGAACAGGGCGATTGCGTAACCCTGTCAGAGCGAATGCGTGACCCCGAGGGGTCGAATGCGTAATTATGTCTATGCGATTGCGTGACGATGTAAGCTCGATTGCATGACAAAGAATCTATTCTCGAAATTCGTGCAACCTAAAAAAATGAAAAATCCGTACAATCCTACAAAAATAGCATAGAAAAGAAAGAAGGTTAAATTATTGTTAGTTCATGTCGAGTTCACCAAAATATTGTCTGTAAAATTCATCTAAGATTAACAATGTATCAATTAGAATCAGAGGGAAATCACGAATCCCTATCTAATCAAAGAATCCTAACAAACAAGACAATCAAAATAACACAATATCAAGCAAAACAGGAATTAAGAATGAAATCAATAAAAACTCCCTATTCTGTGACTGCATATAACTTCCATTGCTATTCTCTTCTCTGTGGTATGATGGCTCTCAGATATTATGCTGGCAACTTGCAAGTGACACAATGATTCAAAGTTCATGATTGTAGAAAATGGAGATTGGATGCTCAATTTATAGATTTTTGGAGAGGATTGATTGAAAAGATGGAACAAACTGATCAAGAGGTGGAACTCAGGTGAGCTCAAATGAAAATTGATAGTTGAACTGCTGATTGTAGGAATGAAACTCAATAGATTGAATAGATTGATTGAGCCAACTGATTGAGAAAAAGATGACTGAAGGAAGAAAAAGAACGATTGGAAGAAATAAAGAGGATGACAAAGAAAGCTTAATTTAGAAAAAGCTAACTAAAAGATGGAAATAGAGACAAGAGAGATGAATGATTTAATTAATTAATTGATTGAATTAATTAATTTAGCATGTGCTTGCATTTAGACTTAGATTTTCAATTTAATCTTTGCATGAGATTTTAATTCAAATAATTGAATTTATTTTAATTCAATTTAGAATTTGAATATATTTAGAACTTGACTTTGATTTTCAATTTAATTTTTTGAAATCATGCACATGTAATTGAATTTGGAAAAAATTAGAAGAAATAAGAAATTAAATGAAATTAGAATTTGGGGATTTGGAAATGGAAGAATTAATTAGTTAATTAAATAATTTAAAGAAACTATTTAATTATGTAGAATGGAATTTAATTAAATAATAAAGATTATTTAAATTAAAAGATTAAATCACATTTAATTAAATAATAAATATTTAATTAATATTTAGAAGAGGGTTGAATGATTAGATTATCAGAGATGAATAATTAGTAATTTATTTAAATAATAAAGATTATTTAAATTGAGGATTTAATAAAAAATAATAAACATTTAATTATTATTTTGAAAATGATTAAAATGATTAAATGATGAAAGAATAAGAAATAGAATAATTAGTAAGATTATGAGGAAATATGAAATTAGAAGAATTTAAATAAAATGAATTTAGAAGAATAATTAATTAACTCAATTAAATAATAAAGATTATTTAATCAATTAGAGGAATAATTAGTACATGATCAATGAGACATTTTTAGGTGTCTACATTCATCCTAAATAATTGAATCATGTATATATTTTTGAAAGAGAAAAATTATAATTTAATTTGTTTGAAAAAAATGTATTTAACTGTAAAATTGAATAAACATCATACGTGATATCATTTATATATATAATTTCAAATTTTCATGTTGTTTGCAATGTAAAATTTGATATTTAAAAACTTGAATACATTAACAAAAATCTATAGCCAATTATTAATATAAAATTTAGTATATGGAAAACATATTAGGCCCACATACCTTCAGTTTTTAGATTTGATCTAAAAAATTTAAACATTTAATAAATAGTTTCCATCAAGTTGACATGGATAATCAAAGGTCAATTTAGAATAGAAATTTTAGCATATGACAAAAACTTAAGGCCCACAAAACCTAAATTTCTAGGCTTGGTCTAAATATTTTAGATGTATAATGCAAATATCTCAAAGCTAATTTGTAGTGGCAAACATGTATGACCCACTTACCTCCAATTTGTGTACTCAATCTAAAAGTTGTAGACTTATAATCACATCAAAAAATAATTAATTTACACTCAATTGAAAATTTAAAGTTTAATTTACACTCAATTGAAAAAATGTATTTAACTATACAATTGAATAAACATCATACGTGATATCATTTATATATATAATTTCAAATTTTCATGTTGTTTGCAATGTAAAATTTGATATTTAAAAACTTAAATAATTAACACAAATCTATAGTCAATTATTAATATAAAATTTAGAATATGGCAAACATATTAGGCCCACATACCTTCAATTTTTAGATTTGATCTAAAAAATTTAAACATTTAATAAATATTTTCCATCAAGTTGACATGGATAATCAAAGGTCAATTTAGAATATAAATTTTAGCATATAAAACACACATAAGACCCACAAAACCTGAATTTCTAGGCTTGGTCTAAAGATTTTAGATGTATAATGCAAATATCTCTCATCAAACTGATAAAGCTAATTTGTAGTCAATTTAGAATATACACTTTATTAAATGGCAAACATGTATGGCCCCACTTACCTCCAATTTGTGTACTCAATCTAAAAGTTGTAGACTTATAATCACATTGAAAAATAATTAATTTACACTTAATTAAAAATATAAGCTTTAGTATATGATAGATACATAAGATCCACATATGCTCAATATTTATTTTTGCCTTGACTCAAAAGTTGACAAAGTGAATATTCGTAGTCAAGTGGGCAAAGCAAAAGTTGATGTATTCCACCATTTCCATGCACCATTGACAATTGCATGGTCTTTAAAAGAAATATTATAGAATAGGTGGATACACGGATGCATATTTCCCTTGAAGGTCTTTAAGAGAAATATACATATGTGCATGCATATTTATTCTTCATTTCATATACTTACACATATATACATTATACGTATTTGTACATTCATGCATACATGTATTGATTAAGTGATTAAACAATGAAAATGTTTTTGATTACTTAAGCAAGGAAAGGACGTTGATCCCTCACAAAGAAAGATACCTAACAACAAAACAACAACTAACACCACAAACTAAGAAGCTAGGAAAAAATCAAGTCTCCATATTAATATTAATAATAGTTACCATAATTAAACAATGAAGATGTTAATAATAGTAGCCATAATAATATTAATAATATTGACAAATAATATTACCACTGCAAATTGTGGATTAAGAAAATACGTTAATAACGCAGGTAGATCCAACCATAGCTTAGGTCAAGGTTTGATGACCAAGGTTCAAACATAGATCAATTATCACATACTTGACAGTACACAAGGGATTATAACAAAGTTTGATCAAATCCACTTATTCTGATGTGAATGTGTGTGTGACAACTCTGATGGCAACTTAACCCATTTTTGTGCCTCCAATCCTTTCTAATGATGCTCTCCCTCACCTGAAGGGTGGTGATGCATCCTATGTCCAACTTGGTTTGACAACTGTAATTAGACCATTTAGATAACTATCTCATTGTATAAAATATCAAACATTAATCACATTGATTATTTCCAAAAAAAAAAAACTCATTTTAAACATCTAACTGATGCAATCACATAAATAAATATATATTCACCACAAAACTATTATGTAGAGGAGGAAAACAGTAACTGTAACTTAAGAGGGGTATAACATGTGTATCAATTATTGTCCTTGATGATTAGTATCAATGTAAGACATTGAAAAGGTTATGAAACTTTTGCTGGGTCTCGTCATAGTCCTGTCGGGTGGCGCTCTCTTTTGCATACTTTGCATTTTATTTGCATTTTAATCTTCTCGCATGGAAAAGAAATTTAAAGTGATGCATTCACTTGATTTGGTATAGCGTGTTTTTGGTGGCATTGTCATTGTCACTGTCTGCCATTGTCATTGTCATTGTCAGTCTGCCTTCACTTTTGGAAAATGCATTGACTTGACTTGGTATTGCGTGTTTTTCAAAGAACGAAAAAATCGCGAGAGTGGGAGGGGAGAAAATTTCGCGGTTTGTAACGGCGAGATCAACGGATGGTCTTTTCTACTGCTCTACTTTCAACTGCACCCAACAATTTAGCCACAGATTATGCGCCAGACTTCTCATCATGTTTGGAAAATGCATTCACTTGACTTGGTATTGTGTGTTTTTCAAAGAACGAAAAAATCGCGAGACATTTGAATTTTCATCCCATATTGTGGGAAGGGAGAAAATTTCGCGGTTTGTAACGGCCAGATCAACGGATGGTCTTTTCTACTGCTCTACTTTCAACTGCACCCAACAATTTAGCCACAGATTATGCGCCAGACTTCTCATCATGTATAGAGAATTAGCGATAGAAAATTACAAGCTCTTTGCATTTGGAAATAAAAAATTATATATTCAGCAAAAGGCAAGTGTCTAAATCTTTTCTTTCTTTTATTTTCTTTTTCCTTTTAAATTTTACCCACAAACCTGATTACTAAGGCTGGGTCCCATGGGAGGGGTTTGGACTATTTTTGTGGAGGAGGCAGTCTCATGAAGAAATTGATTATTTGGAATCTTTTCCAAAAACATATTAGCCCCTACTTTTTAGGCATGCAAATTTGAACGAGTGCACAAGGGGTGGGGCTAGAAAGCTTAGGGATGTTCTCTGCCACTCGTCAAAAATTTAAATTTAATTTCTATTAAAAAAATAGTTTTGGAGGGAAATGAATAAGGAAATGAATTATTTTTATTTGTTTTTATTATGCACATCTTATAAAATATATTCATGAGACCACCAACCTCCTTAAATTTAGGAGCTTAAATTTTTAAGCTGGACTACACTACAAAATTCATGGGACCACCAACTTAAAAAATTTCCTAAAAAATTTGAGCAACTCCCGCTCTATTTTTTAGGAAGCACGCCTCAATGGGACCACAACTTAATACTATTCATTTTGATCCAGGAGGATATGCTCTCAAAATAGTTCTAAATGGTTCCACGTGGCACCTCGTAGAAGTATGAAAGAGACTTGCTTGGATTCTATTCTTGGTAGTTTCTATTTAACTTCTACGCTAAGGATAGTCCACTTTCCAAAAAGGGAGTCGAGCGGTTTTGAATCATTGACCTCCACTCTTCACATTTTTCTCTCCACCAGTGCGACTGCAAGTATTTCAGGATACACATTAGTGATTCTAGGGTTTTGTTAAATGATAATTTGAGAGTTTAGGGCTTGGGTTTGAACCCAAGCCCTTCCCGATTTTACCCTTCCCGATTTGGAACCATAAACTAATTCAAATAAACCCGATAAATATAAACACAACAAGATTATAATGTGAGGCTCAATTTAATATGAGCCAAAAATTTAAATGGATAAGAATATTTTAAAAGATTATAAGGTTTTTTAAGAGATATAGTTTAAAATTGGGAGATATTGTAAAATAATATTGTTTTAACCCAATTTTAGCATATGGAATTGTATAAAAGGGAGTTGATGTTTGTAATGGAGGACATGGAAGAGTAGAGAATGGTAGATAATTGTGAGAGAAGTGTGAGAGGATTTTTGGAGAGCTAAGCCATTTGGAGAGTTAGCTTGTGATAGTGAATTGTTAATCTTTGTGCATTGGGAGCTTGAATTCAAGCTTGTTGTACTTGTTGGAGAAGGACTTTTTGTAATTCATTATTGTCGATTGATTTGGTAGGCATCTGTCCATACGAGATAGGAGGTTCCATCTATCCAATCTGGGATAGGCATCTACCCAAACGGGGTAGGCATCTATTCATAAGAATAGGATATGCTCTAGCCAGATACTTTAGACTCATCGGGACCATCCGAGTCTTGATCCACTCTCTAAAGACTACACTCCCCTACTAGGAGTGCACCAAGGTCACCGTCCTTAGGAGTATACAAATAAACAAGCTTGAGTTCCACCTTGAAATTCGGCCTAAAGCCTTAGAAAGTCAAGTGAATCCATACAGGATTCCTTTTGAGAATGCATTGAATTAATTTTAACCTTTCAATTAGTATTTGCACCATTTGATTAAAAGACCAAGGAGCTTCGAGAGCCAACTACTCACCCATAACCAAATCCTAATCCCCATCCTCGAACGTCTGAGTACAAGGGACAACTCCATCCCTAGACTGCCTACATACCCATTTCGACACGAGATCAAGGCGTAAAGTATGTAGTTCTGGTTTCTAACTATGGTTTAATGTAAACTATTTGGTGGGTACACAACCCTTTCTAGGGTCAATGTCATAGATAGTTTCTCTGTGGTTGCTACCCATGATGGTAGCTCTATGAAAAAAAGGCTCAAGGTGGCCTCATGCTTGTGGCCTAAAACAACTAGGTCCTATTTCCTATTAAATACATCACCCTTAACCCATTATCATCTGCCAAAATCCATCAAGATAAAATTAATTTCCAAAATCATCACACACATCCAAACCCTGACCGGGGTTTTTTAAATTATCGATCCAAGGGGGATTACCTGCCCCTTGGATTTTAACTTCCAAATGACCCTTATTTCTCCCTAACGGTTTATAGGGACAATGCCACAAGCGTTGTTGTTGCAATTTTATTAGGCGTTAAGTGTAGTAGTTTAACACGATGACATTACCTGTAAGCGTGACCCAGAGGCACCATAGATACCGAACACTACTAAGGTTTTTGGTTTCAACTCCTCTTGCTTAGCTGCCCATCTAAGAATTAAACTAAAGCAACTTTGAAAAGTAACTATTACATGTAAGGAATCTTCGCTTGAAAGTAAGATATAAGTATTACATGCTAAACCATCAACCACTTTGGAAATAGTATTTTCTTGAAAGAAACTATGGAAATAATTAAAATTCTAAAACATGAACTAGATACATGAAAGTACTAATCGCTTGGAAACTATGATACTTGTAAAGATAACTTATGAACATGATTTGAATTACTTGCAAGATATAATTGTTTTGGAACAAGCCTTTACACTTTAAGTATGAATTCTAATACTTGAAAAGTACCATATTGCTTACAAGAAAATTAAATGATTAAATATCAAGATTTTGAAAATGAATTAACACCTACTTGTTTGAAGGGAAAAACTATTTAAAAGAAAAGCTCAACTAATTCTTCCATTTGAAGTAACATAAATTTTACCTTTAATTATCTTCAACAAATGATAACCTTACTTTAAATATAAATCATAGTACTTGAAAGGTACTAAATTACTTGAAAGAAAATTAAATTATTAAGTAGCAAGCCAAATTTAACACCTACTTGTTTGAAGGAAAAAGAAAACTATTTAATAATAAGCTTCAAAATAGACACATTAATTTTAATTACCAAATTTTGAAAATAAGATTAGAGAGAGTCTAATTACTTGCTTAAAAACCAATATAAGTAAAGCTCCAATATTCTTCTAGTTGCTTTTGAACTAATGCCAAATCCTTCGCAAGAGATAACTAACTAATCCTTCCACTTGAAGAAATGTTAACATTACCCTTGGATATTGTCTAAAAAAACATCGCCTTATACTTTTCAAATTCTTAGAAGACAAGTAAGGTTTACTCCTAGATTTTTTTCAATTAAAATTGTTGTTTATATTACTAAGCGATCATGGAATATGTTTTCTCAAAGACTAATATAAGGTAAGAATCCAATAATAACAAATTATAACTTATTTCATCTTCAAGCTAAGATTTATTAGACATTCACAAAAGATGAGTACTAAATTTGAGATTCTGTAAGATAAGGTCAAGTTTAACAATATCTTGTAAAACAATAACAATTTGGTTCCATTCCCATTTGCTAAAAACTATTTTATTTCCAAAAAAAATTTCTTTACATCCTAATCAATACAATTGTTCTTCCAAAATACCATTTAGGTTAATTCTCCTCTAAGTTTAAATGTTAATAAATTCATTGCTTGTAATATAAATGTGCTTACTTCTTTTTACTAGACTTAAGTGCTTCTAAAGCTTGTCTACTCTTAATAGCCTTGTATACTTTATATCTTGAAACTAAACTTGTGTAAAGATATGTTCAATATTCATCTTCTTGAATTGAAAGAATCTAAACCTTTATTTCAAATTGGTTGGATTACATGAAAAGGGTAACACATTTACTTAGAAGGTAAGTTCTTTTAATCTTTAATACTTGCACTTATTGAAGTATACAAAAGAGTATTGTTTTGATGTCAAATAAATAAGGAACTTAAATAATTAAAATGTATAACATGTCTTGAAGGGATTCTTTTTACTATTTGAGACTAACTAGTGATACTTGGTGAAAAGGAACCATTACTATGAAATAAGAGTATCAATGCTACAATATCATTTCCCTTTTCTTTCATTTTCTTAAGTTAACTAATTTGTTTATAAGGGGATTTAACTATGATTTCTACATCCTAAAATAAATTAATCCAAGGAAATGGATTTCTCAATGTCCGATTATCTATTTGGATTCCACAAGTGTTAATTGACCTTTTGCCTTAAGCAATATTCATCCTTTCAAACCCCAAAGGGGACTCTCTTTCCCATCATTGGGGAGATAGTAAACTCCTTAAAAAGAAGTCCAACTTTGCAACTTGAGTTTCCCATTAATAAATATCTAAATATTTGATTATCCTTTTGAAATCTATATGAGTTAATAACAAAGAAGGTGGGGAGGGGACCAACAAGCTCCACTCCCTGTGGGTCCTGTGTATGTAGGGGGTCCGTAGGGGGAGGCAACCCACTGCATGTACAATGGGCCACGGGGGGGGAGGGGGGGGGGTACACCCCACTTCTCCCGCCTCTTTTCAAATTAAAAAAATGAATTTAATTTTTTTATTTTTATTTTTTAACTATAATTTAAATTTTGTTATTAATTAATTTATTTTTAATTAATATTTATTTTAATTAATTTATTAATATTATTTTTTATTTATTTATATATTTTTTTTTTGTTTCCTTACTCTAATTTTAAAATTATGTTGGCAATAATATCATGTGCATATTATTTTATTCTAATACATATTTCACTTTATTAATCTCATACATGCATATAAATGTAATCTATATTTCCTTTATCAAATATAAACCAAGAAGGGTGTATGAAATTATATTTCCTTTATCAAAACTAAAAACGTTAAAGGATGAGAATGCAATTTCCTACATTATCTAACCCTCCCTCTTTCTGATCAATCGAAATATCAAAATCTTTCTCTTTTAACTACATAATTTCTCAAAAAAAGAACCTGAATCTGAATGAAAATCCTTATTGTTGAATCACCTCTTATTTCTCAGCCTTCCTTCCATAATCCTCGCTTTGAAGCTTAATGAAGATCTTCTCCAAAACCTCCTGTAAAATCCTATCTCCTACAATATGTCTACCAAAATTTTCCTAGGAAATAAGCAAGAGGCTAAGAAGTGGTGAATGCAAAGGTAGGTTGCAAATTTATGGAGGGAGAAATAAATGCCTAAGATTAGCTATAAATTTTAAATTGAATACCAAGAGTGGTTTTTCCCATTAGTGGTTAGGAATTGAACTCACTACAACATAATATATAATGGTAGCTTATCAAGTGGTTGACAATCTCAAGATTGTTGCATTATGATTAATATATTTCAGACACTAATAATAGTATTGATGCGAACAAGTTAAAAAATGTGTTAAAGAGATGTGTCATCATCAATTGTAATGATGGCAAGATATACATAAAATAGATCTATTAAAAATAATTTAAAATATCTAAAGAGAATATCATTAGTAAGTTGATGGAAAAATTCCACTCCCTTTACCAACATGGTTTTCCTTCTACGAAAATAGGAGATTTAGAATGGAATATGGACATTCATAAAAGCATAAAAAATAAAGAAAGTTCATTAGATGTTTAACTTTGCCAATGTTGTAAATAGAATTCCCTTAGTTGAAGTATATGAAAAAGGAAAGCATAAAAAAGGAAAATGATTTGAAATAATGCCTCAAATAGATGTGTTCTCATGGATTATAATGATTTTAGCACATGCATAGAAATTATTATTGTGAATTCTTTAAAACATTTGATTTAATTCAATTTGCAAGTGTAAATTAAGGGTTGACAATATTTGCCTATGCCAAAATAGGACTTTTGGTGTCTTTGATATAAATGCATGAGAAATATGAAAATGTAGATGAAGTAGGGAATAGCATAATTGTGCAAAAAATAGCAAGTTTCGTGTTTCATATCAAGGATGTACAAAATGTATTTGTTGGAAAGGCTTTATAAATTTTTGAGTAGCCTAACACACACACACACACACCTCTAACTGACAACATTTTAAAGAGTAATGTTTGATTATATTATATCTAAAGGGCTCTATAATTTGGGTGCACATAAAATAGGACACACCAAATTATTACAAATTTATTTTAATAATTTATTCTCTCAAACCTTTGAGAAGAGAAAAATAAGCTTAATGAACATCTTGGAATCTTATGAAAAAAAAAGAACAGACATATTTTTCAAAATACTACCATATAATTTTTTTTACCTAGATAAAATATTTTAAAGATATAGAAATAAAATGTGTGGAGATTTTGGGGTTCTTCCCATAGTGTGTTGGTTAAGTGGTGGTGGTGTTGTTGTGGTCACCAAGGTTCAAACCCCTACATGGCCATTGTGATCATAGTGTTGTGGCTTCGCTAATTCATGGTGCTTGCGGATTTGATCTTGAGCTATGATAAATAGGGATGTGGGGCTGGAGAGAGTGTCATGTGAATGTCACCAGTCATGTTGAAAAGTTTACTAGGCACTCTAAAAACAAATAAAAAAAGAATGAGTGTTGAAAAGCTTATTAGGCACTTTGAAAAAAAAATATAAAAAGAATGAGTGGAGATGAAACAATTCAAAGCATATATTTCACTTTTTATTGATTCAATTTAAAAAGTTGAATCAACATTGGCCATTTCCTTTATAAAAGTGTGACACAACTTTGTACTTTTACCCTGGAATTTTAATTACTTATTCAATACATGTATAAATAATTTACGGAATCCTATATATGTAGATACATGTATTCATATTTATTCTTCATTTCATATACTTACATATATATACATTATACATATTCATGCATTCACTTATACATGTCTCAATTAAGTAATTAAACAATGAAGATGTTTTTTATTGCTTAAGTAGGGAAAGGGCCTTGATCCCTAACAAAGAAAGACAACAAAAAACAAAACTAAGCAACAACTGAACAACAACCAACACCACACAGTAAGAAGCCATAAAAAAATCAAGTCTAGGGACCTTTGGCTCTCCGAAGGGGATAGAAATACTAAGTTCTTCCATTCCTCTTCTAAGCTTAAGAGGCTTCGTAATCGAATTTCCTATATTATTGATTCTAATGGTAACAGTCTGGTTGATGAGGATGATATTGATTCTGAAGCCGTTAGGTTCTTTAAGTCACTACTTACAACGGAACCAGTCGCTGTAGATAATGAGTTTGTGAATTCGATTCCCCCATCAGTGTCTCAAGAAGATAATAAGAGGCTCATGGCTCCCTTTTCGTTGGCTAAGCTAAAAGAGATAGTCTTTTCCATGCAACTGGAAAAGGCCCCAAGCTCGGATGGTTTTACGACTCTATTTTTTCAAAAGTGTTGGGACTTTATTGGAAATGATGTGCTGTTAGCCTTGGAGGAATCCAGAAGAAATAGGTCGATATTGAGAGAGCTTAATACTACTCTTATTGCTATTATTCCGAAAGTGGACAATCCTAGCTCTTTTTCGGATTTTCGTCTGATTGCCTTGTGTACCACTTTATATAAAATTTTTACTAAGGCAATTTTGGTTAGGCTTTCTAGGCTCCTTCCTTAGATAGTTTCCTTGGAGAAGGGTGATTTTGTGCCTGGTCAGGAGACATCTAAAGGTGCGATTGTAACTCATGAAATTCTGCACTCCATATCTCAACAAAAGGTTTCGGCCATGATCCTTAAACTAGACATGCTTAAGGCTTATGATTGTGTTAATTGGTAGTCCCTTGTGGTTGTTTTGTATCGTTTGGGATTTTCGCGCTGCTGGGTCAAATGGGTGTTTTCATGCATATATTTTGCCTGCTTCTCAGTTTTGATTAATGGTTCCCCTTCGAGGTTTTTTGCTTCCTCTTGGGGACTTAGGCAAGGGAATCCCTTGTACCCTTTCTTGTTTATTCTTTTGGCGAAAGCTTTAAGTAGGGCCATCTCTAATGCTATGACATCTGGGTTATGGTCAGGTATTAAAGTTGATGGCCTCCTTTCTCCACAATCCCATTGCTTGTTTGCTGATGACACGCTTCTGTTTGGGGTTGCCTCTTTGAGGGAAGCTCGAGTTATAAAGAAAATTATCTCTAACTATGTTGCTTTTTCTGGACAAAAGGTTAATAATCAGAAGTCCAAAGTCTTTTTTGTGAATGTCTCCCCTCTAGTTAGGGATAAACTCATCTGCTTTTGGAGTTTCCAAGTAGGGACTTTTCCGTGCATGTATTTGGGCATTCCTTTCTTTCTGGGCTCTAAAAAGACCTCCTTTTGGGATAAAGTTGTTCATTCAATAACCTCCAGAATTTCCTCCTAGAACCACAAGTGGCTTACGATGGTCGGTAAGATCCTTTTAATCAAATCAGTTTTGAATGCCATCCCTACATATTTGATGTCTATTTTGCAGGCTCCCTCTCAAATTCTTAAGGACATTAAGGTTTCCCTTAGATCCTTCCTTTGGAATGATAATTTGGGAGGTAGGAAGAAGATCCCTCTTCTTGCTTGGGACAATATTTGTCGTCCCAAAGAGCTGGGGGGTGCAGGTATTCGCGATTTAGCTGTTCAGAATAAGGCGTTGGGGGCAAAATTGGTTTGGAAGTTATATGCAGACCCTTATAGAAAATGGGCTTCCATCATGCTTACTAAGTATTTAAGGGGAGCTTCCAAAGAAAGGATTTTTACTGCTACATCTCTTCCGAAGGGTTCTACATTCTGGAACTTTTTGGTATCTTGTAGGAGGGTTGTTTTACCACATCTATCTTGGGTTGTCCATAAGGGGAAGAAGGCCCGATTTTGGGATGAAGTCTGGAATGGGCATCCTGCTCTTTCAGCTATCCGAGACTGGTCCCCTTTTCCCGATATTCTTTCAGACCTTTGGGGGCCTTTTGTTGCAAATTATTTTGACATTGCCTCCACAAGTCCATGTTTAGTGGCTAAATGGAAGATTATTCCTCCCTTGCCTATTGATAATGATCTTAGACTTGCTTTTGTGGAAGAACTTCACAAAAGACCTCTTGTTTTTCACAATAAGGAGGACTCCTTGGTCTGGATTAAGAATGTTGCAGGTTCATATTTAGTAAAAGATGGTTATAATTCTTTGGTTCAGATTTCTTCACCCTCTTCCTGGCCTACTAAGCTTTTTTGGCATCCGGCTTGTCTTCCTAAGGTAGGGTCTTTTCCTTGGTTGGCAGTCCAGGATAAAGTCCTCACTGGGATGCGATTGGACAGGCTTGAGATTACAATAGTATTTCCTTGTGTTTTTTATGGTTATTGTATGGAATCCATGTATCACCTTTTCTTGCTTTGTCCATTTGCTTCTGAGTGCTGGTATTAGCTGTTTGGCATGCTTGGTTGGTCTTCTGCTCTTTGTCCTAATCTATTTTCCCAATTCATGGTCTGGCCCTTGTTGTTCTCCTCTTCATTTTATTCATCTCTTTGGGTTGTGGCCCTATCACTGGTGATCTAGAATCTCTGGCTTGAAAGGAATTCTAGAATTTTCAAACATAAATTTGCCACCTTGATTGATGTAATTGGTAAAATACAATCCTCCATTTGTGAGGTGGTTCTTTCTTTCATCCATAAAAATTTAGATCATTTCAGGTCTTTTTCTCACTAGGACAATTGGGTCACTTGGAAATGGTCTTCGCTTTGTCTAATGCCTTCCCATGGGGCTATATCAGATGGACTATCTTCTCTTGTTAAACGCAAGATGGCTAAATGGAGCCCTCCCCCCTTCCCTTCATTCAAAATTCAGTTTGATGGGGCTTCTAAGGGGAATCCGGGAAGGTTTGGTGTTGGAGCAGTTATTTTTTATCATTCTTCTAAGATCATTAAAGCCGTGGGAAAACATATTGGTCAGGGTGCTAATAATGTGGCCGAGTTCCAGGCTTTATCCTTTGGGCTTGATCTCGCTCTTTCATTAAACATAAAAGATATTGTTATTGAAGGATACCACTTGATTAGTCACAGATTATGAACCCTATAATTAGCGACAGATTATGCACCCAATAACTGCCCTTCGAATGATGCCGAACTTCTCATAATGTCAAAATCCTAAAGCGATAGAAAATTACAAGCGGTACCCACGTACTCCGTGTATTTTATTTATATGATAACTTCTTATGACAAATTTCATGAGAACTTCCTTTGCTACTCTAACAATGAAGATCATGATGATGCTTCCTCTGCTAATCTTTTTCTCTCTCTCTGCGCTGCCTCCTCACACGGCAGAGTCTTCCAATCATTCTGATGAACAAGCTCTCATGGCTTTCAAAGCTGCTATCTCTCACGATCCATATAATTCCTTACTCCATTGGTCTCCCAATCACACCTTCTGTAACTGGACTGGCATTACATGCTCTTCTCGTCGACAGCGTGTGGTTTCCTTGAATCTCACTGGTATGGGATTACTTGGCCCCATCTCTCCATTTCTCGGAAATCTTTCCTTCCTCAGAGTACTTGCTCTACGATATAATAGCTTTCACGGCCATATTCCATATCAGCTTGGAAGGCTATTTCGCTTGAGAACGCTTCGGTTGTCTGATAACAATTTAAGTGGAAGCATTCCACCTGAATTTAGTCTTCTTTCAAATTTAGAAGCCTTGAGATTACATGCAAACATATTGACAGGTATTATCCCATCTTTCTTAGGAAACATGTCCTTTCTAAACATCCTTGTCTTGTCCGAAAATCTACTCCAAGGCGGTATTCCTGCCGAGTTGGGTATGCTTAGTCAGCTAAAATGGCTTAATCTTGGCTTCAACAACTTAATGGGGCCGATCCCCCCTGCCCTTTCAAATTGCACCCGTCTCCAAACTTTGAAGCTCTATTATAACAACTTAAACGGCCCAATTCCATGGGAGTTTGGAAGGCTGTCAGAGTTGCAACAAGTGCTTTTGGGGACCAACCAACTCAGTGGAGAAATACCCCGCTCAGTGGGGAATTGGACTCAGCTGGAAGCGCTGCATTTGGGGACCAACCAACTGAGTGGCACAGTGCCCCTGGAATTTGGTAAAATGCAGCAGCTGAGACGGTTCAATTTGTGGAGAAATAATTTTGTAAGTGGAAGCAGCGATTTGCCTATTCTAACAGTGCTAACTAATTGCTCCAGCTTGAAAACTCTTGTATTGGGATTTAATCATCTCACTGGCGTCTTGCCCACTTCAGTTGGTCGCCTTTCAAATTCACTCTATTCTTTATATTTGAACTTAAATGAAATTGGGGGAAGCATACCAAATGAGATTGGTAACCTAACAAACCTGGCAACATTAGATCTAAGTGCAAACCGATTCAATGGGACCATTCCATCTGCACTTGGCAAACTTCCAAATCTGGAAAGATTATATCTAGAGGCAAACAATTTGCAGGGAAGAATTCCAGAAAGTTTTGGACAATCAATAAGGCTTGGATTGTTGTCACTCAGTGAGAATATGCTTTCAGACCAAATTCCAGATAGTCTTGGCGAGCTTCCACAATTAAGAGACCTTATTCTTTATCGCAATCAACTATCAGGCAAAATACCTGCCAGTTTAGGGAAATGTAAGACATTGGAGAGGGTGGACTTTTCCCACAACAAACTAACAGGAGACATACCTCCTGAAGTTGCAGGTCTTCAAAATCTCCAGTTATATTTCAATGTTTCCAACAATTTCTTGCAAGGTTCTATTTTGGAAATAAGTAAAATGGTTATGGTTTTAGCTATAGATCTTTCTCAAAACAATTTCTCGGGTGTCATACCTAGTGCACTAGCAAGCTGCAAGGGTTTGGAACATCTAAATCTTTCTTGGAATGCATTTGAGGGGCCAATCCCTGCATCACTAGCAGATCTGCAAAATCTGCAGGACATGGATCTTTCTCGCAATAATTTGTCAGGTATGATACCGGTGACTTTCAAAAAGATGAAAATGCTCCGACATTTCAATCTCTCTTCAAACCAGTTGACTGGAGAGGTCCCAAAGGAAGGAGCTTTCGCAACACTCGATGCCTCAGAAGTTATGGGAAATCTTGGCCTCTGTGGTGGATGGATAAACTTGCCACCATGCTCTCATTCCAATCACAAACAGCCATCTGTCTCCAAAAAGGTGATTATTCCTGTCATAGTAGGCATTGCAATTTTGATCATGTCTCTTCTATTGGTAGTATTTTCTTATATATTATGTAGACATTCTAGTACCCCTGCTCTCAATGTATGGCCTCCAAAAATTTCATATGAAGAACTTGTAGATGCAACTGGTGGGTTTAGTGATGAAAATCTTTTAGGAATTGGTAGCTTTGGGTCAGTTTATAAAGGAATTCTAAAGAATGGTACAAGTATTGCTGTTAAAGTTTTCAAGTTGCAAGATCAACATGCTCACCAAAGTTTTAGCAGAGAATGCAATGCATTAAAGAGAGTTCGACATCACAATGTAATAAAAATAATTTCAGCATGCTCCAATCTTGATTTCAAAGCCTTAATTCTTCCATTCATGTCAAATGGAAGTTTAGAGAGATGGTTGTATCATTCAGAAGGAGGTAGATGCAGATTAAATTTGAATGATCGAATAAGGATAGCAATGGAGATAGCAGAAGGAATGACATATCTTCACCATTATTGCTTTGTTCAAGTGATTCACTGTGACCTCAAGCCCAATAATGTCCTATTAGGAGATGACATGACTTCATACATAGCAGATTTTGGCCTTTCCAATATTATTTTCAGCAATTCCATGGATTCTTTGACTTCTACAGATGCACTTAAAGGATCTGTTGGCTACATTGCACCAGGTATATATTTCTCATTATTTCATTATGCATTTTTGCTAGTTTTCTTTATCTTATACATCATCAAATTCTTCAAATGACAGTCTTTGATCCTTGTTTATTTGTTATTATAGAATATGGAATAGGTGGAAAGCTTACTACAAAAGGAGATGTATATAGTTATGGAATTTTAATTCTAGAGTTGTTCACAAGGAGGAGACCAACAGATGATATGTTCACTGAAGGAATCAATCTACAAAAATGGATAGAAATGCATTTTCCAAATAGAATCTCAGATGTGGTGGATAATTGTTTGCTTATAGATGCTCATGAATCAGGGACATCAATGGTAATAGAATGCCTTACTCAATTTATGCAAATTGGGCTCTTTTGCACAAGGGAGTCACCTCAAGAGCGACCTGATATGACTGAGATAGTTGAGAGATTAAATACAATCAGAGGTGCATTTCTTGGTACACCTAAAACTCCTCAATTACCAATAGACATCTCACCTTTTCTTGACAATACAAGAGATATAAATATGGCTGGTTCAGGGAACAATGAAGGTTCATCTACATCTACTTCCTAGGTCTACATAAATATTGTTGTTTTGTTTGCTAGTCAACTAGATAATAATAATGTCCATGTATTATATTTTGTAGTTCATTATATATAGTGAGGAGATGAAATAATGTTTAGATTGTGATATTTATAATGTATAGAATATTGTGACATTATTTATGATATATTTGAAATTGTGAGCAAAAAGGAGATGTGCATGTTGTTTATTTTCAGTTATATCAATCATACAAATTAATTTTTTTATAATATTAGTTGTATTTTATTTTTTATTGAGAAGATATTATAATGGTAAATTTTGTATATCTATGACATTTTTTATATGGCTATTTTAAGAGAATGCTTTAATGCATGTATATATTGTAAAATGACACAATCTAGTGTAAAGTTTGGGCTTGATCATTTACCTCTTACCTTATTCTAATTTTGAGATAATAAAAAAGATTATTACTTTTTGATCATTAATGAATAAATTAGGTACAAAATCCACATTACTCTTGATTCCCCAAATTGAATTTCGTATTTATTTATATTTAACTTCTAAAAATAACCTTTCAATATATCGTTTTCCAACTTTTATTAACTTTAATTATGATTTACTACTTAAATAAATACAAATAAGATACTCTTATCCAAATCATCATCTTACATCTAAGATTCTGCCCTTTAGTCACTAAACAACTTCATGCTAACATTTTTCATTTTAAAAATTATGCGTAACTATTTCCTAAGAATTCAAGCATGTAACTGTTTCTCATATTATAAATATCTTATATGGATCTATAGTTTTTTTATTGGAATAAAAATAATTATTATCAATAATAGTTACAATAGTTACAGAAGAACACAACTGCCACAAAGTTGTAGCTAAACATGGGCCCATAGTTTATATTGACTTAAAAGCTGATTACACTAGAAAAGAAACCAAATCTGATTCCATTGATAGCCCATTTCAATATAAAAGTTACTCTCTACCAGCCCACTAATGGAGTCTTACAGACTGAGTGACATTATGAATGTTTATTTTCCCAGGGAGAATGATAATTTGACTTGCCAATAATATGCAAGCACTATACTAAACTTTAATAAGAAAAGATTAAATCATATAATGTTGTGTGCAGTTGTTTACTGGTGTCTGTTTTTTGTTCAATGAAGAATTCCGAGGAAGGAAATGTTTACAGCCATATAATAGGTTGTTTATTGGGTTTTTCTAATTATATACAACAGATTAATTTATATAGGTTTTCCTCTAATCTCTTTTAGTGTGCATTCTATCAACGACTTATTTGCCCTCTGTTAATTCTGTTTTGCATGCATTCTATCTTTTATAATACTTGATACAATTTGAAATTTGAAAAAGAATTCGAATTGACTAATTTATATTTTTATTGGGCTTTTCGAGGTGTATATTACCTTTTTCTCAAGCCTATATAATTGGTTTTAAGGCTTTCTGTATAGCATAGATGTTCATAAATTTCTGTAAGTAATTATTCTCCTGCAATGGCTTCTATGAGACATGGAATGGTTTTGATGATAATAACAATACTGTGCTTATTATCTAAGAGGATCCAGTATGTAAATCTATCCAGGATTGTGAACATTCTTGATTTTCATATCAATGGCACTGTTATAAAGCTTGTGTACTATGCTCTAACTACTAGAACAGTACCCATGTAATAATAATTAATCCTTTGTTTTTTGTGAGATTTTGCCAAGATCAAGAGCTCAATGAAAAGTACAAAATAGAGACAAAATATTGATAGGAATAAACTATATTCTATCAAGATGAAATAATGATCAACTGGATCATCAATCAATACATACAATGAATATGAGTCTGTTTATATAGGCAAGGCTATATGGATATGTGAGCACACAAACATGACATGTGGCTCAATAAGAAACAAGGGTAGGTAGGAAATAGGTGTGGTAGGTAGGAGAAACAATATAATATTCTACATGAGGTGGATCACCCACCAAAGGTGGAATGTAACAAGATAAGACCACAAAATGTAGAAATTCTCCTACACACACTATCCCAATGTGACACAAACACTCAAGTGTCTCATACCCAAACTACTATAAAATGCATTATCCTAAGTAAACTTAAGTAAGGTGTTATTATATCCAACATGAATAATTAATTACACCCCCCTTCTCCCCCCCCCCCCCCCTTAAGTGCAACTTAGGGGAATGCACTTAAGTCTACAATGCAACTAAGCAATGGAAGATGGGTCCTGGCTACTAGGCCATGTTAAGTACCCATGTACAAATGCAAATGCATGCAAACTAATGCAATGAAATCTCTCACAAAGCGGGGAAAGAAAGAAAAAACCAATGGGAAAAAACCCTCCCCCAAAAAGAGAGATGAAAACTATATACAAAGAACTCTCATAGAAGTATGTGAGGAACAAATTCCCATGTGAGGAAAATGTGTACACCCATATGAGAAAAGAGGGTAAGTGCACAAAGATGGTGAAAAAAAAGGGGGTATAAGTGGCCACTTTTTTATACCCCCTTTTTTTTCTTTCTGAAAATAGATAAAACCTGGACTTCAAAGAGATATTTGAAGGTCATGCACTCAAAACTAGGAGTTGAAACAAGAATAAGAATTGTAGTACTCTGAATCTAATTTCTAAACTACTGATTTTTTTAAAAATCGGATAAGGTTAAGAAGGCCAAAACTTTCGTGCACGAAAAATTGTTCTTGATTTTTTCAGAAAAACATAACATAGCTGTTTTCGTGCACTGCATAAAATATATAGTTAGATTTAGTATTTTGCAAAACCATTTGGTAGGATGATAGGTAAGAGTGAGGTCTAGAAGTTGTGTTATTTTTTGTAATTTTCTGTTGGGTATTTTTTTTTTTAATGATTTTTTGAAGTGACCGCATCCTGAAAATTTGGTACCTGTTTGTGCACTGGGCATAACTTGCATCAAAATATTAAAAAATGCAAACTTTTTTTTTTTACAATGTATAGAATCTAGTGTAGAACAATAATATGTAATTTATTTTGAGTTTGGTCAAGTATATCAAAATTTATTAAAAAAATGGTAGACATATATCTGTGAGGACTATCAAGGCACTGATAAAGAAAATTAAAGTTTACTATGCTGATGTTGTCCAAAAATAGAAAATTTATATGGTCAAAAAACCGAGAAGATGTGTGAGATTATGATGGTAATTTTAGAGATACCCACTTGATCATTTGTAAACTTGATGACGACGAAGTCGAGAAATCATGTTGGAGGATGAAAAAACATGTAAAGGGAAAAAAATGGGGGGAAAATGGGCTTGCAAGCCTTAGGGTCGTTTTCCAACCCTCTTACCAAGCCAAAACCTACACGGGTTTTGAAAAACAAAAAGTACTATTCGCAGTTCTAAATAACCCGTAAGGGTTATGTAAAACTAAAAACATTTTTTTGTTTCCCAAAAACCATATGAGTTATGAAGACATAATAATGTATGCTTGGATACTTAGCATTCACTATACATATGCTAGACATACCTATATAATATGTGCTTATGTATGTATATATGCATATCTATAGTTATATATATACATATTTATATAGATATATGTATATATGTTTGTATACAAGCATGTATCTCTTTTTTTCCTCTCCCTCTCGTCTTCTTTCCCCCATCACCGTCACGGTTCGTTCTGAGCCCTAATTATCCTCCTTGAGTTCTATATCATCTCTCTCCCCCTCACACTTCTCTCTTTTTCAATTCTCTCACCCTTTTCTCCTTCTCCTTCTCCTTCTCTCTCTACCTCACATCTCTCACCCTCTCCTCCTCCTACTCTCTCTCCCTATCCCATTCTCTCTCTCTCATTATTCTATCCTATTCTCACCCTCTCCCCCTTTTATCTCTTTTTCTCCCTCTCCCTCTCCCCCCTCTCCCTCCCCCTCTCATTATCTTCTCTCTCTCCTATAATCTCTCTCCCTCTCCCTCTCTTTATCCTATTCTCCCCATCTTCGCCCTCCCTCTCCCTCTCCCTCTCCCTCTCTCCCAATTTCTCCTCTATCTCTCCCCCTCTCTCTCCCTCCCCCTCTCCTCATCCTATTATCTCTCTCTCTCTCTCTCTCTCTCTCTCTCTCTCTCTCTCTCTCTCATTTTTCCAATCCCTCTCTCTCCCTCTCCTTTTTCCAATCTCCCTCTCTCCCTCTCCTTTTCCCAATATCCTTCCCTCCCCCTCTCCTTAACCCCTTCTCTCTTTGTCTCTAACTCTCTCTCCATCCCCCTCTCCTTATCCTATTCTATTCCTCTCTTCCTATATCCTATTCTCTCTCTTACCCCCTCTCCCCCTACTCTCTCTCTCTCTCTCTCTCTCTCTCTCTCCCTTTCTCCTATTCCCTATTCTCTCTCTTACCCCCTCTCCCCCTCTCTCTCCCTCACCCCCTCTCCTTTTCCCAATCTCACTCTCTCTCCCTCTCAGTCTCCCCTCTCCTTTTCCTAATCTCTCTCTCCCTCCCTCTCCATCCATCCCCCTCTCCTTATCCCACTCTCTCTCTCTCTCCCTCTCTTCCTATCCCCTATTCTCTTTCTTACCCCCTCTCCCCCTACTCTCTCTCTCCCTCTCTCCCTCTCCTTTTTCCAATCTCCCTCTCTCCCTCTCATTTTCCTAATCTCTCTCTCTCTCTCTCTCTCTCTCTCTCTCCTTATCCTATTCTCTCTGTCTCTCTTCCTATCCCCTATTCTCTCTCTTACCCCCTTCCCCCCCTCTCTCTCTCTCCCTCTCCTTTTCCCAATCTCCCTCTCTCTTCCTCTCCCTCTCTCTCCCTCCCTCTCCATCCATACCCCTCTCCTTATTCCTCTCTCTCTCTCTCTCTCCCTCCTTCCCTCCCTCCCTCTCCTTTTCCCAATCTCTCTCTCCCTCTTCCCATCTCCTTTTCCCAATCTCCCCTCTCCTTTTCCCAATCTCCCTCTCCCTCTCCCCCTATCCTTTTCTTAATCTCCCTCTCTCTCTATCTCCATCCATCCCCCCCCCTCTCTCTCTCTCTCTCTCTCTTCTTTTCCCAATCTCTCTCCCTCTCCCTCTCTCCCTCCCTCCCTCTCTCTCTCCCTCTCTCCCTCTCCTATCCTATTTTGGTTTTTTTTGAAGTTATTTTATTATTGTTACTTTAGATTATTAAAAATGATGATCATTTGTTGTTTTTTTGCTATTTGATTATGGATTATCATCATGATGTTATGTGTAGGACTATGGGAAAGAACAAGAGAGGAACAAATGAACAAAGAGAGGCAACAAAGGAAAGACAAAGGGAGCATATGAGGAGATTGCATGAAGGTACATCATCTAATGCATGTAATGAAAGTGACAAACATTCAACAATTGAAATTGATATGATGAATGCACCAAATCAAAATGATCAACATACAACAATTCAAATACATATGATGAATGCACCTAATGAATGTAATGAGCATACACCATTTGAAAATGATTCGGTGAATGCACATGTTAATGAAATTGAAGAAGATATACCATTTGCATTAAATGTGATCAATGCACATAATGCACCTAATGAAAACGAAGAGCATGCAACACCTCTTAGAATAATTCACAGAAAACCAAAGTTCCTAATAGATATTGATGAAAATATTGATAAAATTTCTGAAAGAAATTGTAGAACGGTTAGAAGAATTTGGAATAACTATTTTGAAAACTTCAATCAAAGTGGAAGATGCCAATTAGTTGTTGAAATGATGAAAAATCTAAAATTTAGAGAGACAATGAAAATTTTGGGGTTAAGGACATCCAAAAATAATAGTGAAAGAACCATTGTGAGAAATCTTTTTGATGCATACCAAGCCATTGGTTCAAAATCATGCACTAAAGATGCTAATGTTTCACATCAACCATAACGGGAAAGAAAATGAAAAAATCTCGTTTAATAAGCAAAACAAGAAAGTCATTAAGGATAAGTAGAACCACATTACACTATGCCTTAGAGAGGCAAGAGAAAATCAAGGATCCTAACAATAATTCTCTTTGGGCATTCTCAAGTAGACTCCCACGCAAGGACAAGGTTGTTGTTGATGCACTAAGAATGTTAATTGAGAAATATTGGCATGACAACACAAGGGTTTCACCCAACCAAAGAGATGTCGTTAGAAGGGGAACTGGAATTAGTAATCCTGAGCCACATCCAAAACACTATTTAGATACAACTCAAACACAATTTTCCGAAAGGTTTCTTCAAAGATTTCCTTAGATTAAAACTATTCAAAGGTTTTTTGAGATGATAAAACCATTTTATGTTAAGATTAATCATGCACGTACTACATGTTGTTGTAGGGTCCATGTTGAATTTTCCATGCATTATGATATTTATCACTATATATGTTGTACTTTGCACACTAACAATGTTTTGCAAGAGTGTGGTCTACAAGCACCTCCTAAGCCACCAAGAGAATTTATTTCAAGTGTACCATGTAGATGAGATGATGGGTGCATTCACTATAAGATGATGTGTTTGAAAGGTATTTGTCCTACATGTAGCGGTTTGCAACAATTGCATAGATGCCTACATTTGGATAGCACACATGAAATTGGTAAGGAACTAGTTTCTATTGGAAAATACAAGTCAATCACATATGGTGTTAAAGATGGAAAAGAATTAAAGAGGTGTGAGTTAGTGAAAAGGGATATATGTGTAGCTGATTTTATGAAGATGTTTCATGAGAAACTAGTGTATGAGTACATAGGTCACACACATAGAGCTAGGTGGTTAGATGAGCAATTCAAGTTGTGTAAGGACACTTTCCCCCTTGACATTATTGTCTCTGTCGTTGATTTTACTGAGAATTATACACTAAAGCCGCAAAATGAAGTACAATCTATGTATTACCACTCTTCACAAGTTATAATTTTTGTACACATAGCATTCATGCATGCACATGATAGCACTGAGGAGGATAGAAAGGTTATAAGAGAATATCACTTCTATATTAGTGGTGATGGTACTCATTCCTCAGAGTTTGTGCAAGGATGCTTTGCAGTCTTCTATGATAGTTTAAGGGAAAGAGATATAAGATACAACCAACACTTAATATGGTCAGACAATTGCACCGCACATTTCAAGAATGCAAGGATGTTCTACTAGTTGACTAGGATGCATGTGACAAGTGGTGTGCAACATTTTTGGAATTTCATTGAGGCAGGGCATGGAAAGGGAGAGCATGATGGTGCGGGAGCATGTGTGAAAAGAGCTCTTACTAGAGAGGAATTGAAGTACAAAGGTGGTGCAATGTTAATAGATGCAGAAACAATTGTGCAATGGTGTAGCTCTAAGATGGGACCAGGTAATACAGGTAAGTCTATTGTTTCTATATATTTTTGGTTAATATGTGAATTTAACATTGAAAAGTATCTAGATTGTTGTACACTTATCAGATCAAGTGACATGCATTCATTTAGAAGTTCAAATGCAACATCACTAGTTATTTATACTAGACAGATTGCATGCTTTTGCTCTTCATGTATGCATTTTGTGTGGGATGAATGTGAATCAAAAGAGTGGGTTGACCAAAGGTCTTGTAGACCTTTGCAAAACCTAGATACATATCAACTTCCTAGAGAACTAAAAATGAACCAGATTGAAGCATCAAGGGATTTTGACCATGTATCAGACATAGTTGAACCAGGTAAAGGATTGCAATTTGCTACAATTTTAAGCTAAATTTATTAGTATTAACTTATGCTGATTTTCGTATTAACTTATATCCTTCTATTAAATGTAGGTCATGTATATGCAGTTATTGCAGATGAGAACAACGAAGAAGGAACATATTACTTTTTGTGGCATTGTATTGAGGCCAAAAAGAAATTGACTTCTACAGTGGTTGATGGAGAGGGTATTGAGTACTTAATAGGATCCGTTGTTGTGATAGGGACATGGCTTAGAAGGTACCATTGTTGTGTTGAGTTGTATTGAGACCTCTTAAACTCATTTATTTAGCAGTCGTTGTATTGATTTTGGCATTAACTTATCCTTCTATAAAATGCAAGTACCCTATCAAAAATTCTAATGCCTTGTTGTTTGAGGACTTTGAGACACATAAACATATTCTTCATATTCCTTCTTGATTTAGTTACCCTCGGGTGTGAAAGATCATCCAAGGGTGGCTCTACAAAAAACTTCTCATAAAAGTTTCAATTGTATCTCAAATTCAGAGAATTGTCCTAGGGGTTTGAGAGAACAAATATCAACTATGTCACAAACTTATCTAAAATGTAGAGCCAAGTATTTAATTGCATTCAGGGGTAGATGTACCACTCTACATAATAGTCGGAACAATATAATTTACAAGTTGTACCATTTAGGGTCAAGGCGTGGGATTTTAAGCAAGGGTTATGATCCAATTTCAAACATCATATTACCTGCCTCAAATTAGATGATTATTTGTTGCTATTTTGTAGTGTATTGCCCCTATAGTTGGATGCTTCATCTGTCAAAGGTTCTAACAAGAGTCTAGGCACTAGAATAGTATTAGAAATTGATTCTCTTAGAAATTAATTCTTGATTTGTTGCAACATAGAAAACATAATTATTAATTCATGTTGATTTGTTTTGCCTACAAGGTGTTGGAACTACGATATGTTATAAATTTCCAATTATTTGTAGATAAGCTAAGTTGGATAGGATTATTGGTTTATCTATTTAGAATATTATTTATTATTTTTCTGCAATTTAAATTTAGTCCATTGCAAAAAAAAAAAAAAATTGTTCAAAACCAAAACAATTTTGCAAAACATATCAAAATTCAAATATTCCATTAGGGGTGCGATATTATAAAAGAGGAGAGCTACTTAGAAGTGGGAAGAAACCCAAGAAGTCTATTAATGGGATAGAATGTGAAGGAAGTTATTAGTCCATTATATGTGAATATTTTTGTTATGTGCTGCAATATACACTACAAGGTGCTTGGGAGAAAGAGCAAAAAAATTCATAGAGAGTGATCTTGATGATGGATTAGAGAGTGTGATCCGAAACATTGATGTAAAAAAACTTTACATAATCTAATCCAGAAGCACTAATTCTTTAAATATGTGTAGTACCCCTGCCCTAATCAATCTCTAACCTTGGTTTAATCTTGATTAGTTATCTTAATAGAATGATTATTGTCAGATGTTTGATTTAACGCATAGCTATTGATGTGGTTTTCACACTAGTTGTATGCAAGTTATTCAGTGTTCCTATTTCGTGATATTAGTATCGGACTAACGCTTTCATTAATTTTATATATGTATGCATGTATGACTCTTGGTTGCAGGAAATTTCAGGTACAACGCCGCATGAGTGCGGGGTTCATCTTCACCTGGATGTGCAGGTTTAAGTGTACCTTTTTAATCCTTAGAGTCGGATTAGGTGGTTGTAAGACCCTAGTTGACCTTAGTCGTGCTCTAGTGAGCATCGCCAGTCGTCGTCGGTAATCCCTCTTTGTTTGGGTTTGCGAGTCGTCTGTTTGGTTGTCCTTCTCGATTTGCATGCCTGGTGTGTTTGGTTAAATTGATTAATTAGTCCTTAGTGATTATTTTGAGTATTTATGCATTTGTGCATTGAAGATTAATGGGCTAAAGTAATCGGGTTTTCGTTATGCGATTTTCGTTGTTAATGAATTGCTCATTTTTTTTAATTGGGAGTAATTCGATTAAATGATTGATTTCGAATATTAAATGCATTGTAGATATGCTACTGAAAAGAAAGTTATGTATTTTATCGCAATAGACTTAATTGTATTCTGTTGGCTTCTGAGATTAGAAAGATTAAATTTGATTAAATGAGAAAATTGATTTTGAATTGAAAAAGCAAGTTAATTTGTTGCTATAGTTAGAAAAGTATTAATTTGAGAATTATTTGTAAATAAAAATTTTAAAATTCCAAAAATAGAAATTTTGGTCAACTCTTCCATATAACCCAAAATTTGGGGAGATTTGGAGAATGGACATTTTGGAGGAATTTTGGTTGGAAAAATATATTTTTGGAGATGAAATTTGGGGGTTTTTGGAGAAGAGGCAGTTTTGCTGAATCTAGCAGGTGGGCTCTCCTTCAGCTAATCCAGGATTGCGTATGAAGGTAGGATTCTGAATTGTTTTTCTTGTTGCCAAAAGAATTTACTGTTCTGGTTGAAAGAAATGATTTTTGTTATTGAGAAAACAATTTGATTGTCCATTTTGAGTTGGCTGGAAATTTTAATGGAGGTGTGTTATTCCTCTTTGCTGTTTGGGTGTTTGAAAACCCCTTTGTGTTTGGAGAGAATAAAATCACCAAAGAACTTGATACCGAACCAGTCCCTTTTAAATCGAATTTATTTGAATCGAAATTTCTTATCAAATTTGGTGATGGGCGTTTGTTTTAGTTTCGGACTGGGTGTTTTAAAAAAAAGTATTTATATTAAAACCCGATCTGTGCATTTTGGTTTTTATTCGAACCTGTGCATTAATCTTTGATCAATATTATTTCTTTTTTTTGAGCTGGGTGTTGTTTTGTATCGGACTGTGCGTAGGGTTTAAACTATGGGTTTGGGGTTTGGAGGGCGGGGAGCGGAGCTCCACCCGCTCCTCCTCCCCCTCCCCCGCACGTCCCCCTTCTTCCCCGCTCATTCCCTCTGTTTCTCCCCCCCCGCTGGTGTTAAAAACTCTGGCCGTGGCACACTGCGGTGGCCACAGGGCACCGCGGAGCCTGCGGGCACCGCAGTGGCGCAGCCGCTCGGGTATTGCCCCGTGGCTAGGGTTAGGGCACGGCCGCCCTCACCCTAATTAAAATGTGTTCCTTTTTTAAAATTAGTTTTAAGATGTTTTTTTTTTTTTATGCTTTTTTTTTTTAGTATCAAAAAAAATAAAGATGCATATAATATTTTTAAATATTATTTTAATGCTAAGCTTTAATTAGTTGCTTAATTATGATTAAGGGGCATAAAAATGATAAACGTTATATTGGTATTGATTAATTTTGTAATGGAGTTTATAGGTTTAATCATTATTCAATCTCACCTCATGACTTTGTACCCTTCCTAATTAAGTTCTAAAACTGTTGATTTTCGCAATTGAATATTATTGATTATATTTTGATTGATCTTGGATTAATAAATCTAGATCTCACCTTCTAGCTGATTAGGGAAGTTGGCTAATTGAGGTAGTTTGTTTAAAAATGAAATAGAATATTATGTTATTGGAAAACTGTTGAAATATGTTATAATTACTAATTGATGATGTTAAATATTATTGTAGAACATATCATTTGAGTAATTGAGAAGTAAGTGAAATATTTATCGTTGAGTATTTGAATTTAAACGATATGTATTGGAAAGGATTATCTCCATTTAGATCCTCTTTCTACATTTTTATTTCCGTAATCCGTATAATGCATCTGGGCTTGAGAAATAATACGAAACTGTAGAGGTCAATTTTAGACCAGTATGTCTATGATGTTTTGTTGGAGATTAAATATCTTATTTTAGTTGATTAATGGTTGTCTGAATTTTATTAATAAGAATTGGTTTAAAAACTCATCATGACTTTATATGTCTGTTCGATGCTTTGAACCTTAGAGAGTTAGAAAACCAAGAACAACCTATCCCTAGATGAGGTAGATACTGTAAGCTGATTTAGATCTTGTAGAAAACTTGATCGACTTGTAATGATTAAATCAATTTGAGGAAATATTGTCTTTTCTGATTATTGCCTTGCGAGTTTAATTTCTGTATTCGCCTTTAATTATGAAATGGCATGTTTTGCTTTGTTTAGTAGGACCCTGTCGGATGGATTGACTTGGGGTACCTGTTTCAGTCCTCTGTTCCGAGTTGATTGTTATTTGTGGTAGTGTCGTTTTGGTCATATCCTCTATGTGTGAGTCGAGTGATGATTCGTGATTGACCTTAGTTTGTCAGGTCTCTAGTTAGAGTACCGTCAGTAAGTGTTCATCTTTTGAGTTGTGTATGACCTGATGATTGTGTCTCTCTTCTTGAACTCCGTTCGTCAGACCATGCCTATTCCTTTGGTTTTGAGTTCGTCTGAGTTTAGTCTAGTGTCGTATGGGAAAGTGGCTTTCGATTGGGGGCCGCGCCCAAAGTGGCTGCTGGGTAACCCGTCGAAAGTGAGTCTAATAAGTGATAACCTATCAGTAGATTAGAATGTAATCTCTAAGTAAGATAATGTGCCTCACACATGGGACGAGTGCTAACATAGACTCGACATGCTGTGAGAAGGCCTGAAATGGAAAACCATCATCCTTGTCTCCACGAGAGGATGTGTGGGTCCACATGAGGCTTGGATGGGCCAGAAGCTCGGATTAGGTTGCTAGGGTAACCCAGTGTATGGGGCCGGGACCTATGAAGACTTGCCATGGTAACCATACCAGGTTGTGTGATGACACTTGTCCCTACGTTCGCTAGTGTGTTGTCGTTTTGTCCTGTTAGGAGTACCTTTGTGAGTCGTCCTTTGGTCTCTACCCTTGTGAGTGTCGGTTTCATGTTAGACCTTGGGTGGTGATGGCTCAGTTTTATGGATGCTCTCATGGACCTCTTGTTTTAGCTTTGATTATGTTCAGCTGGATCCTGTTCTTTTCAAAGATCGTTTATGTATTAATGGACCGATGCGGTCATTTGTATATTGTTTATGTTTCGCCTTGATGGCCGGATTGTATTGGTGTAACCTCTTGTATTCTTAACTTTATTAATTATCAGAGGGGTCTTGCAGTTGAGCAGACCCGGAGATGTAGCCCTTTAGGGGTGAACTCCGAGATCATTATGGTGTTATGTGATGTATTCTCTTATGTTTCCTTTATTCAGCTTTATCATGTATGATTAACTTATGTTAGAATGGTTAAGTGGATAATTGGAATTAACTATAAATGCTTATATTCAGTTCTTTCTTGAATGCCATGTTGATCGAATGCGTAAGTGGTTTAGATGAGATTTATCGTTGATGTTTGTATGTAATCATCTTTTAAAATGCAATATGATGGAATATGAAAGTATGTAACTTAGAGTAATGAAATCTATTCAGTTGTTGTTAAGGAAATTAAGTATGCTTGAATAGATCTCTTATGTCTATGATGAAATTCTAGTGTATTAGAATATTCGATGTATGACTTGTAATTTTAAATGAAAAGCTTGAATGAAGATTATGAATGGATCTTAATGATGAATCTTCGCTTGTGATTTATATTTCCATCTTTTGAAAAGAATTATCCTGATTATGAATTATCTCGTTATTAAGATATTCAACTTTTGGATTAATGGTGTGAGATAAGTGAATTGTGAAATTTAAGTAATCTCGTTGGGAAACTCTTTAGGTGTTAGTTGATGTCTTCCGCTATGTAATCTGAATCTTTGATATCTTGTTGCATCTTATGTGTTGTAACTTTAAAAAAAAAAAAAATTTGCACTCTATTCTTGTGTTTTGGCTTAATCCCTTCGGGGTTTCCTGGCGGGGCATTACAATATGGATTGTGGAAACTTAATATTTTTTATTAGAAAGAGCAAAGGCAAAGCACACAGTAGGAAGGACAAATGAAGAGTGAGTTGTAAAAACAAAGAGTAGAATATAAGTAAAGGAGGTCATCATTATGCATGGACTTGCAATATTAAGGACTGATTTAACTATCAACAAGAGCTCTAAATAGAGACATCCCAAATAAAGATAAGTATATTCACCTTTAAGAGAGAGAGAGAGTGTGTGTGTGTGAGAGGTTAAATTTGAATAACTCTCATTTTGTAATGTTACTAGTCAATGTAAACAACAAAGGAGCATTCTAGTTTACATTAATGAAGTAATGATAACTTAATTTGGCATACTAGATTATGCATGGTACATTGTTCTCTATTCATGATTTGGAATTGCACAACCTATGTTAATTTCTTTTTACTTATTTATGTTGATGGGTGACTCCATGCATTTGTATTGGAAGAAACTTATGCATGTTTTTGTGTTGGTAACAAGGGCATTGTTGCATCATGTTTAGTATACATTTCCACACACTAATAATTGTATTGATGTGAACAAGTTGAAAATGTGTTAAAGAGATATGTCATCATCAATTGTAATAATACTAAGACATACATAAAATAGATATATTGAAAAGATTTTAAAATTTCAAGAAAATACATTTGGTAAGTGGATAGACAAATTCCACTCCCTTTGCCAACATAATTTTCCATCTACCAAATTAAGATTTCTAGAATAGAATATCGACATCCATCAAAGCATAGTAAATAAATGAATTTCATTAGATGTTTAACTTTGCCCCATGTTGTAATTAGAATTCCCTTAGTAGAAGTATATTAAAAAAGGAAAACCTAAAAAAGGAATATAAAGAATTTGAAGTAGTACCTCAAAGAGATGTGCTCTCTTGGAGTATAATGATTCTAGCACATGCGTAAAATTTATTATTGTAATTTCTTTGAAACATTCAAGTTAATGCAAATTGTAAGAGTAAATTAAGGTTTGACAATGTTTGCTTATGTCAAAATAAGATTTTTGGTATCTTTGGATGCTCTTTTGTATAAATACATGAGAAATATGAAAATGTAGATAAAGCAGAGAATAGTATCTTTGCAAATAAAATGAACAAGTTTTGTGTTCCATATCAAGGATGTACAAAATGTATTTGTTGAAATGGCTTTATAAATTTTAGTAATGAAAAATATTATGTGTGAAAGTTACCCAATGACTTGACTTGGTATTAATCTTCTTTTCCCAACAAGTACATCGTGTTTTTCTGGGCAAGCATTAGGGCTACGCTGGAAAAGTCTGTAATAACAAATGCCTGGAAGTTAGCCAATAACTTTACTTGGCTTCGTATAGCGTTCTTTTCTGGCCAAGCGTCTGGGCTACGCTGGCAATGCGAGAATAGACAGAATGAAGGATGTGCAGGTCATCTTCACCTCTCACTTATTCACAACACACTCATCTTCAGCCTTAGACAAATACAAGAGGTATATATGTGGCTGGTTTAGGGAATAAGGAAGGTTCATCTACATATACTTCCTAGGTTTACATTTGTATTCTAGTCAATTAGATAATAAGAGTGTCCATTTATTATATTTTGTAGTAGATAGTATTTTCGAAGAGATAAAATAATGTTTAGATTGTGATACTATTTATGACACGAATTTGTATTTAATCTCTTGTTAATATAGATTAGAAGCTTATTCATAAAAAATTATGAGAAAAAAGGAGATGTAGATGTTATTTATTTTTCAATTAAATAAATGATACATTTATTTAAAATTTTATAATATATAAAATTTTATTTTTTAATTAAAAAGATATTGTAATGGTAAAGTTTGTATATTCATGCCATTTTTTATATGCTTTGTGATTATTTTGAGAGAATGTCTTAATACATGTATATATTGTAAAATGACACATACTTGTGAAAACTTGGCTCAAACATTTAACTCTTACCTTATTCTTATACATGTACTCTAATATAATCATTCAAGACTTGTATTTATTGAATTTCTTTGTACATTATCCTTAACAAAAGTAGTATTCATCTAGACTTGATAGTTTGCATATCCAAGGTCATTTTGATCAAGTTGTGAAAATAATCATTCACTATATAAAATCTAAATTTAAATGTTGGTTAATTTTTGCACATTATTCTTCAATAGAATTGTTTTACCAAGTATTAATTGGCATGATTTACTTGTATATGCTAATATTTAAGGGCATTCAATTACATTCATGTCATATCTTCTTAACTTTGAAGCATCATTCACATATCATTTGCATTAGGGGAGGAAAACTCTTCAATTGGCATATTAAAAAGAATCTAGATCTCCGTGATTACCCTAGAAGTGTGTGTATGCTTGAGGAGAATCACAATTCTTTACCTAATATTTCAATGAGTTTAACTAATAGAATGTCTCCCCTTATATTATTAATGATAATTTTCTAAAGGTATTTCTAAATGTCACAAGTATTAGACATGTAAAATGAGTATAAAAAATGAATAAAGTAATAATGTGAGAAGTGGAGAAGAGAATCACACAAAGGACAATTGAGTTTATACATAGAAAATAAATCCACAACTATAGAAGAGAGATATACTTATAGATTCAATCCCAAAAAAGAACTAATTTAAGATAAAATTAGACAATTTAGAAAGATAGAGAAAATGCCATTCCTAGAATAAGTATTAGCCAAATCAAAACATCATTAATAAATAAAATAATTCTTCACTTGCAAAGCTAAGTAGCCATTTCCATTATGTTTCATTTTTTAGTGTAATATTTAATTTTAGAATGAACTATGGCTTATAATATACACGTAATAAATATTTTTAGTTTAGATATATTTTTAAAAATATGACTCAAAGAGCATTAGTCAACACAAAAAAGTATAATGTCTAAAATAATTTAAAAAATGATTATCTAGGCTTAACTAACCATCATAATATCATAATAAAAAAAAAGATCAAAGAAGAACTTGAACTATGATAAATTACACAATCTATTCTAATGTATCAAAAAAGTGTTGGCAACAACAATGAGAGAAAACTGAGAAGCTGGGTGAATCAGTTTTCTCCAGATCAAAAAACTTAATCACAAAAACAGATCTGATAAACTGCAACACTAACAAAGATAAGCAAATTGATAACACAACACACAACACCAATATTTTAACGTGGAAAACCTGGTTAAGGGAAAAACAACGGTGGGAACCTACCCACAATAAGATGATACTCTGTAATAGTATGTGAAAATATTACAATGGGGAATGGACATGCATTTAAGCACACATCCTAGAGCTCACTGCTCAAAAGATAATGACCCAAAAGGCTACAACCCTTAGGGAAGTCTCATCAACATACAACAAGATTCAAACTACAATTCGGAAAGAATGAAATACAATAATAGCATCTCCAAATGTCTGATGACAGTTTTGGTTAAGCACGATTGTTTGTTCTACAACACCAATCTCTGCTCAATCACAATGCCTCAAAGGATGAATCACTTGATCACACATACACCACACTCTGATAATGTAGACACAACCACAACACCTAATTAACATGACTATATCACCTATTTATACAACTCATCAACCTTGACAACAAGGTCGACTAAACTCTCAACTCACAATTACAAAATTACATCACATGATACAAAGATCGACCACCTGACCAATATAATGATTTACATGACATAACATGGACCTAATTAAAATTCCAAAATATGCAACACCACTGAAGATCACGCCAAGATCAACCGCAACACACTACACCACTAGGAAAACCACATAACACGAAGAGCATCATCGAATTAGCAAAATCAACAAAAAATCACACAACGATCAATGCAGATCATCAAAATAAATAGGACACAATTAGGAAACACCATAAAGCATGTTAGAATCATTGGTAACAACTACACCAACACAACTTATCAAATCTTCATTGATCAACATTTGAACCTCAAGAATACTCAAACAACAGCAACTGTCACGAAGAAAGATAACTTGCAGAGCACCAAATCATGAACCATATACAATAAAAATACACAAGACCATCCCAAACAATATCCCAAAATCTCAGATCAAGATCTGATCACACCAAAATATACTGAAGGAAATAATAAACTCTGCAAAGCACTGATCAGAAAAGTAAACTGCAAAACCAGATCATATGATATGATCAATTAAGCTTCATGAATCACCAAAAATAATACAGAAGAATAGAATGATACTAGAAATACACCATGCACCAAACCATAATCCCAATAAACCAATTTGCAATCACCAGAGCATGAATATGTTATCAATGACAAAAACATATCCTAGCATTAGCAATGTCCAAAAATCTCCCGCTTTGGCATTGATGGCAACATATGAATGTGAAAAACAATCAATGCAAAGAAAGAAACATATCCAGCAAACTCCCCCTAAGATCAAACAGATAAAACAATTTTTCACATGCATCTCTCCCCCTTTGAAAATAATGCCAAAGATCTCAAAACAGATAACCAAACTCTCCCCCTTTGATAAACAAATCATGAATCTCTCTCCCAGGCTAGTCTACGAGAGGAGCAACACCAACTCATCAATGCAGATAGAAAGATAAGGCTATGAGATCCATTAGATTGATGCAACTCAATGCATCTAGTTCTCATCGGGAGGGGTGGATACCCAAAACTTGTCTCTCAAGTAGACAAATGTATCTGTAGGAAAAGGCTTAGTAAAAATATTAGCAATCTATTCCTTTGTAGACACACACTCCAACTTCACTTCCTTTTCAGTGAATTTTTTCTCTCAAGTAATGATATTTGATTGACACATGTTTGGTTTTTGAATGTTGCACCAAATTCTTTGGCATGTTAATATCACTGGAATTATCACAATATATGATAGTAGGCTCATCATACATAACTCTGATATCCTTCAACATTTTCTTCATCCAAACTACCTAAGTGCAGCTACCAATAGTAGCAATGTACTCAGCTTTAGTAGTAGATAAGGATATTGAATCTTGTTTCTTACTATCCCATGAAAACAATTTCTTTTCTAAAAAGAAACACCACCAGAGGTACTTTTTCATTCATCAACATATCCATCCCAATCAGCATCAGTGTAAGCATATAACATGAAATCATCATTCTTCGGATACAACAAACCATAATCTACAGTTCCCTTCAAGTATCTGAATATTCTCTTCATGACAGTGACATGATTCTCTTTCGGATCATCTTGATATCTAGCAACCATGCACACGACATGCATAATATCTGGCCTAGTTTGAGTAAGATATAGTAGTCCAACAACCATAGATCTATACAAACTCTGATTAGCTTTCAAAGATTCATCATTCTTAGATAATTTACAATTAGTCACCATAGGAGTTCCAACTGGTTTGGAGTCATCTAACCCAAACTTCTTCAACAATTCCTTCACATATTTGTTTTGAGATATAAAAATACCTTTTCTAGTCTATGAAATGTGCAAACCTAAAAAAAATTTCATCTCACCTATCATAGACATCTCAAATTCCTTATGCATATCACCGGAAAACTTCATGCTCAAGTCATCATTACCTCCAAAGATAATATCATCAACAAAGACTTCAATAATCAAGATGTTATCATTCTCAATCTTAAAATACAGATTACTATCAACAATCCCTTTATTAAATCCCAATTTTAACAAATACTTACCCAATCTAGCATACCAGTCTCTAGGGGCTTATTTTAGTCCATAAAGAGTTTTCTTCAGTTTACATACCATGTCTCCATCGTCTGATAATTAAAATCCATCAGGTTGCTCAATGTAGACTTCTTCATCAAGATCACCATTCAAAAAGGCAGATTTGACATCCATCTGATATACCTTGAAATGTTTATAAGAAACATATGCAAGAAACAATCTAACAACTTCAAGTCTAGCTACCAGAGAAAAAGTCTCCTCATAATCAATTCCTTCTTTCTGTGAATATCATTTGCATACCAATCTTGCTTTATTTCTGACAACTTCACTGGCTTCATTCAATTTATTCTTGAATACCCATTTAGTACCAATAACATTCTTATCATTCGGTCTAGGCACAAGATCCCATGTGTTATTCTTTTCAATCTAATCTAATTCCTCTTCCATAGCTCTCATCCAATTTTCATCTTTGCAAGCCTCAACAACATATTTAGGTTCAACTTTAAAAATCAAACATACCTCTTCAGCAACTAACCTTCTTCTATTCATCACACCTTTATTTTATTACCGATAATCTGATTTTCTGAATGATTCAATCTTACATACCTCTGAGTCTTCTGATTATTCTGATTTTCAGGTTTGTGGACCTCTCCACCAGCAGCAACAACATCTGAATTAATAGTTTCTACTGGATCAGTCTACTTTGAATAGGGTTTAGAACAACATGCTGACCATCATCATATCCGCAAGCTCTGATCTCTTTTCTATAATCCTCATCAACCTTTACATTTTCACTTTTCACTATCTAGTCTCTTATTGTAGCACTAATAGGCTTTTCTCTTTGTTGAATATCCCAAGAAAATTCCTTCATCACTTCTTGCATCAAACTTTCCTATGTCGTCATCTCTCTTGATATAACATTTGCTACCAAAAATTCTGAAGTATCTCATAGTAGGAACATGATTAAACCATAGCTCATAAGGAGTCATACTAGTATCACCTTTGATATGAACTCGGTTGAATGTGTAAACAACGGTGCTAATAGCTTCTCTCCAATAGATCTTCGAAATATTCCCTTCAATCAACATAGTCCTTCAACATCCAAGACACCCCTGTTCTTCCTTTCAACAACTCCATTCTGCTATGGGTAACTAGGAGTAGATAATTGTCTTCTAATCCCATGCTTCTCACAGAATGAATAAAACTCACTAAAACAAAATTCCCCACCTCTGTCAGATCTCAGATATTTCACCTTCAATCCTGACTCAGTCTCAACCATTGCTTTGAATATCTTGAACTTGTCTAATGCTTCATATTTCCCCTTTAAAAAGATAACCCACATCATCCTGGAATAATCATCAATTAGCAACATAAAATATCTGTCTCCCTGCACACTTCTATCATTTGTAGGTCCACATAGGTCAGCATGCACATGATCTAGCAATCCATCAGATGTATACTATTTTCTCTAGAAAGAAATTCTTGTTTGCTTACCCAATTGACATTTCTTACATACCAAATTAATAGGCTTAACAATTTTATGTAGATCTCTAACAACTTGAATAGAATTGATCTTAATCATTGAATCAAAGTTAACATGACACATTCTCCTATGCCACAACCAAATTTCATCAATATGAGAAATCAAACAACTTTTCTCACCAGCATTCAAATGAAAAATGTGACCTTCAGTCTTAGTTCTAGATGAAATCTCTATACCAGAGGTATTTAGGATTTTGCATTTACCATTCTTGAATTGTAAATCATAATCTTTGTCAACTATTTGTCCAACACTCAAAATATTATGCTTTAAACCTTGAACATACAAGACACCATCAGTGTTATGCTTACCATCAAAGGAAATAGAACCTCTACCATGGATCACATGGGCTTTGTCATCTCCAAATCTCACTATTCCACCATCATACCTTTCCATACTCATAAATTTGCTTTTATCACCAGTCATATGATGTAAAAAACTACTGTCAATCACCCATTCATCTTTCTCTTCAACTTTAGCAGCTAAAGCTTTCTCCTTAATAATGCAACTTGTGGAATCAACAGGTATCGGTCTATCTTCTTTGATAGGAATAAATGCAACTTCATCTCCTTCTGATTCTTCATCTATAACACCTTCATCAGCAACATAATAGCAGTTCTTCTGATTCTTATACTTCCAGTTATATTTGTAAGGCTTATCATACTTCTCATGCTTCTCATATCTATTATTCCTATCAAACTTATAAAATTTATTATTCCTATCATACTTATCCATTCTCTCTAGGCATCTAGAAGAAAAATGTCCTATTTAATTACAAGAGAAACATTTCAAAGGCAATTTTCCATCATACTTACCATCTCCCTTAGGCAATCTATGGGCAATCAATGCTTCAAGCTCATCTAGTTCTCTTTCTTGCTCTTCCATCTCTCTCCTTTCTCTTTCCTATCTATATATTCTACTTTCATCATGATCATATTTCTTCTTTCTGGATATAGATGCTCTAAATGTTGTCTCAAACTTTCCATGTGATTCACCACATTCGCTCAGCTCAAAAGAAACAATCTTTCCAATTGGCATATCTCTTGTCACTATAGTCACACTCCGGATCTCATTAATAGCAGCTACCTTATATTTGTAAGCATGAGGCAAATATCTCAGCACCTTAGCAACAATTTCATCTTCTTCAAGGGTTCCATCGACACATCTGATACCTAGGACAAGGTCATTCACCTTAGCAATAAAGGTATTTATATTCTCATCTTCTCCCATCTTCAACATCTCATATTTCCCTTTCAAACTCTACAACTTAGAAACTTTCACTTGTTTATCTCCTTCATAGAGGGTTTGAAGCTTCTCCCAAATCTCGTGTGTAGTCTGAAGTCCCATTACATTTGTCATCTCTGAATCAATTAGGGCACTCATCAATGCTTCCTTCACTCTAATGTTATGTTCAACTTCCTTGATCTCATCACCAGTAATCCATTCGGAGGAGCAAAGTAGGCATTCTTTGTAATCTTCCAGTAATCCTCTCCAAGACATCTCAAGTGCACTCCAACCCAGTTCTTTCATATAGCATAGTTACTCCCATCAAATCTTAGACTTTCCTTTTTAAAGATAACACCTCTAGTTCTAGTTGCCATCCTGGATCTCCTCAAGTGGTTAAGCTTCTTCGGGAAGATCTAGCTCTAATACCAATTGTTGGCAACAACAATGAGAGAAAACTGAGAGGGGGGGTGAATCAGATTTCTCCATATCAACAAACTTAATCACAAAAATAGATTTGATAAACTGCAACAATAACAAAGATAAGCAAATTGATAACACAACACACAACACCAAGATTTTGACATGGAAAAATCGGTTAAGGGAAAAACCATAGTGGGAACCTACCCACAATAAGATGATACTCTACAGTAGTATGTGAAAATATTACAATGGGGAATGCACATGCATTCAGGCACACTGCCTAGAGCTCACTGCTCAAAAGATAATGAACTAGAAGGCTACAACCCTCAAGGAAGTCTCACTAACTTACAATAAAATTTATACTACAATCTAAAAAAGAATGGACTGGAATAATAGCAACTCCAAATGCTTAATGGCAGTTCCGATTAAGCACAATTGTCTGCTCTGCAACAACAATCTCTACTCAATCACAATGTCGAAGGATGAATCACTTGATCGCACATACACCACTCTCGGATAATGTAGACACAACCACAACACCTAATTAACATGACTATATCACCTATTTATACAATTCATCAACCTTAACAACAAGGTTGGTTAAACCCTTAACTCACAATTACAAAATTACATCACAAGATACAAAGATTGACCATCGGATCAATATAATTATTTACATGACATAACATGGACCTAACTAAAATTCTCAAACGTGCAACACCACTAGAAATCATGCCAAGATCAACCGCAATATGCTACACCACCAGGAAAATTGCATAACACGAAGAACATCACTGGATTAGTAAAATCACCAAAAACTCACACAATGATCAATGCAGATCATAAAAAAAATAGGGCACAATTAGGAAACACCAACAACCACGTTAGGATCATCAATAATAGCTACACCAACACCACTTATCAAATCTTCATTGATCAACATCTGAACCTCAAGAATACTCAAACAACAACAACTGTCACGAAGAAAGATAACTTGCGGAGAACCAAATCACAAACCATGTGTAAGGAAGATACAAAAGACCATCCCAAACAATATCCCAAAATCTCAGATAGAGATCTGATCACATCAGAATATATTGGAGGAAATACTGAACTTTGCAAAGCACTAATCAGAAAAGTAAACTACAAAACCGGATCATATGATATGATTAATTAAGCTTCTCAAATCACCAAAACCAATACAAAAGAATATAATGATACTAGAAATACTCCATGCACCAAACCATAATCCCAATAAATCAATCTGCAATCACCGAAGGAGGAATATGTTGACATCAATGACAACAACATATCCTAGTAGCGACAATGTCCAGCAAAAAGGACTAGCATAATAACAAGGATCCCACATAAACATATCTCATATATAAGTACAACTCGATGATACTCTCTCTTAAGTTATCCTTTCTAATTTCCTCTCAACTTTTATTAATTGGGTTTATCTTTTTAATTAGATTAATACATATATACATGAAGCACTTCATTACACAACATTATAGAAATGTATATATAGGCACTTTGTCATAGTCTCGAAGATCAGTAATACAAACTATAATTATATATTTAGAACCATTTGTAATATCTTGACCAACCTTACTTTTAGCTTTGTTAATAAAATGAATTTTAATAGTGTGTTTTTTCTTTACTTAAAATAAGTTAGCCTATGCACAAACCTATATATAAATAAGAAATTGTTGACTTCCTTTTAGAATTCAGAAACCATCCCACTTAAACCTTAGAAAAAATATTAAAATTTTGATAATCTAAAGAAAACATAAGATTATTTATATAGAATGTGGGAATTGGGTATCCCCTTGGAAACTGTAGTGCACTTGGTAAACTTTTTAATGTGATTGGTGACAAAGGCATGACACGTCCTCTGGTACCACATGGGTTGAGGGTAGAGGGGACCTCGTGACCTTGTTTTTTACCACATGAAGCTCTTACCAATCAAGCTCAACCCCTAATTTGAAAACATAAGATTTTAGTTTACAAGGCCAATTTAAATTTATTAAGTAGTGTAGCATCGTAAATTGTACATCCCTAATTAGGGTTGTACAATTCCATGCTCAGGTTACCACCTATCTTAGTGTGTCCCTTTGCATTTTTCATTTTAAGGATTCCTTTGATCATTTAATTATTAATTTAATTAAATCTAAAGTCCTCTCTCAATAATTCACATATTATAAAATTAGGTCCTTAACCCTAAGTGTGCCCCTTTTTATTTCATTTTAATTAATCCTAATAAAGTCCTAATTTTGATCTTCAAAGTGAATTTCGCAAATCTAAACACCTTGGATTCATGCACCAATCTATATTTTACTTTGTAATCATGATATTTTACTTCCCTCGAAATTTGGTAAAAATTCAGTCGAACCGCAGCAACCGTTGCCATGGTCTTTACTTTTTCTCCATGAATTTTAGGAGCTTAATTTGGCAGTATTATATTGTTCAAATCCCACTTTATGAATTTTTTTTATCAATTCTAGGTTAGGCTATGATCAAAATTAAAGTTAGGGTTTCATATATATAACCCTTTCTTTTCTCATTTGAAGGATCCATTCACTAGCAATTGAACTTGAGACTCTTATGAAGTACTAGTGTAAGTTTTTATGTGGAGTCTACAATCAGAAAATTCATCATTTATCAAGTCATCATCAACCTTTCATCAACCATGGAAGTTTAGGAGATATTGAAGAATGATAAGGAGATCACCAATTATTGATTGGCTTGTACCTCTCCCTTAAAAGTTTGGTATGGTTTCATGTTATTTTCATATCTCTATGTTAGCCTTAAGATCGACATATTGATAATTTTTGGATTTTCATTATTGCTTTAGATCCATATAGTATTTTTTATTTGAAGCATTTACATTATCTTCATTTAGGGTTTTCATTCCAAAAATAGAGTAGAACTCTAGTTTTGCATGTTTCGCTCATATGAATCTTACAAGCACATAAGATTCTAGGGCACACACACTTTTCAATACTTTATTGGCTATTTGTGAAAGTGGAAATCGCCAAAAAAAGCAGTTTAACTAAGGCAAAACCCTATATAGCTACAAACACACCATTTCTTAGATTGCAAGTGCAAGTATAAGTTTCCGTTAGAGCTGCAAGTTTCTGAGAAGTTGCAATCAACAGGCACAGATCCAAATCCAAAATTTAGGCCCAAACCTCAAGGACTAGAGAGCCTAGTGCCCTAGTCCCAAGACTAGAGCGCCCAGGGTAAAAACACAAAATTATGTCACGTTTCAGGCTAACTTATCAACACAAGTTAATTTAAGTAATTCTAACTAAAAAATAATTTTAGTCAAACATATAGTCTATAGAGATTCACTAGCTATCTTATATATGGGCCATAACTTTTCGAATTGGAATTATCCACTAAATTTACATTTTATACCACTTTGGGCTAATTACCATTTTTTTTTTTTTGAAAAGCTCAATGTTTCAACAATTGCTAGTCTTATAAATAATTTTTTTTTTGAAATGTAAAAATACCTTTTTATTTATCTATAAGTGAATTTTACAAAATATATATATTTCAATATTTTATATTTTATTTTTATTGAAAGTAGGTCATCAACACTAAAATATAAGGTTGATTATCTTGTAAAGGAAAAATACTACAATTTATTTAAACTTTTTGGAAAAAAAAATGATGCACCGGAGAAAAGAGTCTATGTCAAGAAAATATAATTCTTTTCTAATTTGATAAATAGTTAAGAAAAAATGTGATTCCAAATGGAAAGAGTTATATTTCAATACATGCAACTTTTCAAATTTATTGAAAAATATATATACATAAAAAATAATTCAAAATATATTTTGTGCTAAAGGTTTAAGTTATCAATATAAACAAAATGAATTGAAGAAAAATAGGTAAAATTTACCATATAAAGTGTGATGCCTCATGTAACTTCAATTTTAGCATTTTATCAGCAGCTAAATTATATTGTTTACTTTATAAGAAAGTATATTCAAATAATGTTTGAAATTTTTTTTAAAATTACTAATGTAAAATACATAAAAAAAAAATATAGAGTTTATTAATTTACATCATTTCAAAATTCAAAAATATTTATTTCACTTTTTATTGATTCTACCTAAAAATTTGGATTAGCATTGGCCATTTCCTTTATAAAAGTGTGACACAACTTTGTGATTATACCCCCCAATGCCCTGGTCCTCCCCAGTTACGTGCAAAATTTGGAAGTTTTGATCCGGAGCACTTCAATCTACAAATTTCTAGTTTTCAGCTTAGTACAGTCACTGGAATCAGAGTGCCCAGCATCCTGGTCCCACCAATTAAAGCCCAGATTTCAATATCAGGTGCACATTAGAATTCCTCTCCCAAATCTGTACCTTGTGTCTCAGTTTCACTTCCATATCAATCTGTTATTTACTATTATTCTAGTTTTTTTCATTACTCCTACTAGCTTATTTTGTTTGCATCCTTCATTTGACTCATTCACTTTCATATTAGTAAAGGAATAGAAACCCTAAAAGTATTCCTTGAGAGTTAGTCAAAGTGAATCACTTCCTTAAGCTCTTTCATATTCCAATGTATTAATGAGAGTGGGATTAGGTCCTAGTTTACCTAATCCCATTTTCATCCATCACAAGTAGTTAACCAATTTTGTGGGAGAGATTTCAATACTATAGAACAAGACATCAAGTCATGAAATAGAATCAACACTTGCCCAAACAAACATGTAAGAAATAACTGTATACTAATTTTTTATAATAAAGTTAAAAATGTATACTTGAAAGATTCATGCAATCCAAACACAAGACACAATTTATTCTTGGAACTAAGAAATTCACCTACAAGAAATGTTTTTAATAATAAACCCTCTAAAATAAATATTTTTGGGCTCGATCACAATTGACCAAATATTTTCAAACTTGGTGAAATATCTATATTTTAGATCATTTATCCCATAGGAGTTAAAATTAAATTCTAATCTATCAATAATATAAAGCATTCCATACATAATCTAAATAGTACCATCCAACAACATTTTGCCACATGACTCTGACAAGTTATCCCACAAATTAAGATCATAATTCCAATGAGAAAAATATTTATTTTCTTTGTTAAATTATTTGTGGAATGAAAGTTCTCTATGGAGATTAAAGGATTTTTCATTTAGTTTAATAGACCATCAAATATATCTAAAAGAAAAAGTATTATCATTTAAGATATCCTTGAAAAAAATGCCTAAGATTAGCTATGGATTTTAAATTGATTACTAAGAGTGGTTTTTCCCATTAGTAGGTAGAAATTGAACACACTACAACATAACATATAGTGGTAGCCCATCAAGTAGATGTGAATCTCAAGATTGTGTCATCATGTTTAGTATGTTTCACACGCTAATAATAGTATTGATGTGAACAAATTAAAAAATGTGCTAAAGAGATGTTTCTTAATCAATTGTAATAATTTGAAATATATACATAAAATGGATCTATTGAAAAGATTGCTACATATCTCAAGAAAACACAATTGGTAATTAGATACAAAAATTATACTCCCTTTGCCAACATAATTTTTCTTCTACCACAATAGGAGCTTTAGAATAGAATAAGGACATCCATAAAAGCATAAAAACAAAGAAATTTCATTAGATGTTTAACTTTTCCAGATGTTGTAAATAGAATTTCATTGGTTGAAGAATATGAAAAATAGGAAAGCATAAACAAAGAAAAGAATTTGAAATAATGTCTCAAATTGAGGTGCTTTCATGGATTATAATGATTGAAGCACATGCATGGAATCTATTATTGTAAATTATTTTAAAAAGTCAATTAATACTATTTGTAAGTGTCAATTGGGGTTTGACAATGTTTTCCTAAGCCAAAATAGGAGTTTTGGTATATGTGGAAGTTTGTTTGTATAAATACATGAGAAATATGGAAATGTAGATTATGTAGGGAATAGTAACTTTGGAAAAAGTGAGCAAGTTTTTTGTTTCATATCAAGGATGTATAAAATGCATTCATTGAAATGGATTTATATTTTTTTAAGTAGCCCCACACACACCCCCCCTTTTGTTTTGTTTTTGATAGGTAATGGGCCAAAGCCAATAAGGTGTACATACCCTAACCCCTTTTGGGATTTGAACTTGTCACCTCTGTTTGAAGAATAAAAGTTATCCACCACTAGGCCAACTCAAGTTATATCCCACACACTCCCCCTTGACTAACAACATTTAAAAGAATAAAATTTAATTACATAATACCTAAAGGTCTCTATAATTTGAGTGCCCATAAAATATGACACACCAAATTATTATTATTTTTTATTGGTATGACACACCAAATAATTAAAGTCATTTTACTAATTTAATTTCTCAAACCTTGGACAAAAGCAAAATAAGCTTAAGGAACATCTAGGAATCTTATTAAAAAAAAGAACTGAACATATTTTTTGAAATACTACCATAGATTTTTTTTACCTAGACAAAAAAATTCAAACATATAGAAATAGAATGAGTGGAGATTTTGAATTTCTTCCCATGGTGTGTTGGTTGAGTGGTGGTGTATTTGTTGTGGCCATCAAGGTTCAAACCCCCGTAGGGCCATTTTGATCACAGGCTTGTACCTTCGTCTCACATTTTGAGATTGCTAATACCATTTGATAGTATGTTAATATGCGTACCTTATATTGTTGCTCCATCCTCTCAAGTTGTTGAGGTAGATCAATTAATAATTTTGAGTAGCAGGTATGTGTAAGAACATGGTGGGCCAAATAGGGCCTTAGGTGGCAATGAAAATTAATAAACCAGAGTTAGGAAACTTGACGTAAAACTTTGAATAAGTTACAAACATTATTTCAAAAATATGTAAGAATAGAATCTGTAGAAAATTGAATATAGTTTCTAAGCTACTAATTATTTTATAAAAAAAATCTATTTGATGAAAATTTCAAATTTCAATGCAGTACTACTAAAATTTCAAGAAAAAGATAAGAAGCAAGTGTATGTTTGACCACCCTAACCACAATAAAATCATAATATTTTTTATAAGATTTTAGATATAAGTAGGAGGCTCATGTTCGGATGTGACACATAGTTTTTTGTATTTGCTTTTTAAGTAGATGATTAATTATGATTTTTTTACAACAACATTTCAAAAATCTAAAAAACTCTTATATCTGAACACCATAACTTGGTCAAAACTTTATGATTTTTTTTTAATCCTATAGTATACGAAGCATAGAATGTGACACATGTTTCAGATTCAGAAAATGTGATACTATTTGAAAGTTATAAATAATTTTCAATCAACCTATTAATCAAGACTTTAGTCAAAATATCGCCACTTTTTGGCCCCTCATGATCTTGCACATACCCTAGTTTAAACATAACCATTTCTGTGAGATTTTGCCAAGATCAAGAGGCAATGGAAAGCACAAATAAGAGAGAACAAAATAGATGATAGAAATAAACTATATTCTATCAAGATGAAAAATATGATCAACTGGATCATTAAGCATTCAATTGTTACATACAATGAATATGAGCTTGCTTATATAGGCAAGGCTATATGGATATGTGAGCACACAAACATGACATGTGGCTCAATAAGAAACAAGGGTAGGTAGGAAATAGGTGTGGGTAGGTAGGAGAAATAATATAATAGTCCACATGAGGTGGATCACCCACTGAATGTGGAGTGTAACAACAAGATCAACACCATAAAAGGTGGAATTTATCCTACACACACTATCCCAATGTGGCACAAACACCCAAGTGTCTCATACCCAAACTACTATGAAATGCATTTCCTAAGTAAACTTAAGTAAAGTGTAATAATATCCATGATGAATAATTATGTACACCAAAACCCTCCCTTAAGTGCAACTTAGGGGAATGCACTAAAGTCTACAATGCAACTAAGCAAGGCAAGATGGGTCCCAACTATGAGGCCATGTTAGGTACCCATGTACAAATGCAAATACATGCAAACCAATGCAATGAAATCTCTCACAAAGTAGGGAAAGAGAGAAAAACCCAATGGGAAAAAACCCTCCCCCAAAAGAGAGATGAAAAACTAGATACAAAGAACTCTCATAGAAGTATGTGAAGGACAAAACCCCATGTGAGGAAAAAGTCCCCCCCATATGAGAGAAGAAGAGAAGCTAGGAAGCCCCCCCTCAATGTGGAATCTACACCAATGATATAAGCTCGATGTATGAAGAAACTACTCCACAAACATCGAACAATATTCCCCCCTCAGGAAGAAACAAAACCAAAGGTGTATCCATGAAGTCTCCCCAATCATGAAGGGAAGATGTATGAAGAAAACTCATGATGAAAGGAATCTCTGAAAACTGCTCATGTGTCCCCATGTCGATGCTAAAAGATACCCCCTCCAAAGGTGGTAAACTATGCCACACTGCTAAAAAAGGCACTCCAAGATCTAGTGGAGATGGATGTAGAACATGTCCCAAAGACTCACATGTCTCCTCAAAAAATAAAGAGACCTCCTCCAATTGTTGTACATAAGTATCCACAATCATGTCAACCTCTAAAGATTGATCATGTAGAGAATGCACAAGAGGGTTAGAGTGTTCCCTCACAACAATCGAAGAAGGATCATCTTCATCAAAGAGAAGATGAATGTCATAAATGATGTCTCCCAAATCTGCAATGTAGGATTCCACAAACAAACCTGCAATGTCTGTCAAGTAATCATCCCATGAATTTGAAGTTGGAAGATAACGAATATCTTGCTGCATTGAATCACATGAAGGAAAAATTGTTGCACTATCTGCATCATCAGGTGCAATAGGTGATGTGATATCAATATGAGGAGATGAAATACAAGGCTTAAGAATGGGGTCACATGTGAGAATCCCCATTTTCAAGTGTCCAAAGTTCTCCTGAAAAACTGAACCATCACAAGAAGTGTGATCATCATGTGTAGAATCATCAAATGTGAAATCATCATCATCAACAAAATCTGAAAAGGAGTATAATCGAGATGCATGATCAACCATCCCAGTCGTAATGATAGCTCTAGTCTCCAAGTCTCTAATGAAAACTGACTTAGGTGTGAACTCCACAACTCTCTTAGTTGCGCCATGTGTGATTTGATAGATAGAAAGGAGATTGTTTGTCAAGTGGGGTACACACAACACATTATTGAAGGAGTTATCCCCAATGTCAATAGATCCTTTCCCAATCACATCCATGTATGTATGATTTCCCATCAAAATCTGCGGCATGGTGCAAGGCTCAAATGTAGAGAACATAGATTGCGAAGATGCCATATGATGAGAAGCCCCTGAATCTAGAAGCCATCTCTCTGAATCATGAATGATAGTAGCACATAGAGCTTTTCCTTTTCTGGTCCCAAAAGAGTGAGTCTTCCCACTTGTAGAAGCCATGAATGATTTCCCTTTTCCTTTTAAATGTGAGGAAGTGGAAGTTGATGAATCATCCTTCTTGTAGACATTAGGCAAATCAATGTTATGCTTTTTGATGATATGTGTGAGCTCATCAATCTTCTTAAAATGGCAACAATGCTCCTCATGACCAAACTTTTTACAATAGGCACAAGTAGGTCTCTCCCTCTTTGGTGAGTTATCCCTCTCGGAAGAGGACAAATCTCCTTGTTGTGGAGAAGATGATGCTTTGCCCTTAGGATTTGATTGCCATTTCTTCTTGTTTGAGTTGTCCTTTCCTTGATTTCCTTTGTTCCCTTGATTTTCCACTAATGCTTGAGACTTAGAAGCCTTAAGAATGCCCATGCTTATCAACTTAGTTTTTTCCATCATCAACATTTCATTGAAAGCATCAAATGTAGGCATTTTGTAGCTTGAACCCATTATCATCCTATGGGTTTGGAAACTAGAAACAAATGCTGCATATTCTTGTGGAAGCTTGCCCATTGAGTTGAAGATCAATTGAGTATCCTTCTTATCAATGCCACAATCTTTGAGTTGTGCCCTCAACTCATTTGCCTTGGTGACATAATCTTGTATAGTATCAAAGTTCTTGGGATCCAACATGGTGAGATCACTATCAATTTGATATCCCCTAATCTCATCAACTTGACCATACAAGTCTTGAAACTTTTTCCAAGCATGCTTGGTTATAGTACACTTCTCAATATGAAAAATGAGATCCTTTGATACATACTTTCTTAAGGTACCGATTGCCATGATATTTTTAGTGAGCCAATCCAAGTGACCAACTGGATCAACCTTAGGATCAACGGGAGCAACAATAGTTCCATCAATGTAATGAGTTAGTCCTTTTTCCATAAGTTTACTCCATGCATCAATTTTCCAAGTAGCATAATTATGAGGAGTTAAGAGAGGAAACTTAGAAGAACCCATAGCAGCAGAAAGGAAGGAGCACAAGAGCACAAAAGCACAAGAGACACCCTCCCAAATTCACTCAATCAAAGTATCCCCCCAAAAAATGATGATTTTGGCACTTTATACTTAGTGCGTATACAATGGGCCACTTGCAAAACAAGGCAAATTGGACTTTTGATTTCAATTTACAACTTCTCAAAATTAGATCTAAGAGACTTCAACAAATACTGCTAGTGATATAAACTGAGATCCAAGCAAAATGCAAGTACCAAATATGCCAAAAATGGCCAAATACTGAAAGAACTATTTCTACTTAAAATCACTGCAAACAGATGGCAGATTATGAAAGTAGATTAAAAAAAATGCACTTTAAAAAAAAAACGGCACCTGAAAAGGAGTCCATATGAGCCCAGACGAAGCCTCCAAAGTTGTAAAAATCAAGATTTTGCGATTTCAAAAAAACTTGTATCCAAAAATCAGAAAAATTCTACACCACTGTATAGATCATGAAATTCTACCCCAAAACAAAAAAAATTGCTCATAAAAACGAGTCCGGATGAGTGAGATATCGCTATTTGAAAATTGCCTACAAAATTATAATTTATGGAAAATTTCCGCCGCAGCGTCAAACTTCAAATGCCTCTAGATTTGGCCTCCAAAGTCCGATTTGGATGAAACAAAAGGCAAAAATGACTTTCTTGGACCTCCTCAATCTAATGATAACCTCATATTTGACCCATCAAGCTTCAATAATAACCTGGAATAGAAAACTCCAAAATACACAATACCAAATAGCATCATTTTCTCTCAATTAGCAAACCAATGACATTCTAATGGCTCTGATATCATGTGAGACATGGACCAGCTCTGATACCATGTGATATTTTGCCAAGATCAAGAGGCAATGGAAAGCACAAATAAGAGAGAACAAAATAGATGATAGAAATAAACTGTATTCTATCAAGATGAAAAATATGATCAACTGGATCATTAAGCATTCAATTGTTACATACAATGAATATGAGCTTGCTTATATAGGCAAGGCTATATGCATATGTGAGCACACAAACATGACATGTGGCTCAATAAGAAACAAGGGTAGGTAGGAAATAGGTGTGGGTAGGTAGGAGAAATAATATAATAGTCCACATGAGGTGTATCACCCACTGAATGTGGAGTGTAACAACAAGATCAACACCATAAAAGGTGGAATTTCTCCTACACACACTATCCCAATGTGGCACAAACACCCAAGTGTCTCATACCCAAACTACTATGAAATGCATTTCCTAAGTAAACTTAAGTAAAGTGTAATAATATCCATGATGAATAATTATTTACACCAACAAATTCCATAGAAATGTTACCTTAAAATATATGAACCAATTTCTACTAAACTTTCCTATATGGGGCCAACTGATTTGACAAACATGTGGGATACACTGGTGAGCTAATAAATCTTTTGGCACACAAAAGAAATTTTTAGTAATGCACTAAAGTTGGCCAATGACTTGACTTGGTATTAATCCTCTATTTCCAACAAGTACAATGTGTTTTTCTTGGCAAACAAATGTAAGAAATTCTTGCAATTTTCACATCATCTTGAGCCTTCACTTATTCACAGTGTTTGGCCTACATTGGCCAAGTAATGACAAATAAAAAATAGACAGGAGGCACCCCATCTTCTACCAGGAAAATAGCTCAGTTTTGATTTATGCAAATGGACTATAGTGTGTTTTCCTTGGTAAGGCTAGGGTCCCATGGAGGGGGGCTTCCTAAAAAATAGAGCTAGAGTTGCTGATATTTTTTAGGAATATTTTAAAGTTTGTGGACCCATGAATTTTGTATTGCACTTCAACTTAAAAAATTAAGCTCCTAAATTTAAGGATGTTAAGAGTCTCACCTTAAGTTTGAATTCCTAAATTTAAGGAAGCTAGTTGTAAATAAATTTAGTTTTCCCTCTAAAATTCAGAGAATTGACAAGTGGCATAAAATGTTCCTAAGCTGGTGGGGCAATTTCTAGCCCCATAATTTCTAGCCCCACCCCATTTTCACTTGCTTAAAATCAGAAGCCTAAAAAGTAGGGGATCCTATTTTTTGGGAAAAGATTCCAAATAATCTCATAGTAGAAAAATAATTTCTTTATGAGACCACCTCTTCCTTAAAAATAGAGCTTAAGCCCCCTCCATGGCATCCCTACCTAGATTCCAAGAAACATGTGGAGTTCATCTTCAACCTTCACTACAGTCATCAATTGTATTCCAAACAAAAATGGAAGGTAGAGAAATCACAAGACATTTCAATTTTCATCACATAGCTTAGTTATGCATCAAATAATTAGTGATATATATATATATATATTTTTATTATCCCATGTTTGTTGAATGTATTTTGTGTTTAAATTTAAGCAATTCAAGCAAGCTAGGAATGATAATTTAAATTATTTTTTCATTTGAGTAGAGTAGCTATTGTTCAGATTTGAAATTAGGCTATGTTTAAAAAGCATTTGGAAATAAAAAATTATATTTTGAGAAAAATGTCAAGTGTCTAATTTTTTTTCTTTTTTTTTTTTCATTTGTCTCTAATTTCTTGCTCCAAATTTTACCCACAAATTTGATTATTAATACTATTCATTTATACAAACATATAAACTAGGCAAAAAATTATGATTGAACAAATTTTGATTACACTTATTATTTGAAATATGGATCCTTATGTGTGAATGAATTTATATATATTCACTCTATTCATTTACATTGGCATTTGCAAGATAACACAAAAAATTCAATAGTTTAAACGTGTTATCCTATCATGCCCAAAATTTAGGGCAAAAATGGAATGAATTTTTTTTTTAAAACATACTAATTAATCAACAAAGTTCCCTATCACGACATGTGTTAACATGTTGGCCATAACAATAATCAAACTAACTCTGATACTAACTAAGTATCAAAAATTAATTAAAATTTATTTGCGGAAAACTAAATGTTTTAATTTTATTTTCTCATCAAATATAGTCGTTAGTTTAATTGATTAAACTCATTTAAATGGTAGACGTAGATAAAAATTGATCTCCAATGAATCCATATTGTCTAAAATATATTTTAAATCATTAATTAATTTAATGGATTAAAGTGTCAAATTAATTTCTTAATGACATTATTCGATGAGGATAATTATCTCTCCAAAGTCAAATTTAGTTTTCAAGGAATTAATTTCCCTTTCTATTTAATCAAGGCTTCACAAGTAGTTAATCTAAAAATAATTAATTGGAAATTAAAAACTCCTCCGTCTATTTAAATTGAAACCCTAACTAATTTTAAATATAAATTTCTACAACTTTAAAAATAACTTTCATGTAAACCCTAATTTAAATCATAATATAAAATTACTTCTTTGACACCCTTTTTTTTTAAACCCCTTAAACTTGTTTATTTCCCCCCTCTACCCTAGCTCTAACCGAGCTAGGGTTTTCTCCTTTTTTTCTTTTTTTTTTGACCCGACATCTCGCAGGGCAGGCATGGGTGGCAGACAGGATGAGAAGTCATCAAGGAGGAGGCGAGAGGCGGGAGTCAGCATCGCCATAGTCTCCACTGTGCAGGGCACAGTGGGCTTGACCGCCAGCCACTATGTATTACATAGTGAGCACGACTGCGGGCCACTGTGCAGTGCACAGTGAGCTTGGCCACCAGCCACTATGCGATACACAGTGGACTCGGCCGCCGGCCACTGCACCATGCACAGTGAGCTCGACCGCTGGCCACTGCGCCATGCACAGTGAGCTCGGCCACTGGCCACTATGCATTGCACAGTGAGCTTGGCCCCCGACCAAACCCTCCGCTTAACTCAAATTTTATATATTTTTTTTGTTTAATTTTTTAAAAATATATATATATATATTATATATATAAATATATATATATTATATATAAATATATATATATATATATTTATATATATATATATTTATTTATATATATATAATTGTTATTATGTATATTTATAAACATTAATAGAAGTTTATAAATATTTTCTATGACAGAAATGTATAATGTTTTTTTTTTTTTTTGGTCCATTTGCTTTGTGAATATAGGATTTAGATGGAAATTATATATTTTTAACACTCTGATTTTCTTTTTTTACTGTTTATTATCAAAGGCATAAATATGATTTCGCTAAAGTCTGAGGTAAATAAATAAAAAAAACAAAAAACAACAAAGTAAATAACTATAGATTTATTTCCTGCAATAAAATAACGATAGATTTAAATAAATCAACTATCTTTGTGCTTTTGACTCCTATTTCTGTAGCTTGGTAAATTTTCAGATATCAATAAATTTAATAGCAACTTAACAATCTAAAGTTTATTAAACTAAAGTTAAGGGATTAGAAGAGAGAAAATGCTTCAAATTTTATTCCTACAATTAATTATGGAATTTCACTTCTTGCAACTATTATTTTCTAGGGTCCATAAACTTAGATCTTACAATAGGAAGAATAAACTGCAATATACACCTTTAAAACTGATAAGAGAAAAATACTAAATCAAATAAAACTGATTTTTATATTAAGATGACTATTGCATGCAATTCAAAAGTAACCCCTTTTTAAAAAAAAACAGGAAATAGAAATATAACTAGCTTTTTACAACTCTAAGATATTCTGCAAAATTTACAAGATGTTTCTTTATTCAACAACAATCCCAACTCTCATGTCTATATTACAAATTTACAACTTGCCTCTCATTTCAACGAATGAGGGTGTATTTCTCCTATCAAGACTAATGACTGTAAATAAATTTAGATTTCTTCAACAATAATCTTCTACAACTTTTCTCTTTTTCTATTCTTTTCTCCTGACATTCCTGCATAATAAATCACAAATATGACCACGGAGTGCTCACCTCCCAACCTAGGCTAACTGGTAGCCACCCCCGAGCTCGGAGAACCAAGCCCTAGACGGGTAACAAACATGCAAACACATAGAAGGCATAAATACACACACAGATATTCAGACACACTCCCAACTTGGCTACACAACACCACACTTTGGTGATGACCTTTTTAAGGGTGGTAGTGGACCAATACTCTGAGGAGAACTGCAAGTATGGAAAACCAGAAGCCACCTCATGGCACAATAAATACATCAAGAATTTCAACCCCTTATTCCTTATGCCCCCCAAAGGCATTCTAGCCTTATATCCCTCCTTATGACCCCCATTGCACAAACAGGCCAAGCAGCAAGGGTCACACAAAAATCCCTTGTGATCACTCTCAAATGAGAGTCTCTCACTTGAAGGTTGTCACTGCTACCACCCACAAGATCCTCCTCCCTCCCAAGAGTAAGAGGTCTTGAGAAAACTCCCAAAACACAACAAAGCAAAATGAAAAATACCAAATGAAATTCGAAAAAAAAAAGACATTCAAGAACACAGATTTCTTACACCAATCATACTCTCAGACACATACAAGAAAGTAGACATTTTAAAGGATAATGAAACCAACCTTAATCTACCCAATGGTAGTATAATATTTGAGGAAGAGCTGCCCAATCCACAGATCTTCTTCTTCTACCCTTAGTCCAAATTTTTTTTTAATCAAAACTATTCTATTCTTTTCAAAAATTCTCTTGTCTCCAAAAATGGAGAGTGGGTGATTACCCTCAAATTTTCCAATTCTTGCTTAAGAAGCTCACTCTCCGAGTTCTCACAAGTTTCTAAAAACCAAAAAGGAAAGTAAAGCAGAATGGGAAAAAGACTCCCATTCGAATAGGAAAAATCTCAATTAGATTCAAACTTCTAATTTCAATTTTTGCACAACTCAGAAAAGCCAATTTTTAAAGTGTCAAAAAGGTCACTCAGGAGTAGAAACTTGCCTAAAATTACCCCTAACCCTTAGGTATACCTTATGGGTTCTAGGAAACCCTATTAAACTACCCCTAGGTGTTCATTTAACCCATTTTAAACCCCTCTGAAGTTTATTTTCGGGTCAAACACATGTTGACTTCTCCAAAGATTCCTTTCCCAAGGTATTTATGACATCACGTTACATTATTTGAAAAAGCTATAGTTGAACACTTTCCCACCAAGAGACAAAAATAAAACATTTAAACTTAAATCCACACATGTGTCAAGTGACACAAATAAAACACTTTTACAAATTAAAACATGAAATCGTCTCTTGTGGTTTTTACACATTAAATTTAAATAACACTTAACACTCATGCAACATATACTGTTACGAATAAAAATACAACACAAACAGGGTATTGTCTCTCCAAATAGACAACCCCTGGCTTACGAACATACATAAGTCTAGGTTTGGTTCTCCGTAAATTTTCCATGGTCACATGGTTAATTTCCTGCGCATCTCAATTTACACATTAGTACTCTCAAATATCGGCATATAATATAATTCAAAGGAATAACAATACACATCATCACTTGCATACAAATTTCATCTGCACAGATTAAATACATCTTTTATCAAGCAATTTTACATAAGCAAATTTCATCCTAATTCACATAAACTTAACCATACATCATAGTTCCATTATCATAGTAAAGTCCTGCAAATTCCATTACGACATCTATCATTGCAATACCATCTTATCTAACAATCATGTAGTGTTCTATCTCATAAAGCATATAAGTAAATCATCAAACATAGCAATGTTATCCAAATCCTGAAATCATATAAGTTCTAAGTCTCAAAATGCATCAAAATAAAGTAACCATAATAGTCTAAATATAAAATCCACTGAAATGTCAAACTGAGTCGAGGTGAGGCCTCACATGTCCATTTGGTTTGTTCATGATCTATTGCCTTAACGAGTAATACATAATAACCTAAATATTAGTACAACTTTCTTGACCTTTCTCAAGACAATTACAAATCAACACATGGCATCACTATTGTAGAGTTTCCTCTTAGTAGAACCAAATTTAAGATTGCAATTTTGAATATCAATAATAATATAGATGTCTTGAATTTTGCATCAAAAAGTAAAAAAGATTCCCATTTTTATAGCATATCAATTGGTTTTACAACCAAAAATCTAATATATCATATCCTTCATTTTTGTTTGATATCTAAAACAAGTAGAAAAGTATACAATTTCCATCTTGAATTTTTAATTCAAAAAGTAGAAAATTTTAATATGTGAAGTAGTTTCACTCAACCATCTACATATTTGTATCTAGATCCATGGTTTCCCTCATCAACCAACACATTTTCCTTAGGAAAATATCCCTTCTTCATAACTTTAGGCCCAACATGTCATCCCTCATTTTTATCCATAGCCATCTAGATAGCTTTACAATCATCCCCTTTGATAATAGATCCATTAGTTTCTCTCAACACTTCAACACCCTCCTGCAATTGCATAAAGATCCATATTACAACTTGTCTATATACACAAAAAACCTCTCAAGAAAAAAATTCGACAAATTATTTGGATAGAATCCCATTTCAATAGGAGGACAAGAAGGCATTAATTTGATTGTGTACATTCATGAACCTTGGTAAAAAAATGGGGACAATTCTACTAAAAAAGGTTATTTGAAAACATTTTAATTAAATTCTAAAGTATGAGTGTTGATATCCTTCACCAACTCCTAAAATCTAAGAGTTCATTATGGTCCTATTCATTTATAACTAGTAATAGATCATAGCCCCTGAGTATGTTTTGAACTATCTATTAGATATTGTTGAGAAGTTTGCTGGAATGATGTGTTGTCATTGATGTCAACATATTCCTCTGTGTTTTCTAGTGTTCAGTCAGATTAAATGAGTTAGTTTGGCTAGTGTGTTACAAATGAGTTGTTGTAGATTAATGGGTTTTGAGATAAGTATATCTAGTTGATTCAAATAAATTTTTAGTGGTCTGCATGATGATTTGATCAAGTTATGAGATCTAGTATTGTGATTGGTTTTCTATTTGATCAGTGTTTTGGATTCTGCTCTGCATTGCTCCATGTTGCAATATCTTCATTTGTGGATTTGGTAGAGTGTTTGGGACATTCATATGTGTCCTCAATTTAGATGGTTCATGATTTGGAGGTCGGCAAGTGAATCTTTTAGTTTGTTAGTCAATGTGTGTTCTTGAGGTTCGGTATAATGATGATGAAGATTCTAGTAACTAGTGATGTTGCAGTTGTTGTTGTGGTAATTCATGATGCTTGTGGATGTTTCTAGATCATGCCCTATCCTTGTTGATGGTCCGCATTGATCGTTGTGCACATTATTGATCATTTTCTTGATCTAGTGGCGTTCTTCGTGTTATGTGACATTCATGATGATTGTAGCATGTTATGAATGTTCGAGGCATAATTCTTGGAGGTGTTTCTTGCGTGCGATATTGATTTAGGTCCATACTATATCTTAGCCAACATTATTTTGATCCACATGTATCATTGTAACGTGTTCTTGTAATTTGTGATGTGTGTTGAGCTGACCTTGAAATATAGGTTGATGATTTGTATAAATATATGTGTAGACACCTAAAATTGTCCTGTCTAATTAAATAAATATTTTATTTATTTAATTATTTTATCCTTATTCTTCTATTAATTAAATGAATCTTTATTTATTTAATTAATTCATTTATCCTTGTCTAGCCTTATTTCTCATTTAAATAAATATTTTATTTATTTAATTGATCCCACTTCCTCTATTAATTAAATAAATCTTTATTTATTTAATTAATTCATTAGCCTTTTCTACCCATGACACATGTCATTCATCTCTTTATTCTTACACTATCTACCCTCTTATTATTTTCTTATTTCCTCTACCTACCCTCTAATCCTAGCCGACCATTTATCTTTTACACCTCTTCATCTTATCCCTCCAATTCTTATAGTGTCTTCTATATAAGAGGATGCTTCTCTCATTATCAAGCCCCCTGCCTACTGGACTAGCATTCAAACTTTCATATGCGATCAAGCCTACTTACAACCACATTTCCGTTCTTTGTTGAGCTCTTGTGCACACATAAAATTTGAGAGCAAATATATCAAGTAAGATCAATGGAGATAGGAAGAATGGAGATTCAAACCCTATTAGACATGTGATGGTATAATCTTTGTGATTTTATTGATTTTCATTGTCTTGGGTAATCTTCATATGTTATGGTGGATCTTTGTTGTTGTTAGGCTAGGGTTTTGTGGTTGAATTCATTTAGTCTTTCAATGTTGTTGTTTCCATTTTTACCATAAACAATATGTAATAATCATGTGAGAGATGGATCTGTGTGGTATCTGTGAGTGTATCTAAATGTGTATGATCGGATAAGTGTGTGAGAAAGTGTTTTGATATTTCGAAAGTTTGTAGAAGTGTGGCAGATCAGATCAAACTATTTGCTTAACTAGAACTATAACCATGTATGAGGAGACATTATTTTATATTTCATGATTCTCTGAATGTAATCTAAATGTTTTTGTAAGATAGTGAGTCTTCCTCAGGGTTGTAGCCCTTCTCGTTATGTGATTTGAGCAGTGAGCTCTAGGTTGTGTATTTGAATGCATGTGCATTCCCTATTATAATATTTCATATACTTCTAATAGGGTATCAGCTCATTGTGGGTAGGCTCCCATGTGTTTTTTCCCTTAAGCGGGTTTTCCACGTCAAAAACCTTAGTGTTATGTGTGTTATTGGCGTGGTTTTAATTTATGCTTTCATTTCTAATTATGAGATCTAAATTTGTGTTTGAGCTTAGTAAAGTTTGTGAGCAAACTAATTCACCCCCCCCTCTCAGTTTGTTGCATTGTTGCCAACAATTGGTATCAGAGCTAGATCCTTCAAAAGAAGTTTGACTGCTTGAGGTGATCCGAGATGGAAACCTATGCTTTCAAAAATGATAGGTTGAGATTTGATGTAACGAATTACACTCTTTGGAAGAACCAAATGGAGTGTCACTTGAGATGCATCAGTGAAGACTACTGGAATATTACCAAGACTGTGTATAATGCTCCTCTGAATGATCCTACAACTCTAGATGAGATAAAGGAAGATAAATTCAGTATGAGAGCTAAGGAAGCATTGTTGAGTGCCTTGTTTGATTCAATATGAGAGCTAAGGAAGCATTGTTGAGTGCCTTGTTTGATTCTGAGATGACAAATTTGATAGATTTGCAGACTGCTCATGAGATCTGGAAGAAGCTAGAAACTTTGTATGAAGGTGATAGCCATGTGAAAGTTCCTAAGTTGTAGATCTTGAAGGGAAAGTATGAGATGCTAAAGATGGACGAAGATGAGAACATTACCTCCATTATGCAGAAAGTGAATGATCTTGTGTTGAACATCAGATGTGCCAATGGAGTATTGGAAGAATTTGAGATTGTAGCTAAAGTGCTTAGATCCTTGCCTCCTGATTACAAGTACAAGGTTGCTGCTATTGAGAAGATTTGGATGGTGACAAATGTGACTAGAGACATATTGATTGGAAAGCTTGTTGCCTTTGAGTTGAGAAAATTTGGCGAATCTCTTCCTAAGTTAGAATCCACATTCAAAGCTACTATTTTTGAGAAGTAGAAATATGATCCAAGAGAAAGTTCTACAAGGGTGTCTAGATATGAGAAGGAGATGAGAGAGATTGAAGAAGAAGAAAGAGAGCTTACAGAGCTTGAAGCCTTGATTTCTAGGAGATCGCCGAAGGGAGCCAGTAAGTATGAAGGAAAGTTGCCGCTTAAATGTTTTCCATGCAATAAGATAGAACATTTTTCCTCAAGTTCTCTGGAAAGAGTTCCTAAGAAGCCATTATAGCCATATAAGCCTAAATATAACAAAGAGTGTTATTTTGCTGCTAATGAAGGTGTGACAAATGATGAATCTGATAAAGAAAACTCGGGAGATGAATGGGTATTTATTGCTATCAAGTAAGATAATCCGGTGACTGTTGATTCTACTAGCTACATTATTGAGGAGAAAGCTTTGGCTATTAAAGTTGAATAGAAAGATGAATGGGTTATTGATAGTGGCTACTCTCATCACATGATAGGTGATAAGAGTATGTTTGTGAGTATGGAAAAGTATGAAGGTGGTGTAGTAAGATTTGTTGATGACAAAGTTGGTATAATCCATGGTAGAGGTTCTATTTCTCTTGATGGTAAGCATAACATTGATGATGTGGTTTTTGTCTTAACTAGGTTTTCCACATCAAAAATCTTGGTGTTATGTGTATTATTGATGTGATTTTGATTTATTCTTTCATTGCTAATTATCAAACTTGAATTTGCATTTGACTTTAGTAAAGTTTGCGACCAAACTGATTCACCCCCCCTCTCAGTTTGTTGCATTGTTGCCAATATTATCAATATTAATGATTTTAAAACCATCACCTATAAGGTCTAAAGGAATCTCATGGGGATTCACATGTGGTAAAAGAGACTCAATTGGGTGTTAGAGCCATTTCAACAAGATTATAATAAGTTTTTAGATGATGGTAGCATTGGAATAGTGTTGGCCTTTGGGTTGGTAACAACATAGTCAGGTGAGGATTTGATGTTGTAGATGTGTTTGGATAGATCAAAGGAGATAAATGATACTTTTTGGGGTAATTTTGGACAACTTGTCTAAGAATTACTATTTATAGTAAGTTCCCATGCTTTAGGAAGAGTTAGTCTCCACATTGTGTATCTAGCTAGGAGACTTACTAATTTTAGTAAGTTTCTATTTTTGGAAGTTCCTAGTTTTAGGATTTACTATTTATAGTAACTATTATTTTTGGCATCTAGTCATAGTGTTTCAGTTTTATTTCAATTTTAGTATGCAACACCAAGTCAACTCTATGGATTAGCCTATCACTTGGGTCTTTGTAGGCTAACGGGATAAATTATAGACCATTCTAGCTATGGGCACATTGATTGCCAATTTTCTGAGTTTGTTGAATATTCAAAATACTGAGGGGGGAGGGGTGAATCAATATTCCATTGAACTTATATATATATATATATATATATATATATATATATATATATATATATATATATATATATATATATATATATATATATATATATATATATATATATATATATATATATATATATATATATATATATATATATATATATATATATATGGGGGAGGGGTGAATCAATATTCCCTTGAACTTATTAAAAATTCTAACTAACGAATCACATAACATAATTTAAACGCAGTAAAGAAATTAACACAAAATACATAACACTAGATTTATATGTGGAAAACCTAATATGGGAAAAACCACGAAGAGGATGAACTCTCAAGTATAGTGTAATATGTAATTGGTTACATAGTAAAAATGTGGCTCACTATCGGTGGGGCTCACTACTCGAAGGGCTCACTACCCAAAAGAAAAAAAAGGCTCATTGCTAGAGAATAGGCTTACAACAATAATACAAAATTGAACTGCTAGAAGTACATCTGACATATGCATGATCTACAATTTAGTTGAAGTGGACAAAATTATTTTACAAGTATTGTACATATATTGCCTAAACAAAATTCACATTTGCATAAATTTTTGCATATACAATATGTACACAATAGTTGTTCTAAAAACAACTCTGCTCATATCTTGCAAAAACTACTGATTATATATCCACATCAAAAATTTGATAAGTAAGCTCAACTGGAGAGGGGATGAGACTAAATCACACACATGCTAATGCAAAATAGCTTCATATGATGTCAACCGCAATCTTGAATCAAAACACCTTGTAGAATATGCCTCCTTCATATCTAGATAGGACTAAATCCAAAAGCTACCTTCTAGAGCATGCCTTCGACATTTTCGGATGTGATCAGACCTAAGATGCATTGCTGGATCACAAAACTACGTGAGATAAATACTAAAAAAGTATCCATACTCTTCATAATTAAAGGAGAAAAAAAAGGGCCAAAAACATATGTCAGAACACACAAATAGCTAGACAACACCAAAACATATATGTTGGATTGCACTTCAGCAGTGACATCAATGACAATAGGCCAACAATCTCTCCCTTTGTCATTGACGACAACATAAAGAAATAGTGTATATTTTTGCATATAAAAATTAAAACTGAAAAACTAAAACTTGGAAGAAATTTTGTCTGAAAGTATCACATAACATCACATTGCACTGCTCCCCCTTTGACAACAATGACAAAGGGAAAAACTAGAAGAAACATTCATAAACTTAACTCCCCCTAAGGGAGAAAGACCAAGGAATCGAAGAACTACTTAATCATTTGAACGTGTGTTTCCCATGAATCTTTATGCTTGTCTCAATGTGAAATGGCTTATGTCATGAACTCAATATGCACCTGCAAGGATGCATACACCTACTTTGCTTCTTGCACTGAACAAGGGAGAGAATACCTGAACTTTTGTGCCTTGGAAAGAGCATGGTTCATAACAAATATGTTTTCAATACACGTCTCTCAATTGATCCAAAGGTAGAATGATATTGTCTCTTTGTTGTTGCAGCTACTGTATAGTCGATCCACAGGAACTAGATAGATCATGAGTTAACTAGCAATAATGTTGATTTCATCTTTAATAATTTGGTGACATCTAGCCATTGAAGACTATATGAGAAAAGTACATTCCCTTTTGATAAAGATTATTTACCATGAGAGATAAGTTTGGAGAGTTGTTGATATGTGGTCTCACACTTACCTTTAAGTTCAAGTAACAGTTTCTCTTTGTCTTCATCTCTATCTTTCTCATATTTTTGTTTCAATTTTTTTGAGTAATTTTTTAAAGAATTTATCAATACTTTACACTTGTCAACACTGGGGGTAGCTAGATCTAATTCACATTCAAGCATAGCATCATGAAGTGTAGTAAGCAATTCTTCAACAATTTTATCCATCTTATGTGACTCGCCTATGAAGTCCTATTTGGTGAAAGATAGAAAAGCTTCTCCAATTTGAAATTTTTGTATTGGATCAACCTTAGTAAAGTCAACTATCAATTTAGATGAAGTTATGGGTTGGATGTTTAGAGGTGAGATGAACAAACTCTTCCAAGATTCATTAGTTGTACCCAAATTGGTACCAATCTTAACACCTATCTGATCACTATCCTTCTTGACCTTTGTCACCTGAGCTATCTATTTCTTTACCTTTAATGAAATCATTGTTTAATGGAGGACCAACAAAAGTTTCAGGTACATTCATTTCATCATCCATAATGGGCACATTATCAATAGGATTAGAAATCATATCCTTAGACATACCAATGGCAGTATCAGAATCAGCAATTGGTAACATTCCACGGTTCTTAGCTATAGTCATTATCTTTTCAATGACTTCTTTTTTAAGTTTTTCTTTAGCATCTGGTTCTCCTAACATGAGACTACCCAAACTTTTCTTTGTCCTTCATTCTGTCTTATAGGATTCTATAAGACTGGCTTTGTTTTCTTCCAAAGAGAGAAACTAATAAAATCAAAAGCATGATCCTTAATGACTTGGTTTTCTTCTATTTCAACTTGTCTAATCCTAATTAATTCTTTCCATAATCCTGGTATATATTTTCTAAATCCTTCTACAACCACGCCTAGCTTAACAATACATAGTAAAAAGGATTTTAGTATAATATATTTATCTTCATTACTAGCCTCATTATGGAGATTACCTACCTCTTTTAGGTTATCTACATCAAGGGGTCTCTTTAGTTTCTTAACTTTGGACTTACAAACTTGTATCCAATATTTCTCTAGTTCTTCTTCTTCCTCGGGTTCAATTTATATGGTTTTCCATTTTGCATCTTTCTGCTTCTTTTCTTTGGAGGAAGTACCTTCAGATTCCCTTTAGCAGAGGTTCTGGGTGAACTAGCTAGTCCTCTAGAATGCCTATACTCTATAATCTCCTCTTCAGTTACGTTTTCTTGGTAATGTTCCATTTGAATCTTCAAATACTTCTCAGCTGCTATTCCAAATCTTTCTTGCATTTCATCCACAATGCTCTTCAATAGCAGCTGAGTTGTACCTTCTATCATGTCCTTGGTAACCTCATAAACAAATGGTGGAATCCAAATTTTCCTTTGGACAAGAGCCTCCAAGTAGGATTTGTCGGTTGTGAACACGAAAGTGATATCTTCTTTGTATTTTTCAATATTTCCTTGGGAATCCTTTGTCTCCTCCACATGTTGAGTTGAAACAAAGAAAAATAGGAGGTGAAGGCATTTTCCTTTGCCACATCATTAGGGAATCTCCTCAGCCACAATGTAATTTGATGACCTATCGGTCTTTCTAGAGACCAAAGCACTCTTCCTTGATCAAGAACTTCTTGTAGGAAACAAAACAAAATACACAATGCTATGGCTCCATACTTGAAAAGGTGTTTCTTCTTTTTGCACTATGCAAGGTTTTCTAGGAATTGTCATCTCAATATTCCATATTTCAAAATCCTTATTTAACTCAGTTATCCCATAAGTTGTATTTATCATCATGGCATAAGTGAAATTGTGTTGGTTAATGAAGTAAATTTTGTTTCCTATCATCATTGATAGATACTTTACAACCTTGTTCTTAGCAGAAGTGATGGACAGGGATCGCTCATCACAAGTTGCCCCTGTTAGTTCCACTACATTCTTGTTCTTCGCTAATTTCAAAACAAAACTGGCCCCAAAATCACTCAAAATAGTAATAACCCTCATTAATTTCTTAGTGATAAGATAGGTCTTATCTAACCCTAAGAAATCATCATGGAATCTACTCATTGCTATTATTACCTATTTATCTTCATAACAAACATTTGGAAAATTATTCCAGGTATTAAATTTATTTTCAACTAGGGTTTTTGAATTCAGGGTTTACCTCAAGATTGTTTCCCATCATCTTGTCTATCCACAAACTCAACATTTTCCCATGGTTAGTGAATTCATCAAGCTTCACATGAATGTATGACCAAATATCTTCAGCCAACACAACTCCAACTGGTATACTACAAAATGTTTTTGTTGGATCAGTCTCCATCACCTTGTATGAAGTTTTCTCAAATACTAGGCAAGGCTCAACCGTGATGTCAATAACTATAGGAGTATCCATGAAAGTAGATTCAATGGACCACAACTTAGATAGATTTGCTAGGAAACACTAATTCCCTTGATCACCTTCGACACTTACAATTCTCTTTCTATTTTTGATGGGATAAAACTTCGTTGAAAATCCTCTTTTAACTTCCCATCCAATAACATGCCAAATTTTTATGATGAGCTATAACTTAACACACTTTTCTAGATTTACACACACTTTGCCAAGCTGTCACTGCAGCCTTAGTTTCTATGGTAGGCAAAAAGATTTTTTGTTGATCTCTCCTTAGGCCAAAGCCACATGTTCTTTAGTTTCCAGATGAAGTATATGCACCAAAGATGGGTGCATCGAAAGTTTCCTTCTTTTTCCAGATCTTCTTCATTTTGGCCTTCACATCATCTACATTGATTCTCTTTATTGGTTTATTTGGAGCTTTAATCTCATTCCTTTTGCATTGTCTTGCCATGTGTCTAGATCTATTGTAGTTATAGCATCTGATATTTATTGGAGCTTGCCTTGACCTGCATTGTGTTGGCAACAACAAGGAAGGAAAACTCAGAGGGGGAGGGTTGAATCAATTTTCATTGGACTATACAATTTAAGCACAATCTCAGATCTGATCAACTATAGCAAAAAGAAAGATAACAACAATAACAACAACACACATAACACCAATATTTTTGAGGTGGAATACCCGATTAAAGGGAAAAACCATGGTGGGAACCTACCCACAATGACATGATACTTTGCAGTAGTATGTGTAAATATTGTAATGGGGAATGCATAGGCATTCAAGCACACTACCTAGATCTCACTACTCAAATTAAAATGACCTAGAAGGCTACAACCCTCGTGGAAGATTCACTATCTTACAATAATGTTTGGACTACAATATGGAAAATATGAACTGCAAAAATAGCATTTGCTAATGCTTGATGACAGTTTTGATTAAGCTTATATGTTTGCCCTACACCACACACTTTCTTCAATACACCACACTAAAATATGAATTTGCACGTTCACACATACACCCATCTTTGATAATGTATACTGAACACCTACACCCAAATTACATGAATATTACACCCATCTATACAGATCATTAACCTTGACTACAAGGTCGACCAAACCCTCAACACCTAATTACAAAATTACACCCCACAATACATAAATCAACCTACAGACCAATACAATATCATAAATAACATATCATGGACCCAAATCAACTCCTCGAACACACACCACCATTGGAATTCTTGCCAAGCTCAACTACAACATGTTACACCATCAGAAATACAACATAACATGAAGAATATCACCGAACCCATAAGATCATCAAGAACATGCACAGTGATCAATGCAAACCATCATAACAAATAGGACATGATTAGGAAACACCAACAAGCATGTTAGAACCATCCACAATAGCTGCACCAACACCACTTATTCAAATCTTCATTGATCAACACACTAACACTCAATAACACTTAATAGTAGCAACTCGAACAAGAAAGATAACTTGTGGAGAATCAAATCACGAACCATCTAAAATGAAGATACACATGAACATCCCAAACACTCCCAAATCCACAATACATGATATGATCATACTAGAGCACAACAGATGAAACACTAGAACACTATAACATTGAACACTGAAAACCAACCTCCATACCAGAATCCTCTACTCTATCAAATCACCACATAACATCATGGAATCAATAAACAATGAAGTATCTTGAGTTGGTTCAGCATATAAAATAGATAAACCAACCATATCAACTCACTGCAAACACTGGATCACCAAAACATTTCTTTGCAACACCAAAACACAGGAATATGTTGACATCAATGACAACAACATATCCTAGCAGCAACAATATCCATCAATATCCTCCTTTGGCATTGATGGAAACATATGAATGTGAAAAATAATCAATGTAAAGGAATAAATCAACACCAACAGACTCCCCCTAAGACCATGAACACAATGCTCCAAAGATATGCAGTTTTTCACATGCTTCTCTCCCCCTTTGATAGCAATGCCAAAGACATACTCATCAATCTTCTCTCCCCAAAGCTGACAAACTCTCCCTCTAAGAAGGAAAAAATCCCCCCCTTAGGATAAACTCACAAATCTGAACAACATATTGACTACCTTAGCTAAGTAGTAGCACCAACTTATCAACCCGAATAAGAAGATAAGACTGTGAAGTCCACCAGATTGATGCATCTCAATGAACCTAGTTCTCATTATGAGGGGAAGAGACCACTAACTTATCTCTCAAATACACAAATGTATCTACAAGAAAAGGCTTAGTGAAAATATCTGAAATATGATCCTTTATAGATACTTACTCCAGTTTTTCATCTTCATCAGTAACCTTCTCCCTCAAGAAATAATACTTAATTGATATATTCTTTGTTTTAGAGTGTAGTAAAATATTCTTGGAAGTATTAATAGCACTTGAATTGTCATAATAAATAATAGTAGGCTCATCATACACAACTCTAGATAATTTCTTTTAGCATCTGATTCATCCAAACTACTTGAGTACAGTTTTAGTTCTTGTTGAATGACTCACAAAATTGAGAAATTTGTTCTTCACAAGTGAAAGGGTTGAAAATGAAAATGAAGGCAACCTTGGAACAAGAAGAAATTTGTGAAAGGAGGTTCCTAGCATCAGGGAATTTTCGCTCAAGAGTTCTTTCACAAGCCTAATCTCCACTTGGAAATCCTTACACAAACAACCCATGAGTTCTTGCACAAATCAAATTTCCACTTGCATTTGGGTGTTGAGTTCTTGCACACTCCAAATCTCCACTATGTCTTTACGCATAGAGGTGAAATCAAATCAAGCCTAGCCGACTTGAGGAGACAAACAAATATTTTCCCTTCCAAAAAATTTAATTTTTAAATGTACAAAGACCTAGCCGATGTGATTCAAATTGAGTACAATTTGGATTTTGGGGGAAAATAAAGAAAACAAGAGGAAAAAACCCCCTTTAGCTGATCCCTTTGTCAATGGTGAAGTGTTTCATGAGAGGCATATAAAGGAAAGATCATACAAGTCATTTTACATTGCAATTCAAAGAAATCAATTCAGGAGTAGAGCAAAAGTGGATTGAGTGTGAATTCAGTACAGCAAAATTAGATTTCAAGTTAAGCAAAGGAGGCAAGTGCTTGAGGAATGAATTTGACAGCCAAAAGAGGGCAATTTGTGGATGAAAAATAAGTCAATTGTGTGTAGATCTGAATGAATTTATTGACCAAATGAAGCATTTTCAAGATTTGAAACTCCATTTCTAGATTTGCCATATCATTTCCAAGATATTTCCAAGTTTTGAAAGTATAATTTTCAGGTGTTAGACAAGTTTGTGAAGCAATTTTGTGGATCATCAATGTTATTTTAGGATAAAATTGGTTTCACAATCTCTGGTAAAATGATTTTCTTTCCTAAAATTCTTTTAGGAATTTTTCAATATAAATTAGGAATGCAAGGGTTTGAGTTTCATTTTAATCCTCATAATCTCCTTTCATTTCATTAACATAGGATTCCATTCAAATTTCAATTCAAACAATTTTCTCTTTTTTTAGGAATGATTGCATGATGGTGCTCAAAGTCAAAGACATCAAGGACCAAGACATTAATGAAGAAGAAGAAGATAGCAAATGGATTCCAAAGATGAAGATGAAATGTGAAAGGAAAGCCTCAAGTAAAACATTTCAAAGTTTTAGAAGAGTTAATCAAAGTTAGAAACTGATCTGGTGGAGATATGAAGAATGATAAAGATGATGCAATTTGGGAATATGAACCATCACAATTGAGGTGGTGTCTAATCATCCTCTAACCAATTAAATAATTCAAGGTCAATTTGTCCAAGTTCATTGAACTTGATTCCTACAAAGAGGGAAATTGACATGTGGAAGACAATAAATTTAACACAACTCATTTTTCATTAGTTCTTCACCTAAAAGGACGTGTATTCAAAGACATGTAATCATCTCATTGGATGGCATTTGTGTAGGGGAAAAAGCGAGACTAGGTTAACATGCCCTAATCCTACCTTTTGACACACATTACGGAATACAAAAGAGCCTAGAGATATCGCACAATTGGCTACTTCTTTTTGTGAAAGTGAGAGCCACGGGATATCTATTAGGATTTCTATTCCTTTGTTGAAATTGGAAGATCAAATGATGCAAGTTCAATCCCTAAACCCAAAGTGCAAGTATGAACTAATAACAAGATTGCAGAATTGAACTTAAACAATGGAAAGTTGTAAATACAAGGATGAAATAAGAATGCAGGTGCGTACCCAAAGTTAAAATCTGACTGAAAATGTTCGAGACAGGGGCATGGGCGCCACTGTCCTGATTCTGCCCCTAAAACTGCTCCGAAAACTGCTGTTTTTGCACTTTGGAAAAAGCTGTCAAAAATGCTGAAAATGCTGTCAGACCAGGGCGCCCAGCGCCCTTGTCCCAGGGACCAGGGTGCCTAGTAGGGACCAGGGTGCCCAGAAGGGACCAGGGTGCCCAGCACCCCTGTCCTGGCAGGACCAGGGCGCCCCACGCCCCTGTCCTGGTCTTTTTTTTTGAAATTTGGTGGGAAGGTCGGTCTCAGTCTGCTTCTCCCGGATCTGCAACCTGCGGCGTCGTCCGAGTCCCGAAACCTACACTTATATCTGAAAAGGTGTTTGGGCGGCTATATAGGGTTTTGCCTTAGTCAAACCCCCGCTTCGGTGATTTCCACCTCCACGAATAGCCAAGTTGTATTGTAAAATGTATTGTGTGTGTAGACCTAGTGTGTGTGCAAGGTCCTTAAATGCAAGAAAGCAAACTAGAGCAACCTAGAAAGTAAACCCTAATTGCTTGTAAATGATAATGTAAATGCTCTAAATCAAGATGCAAAGTGATCTAAAGCATGAATAAAGGATATATTGAAGCTTATGCAAAGACATGAAAACAACATGAAATCATACCCAACCCTCAAGGGAGGAGTACAAGCCAATCTTCAGTCGGTAATTTCCTATTGTTCTTCAATGTCTTCCAAGCCCTAAGTGGATGAATGAATTTGATAAGTGCTTGATAGAGGAATGTTGAATGTTGTTGAAGTCTTCAAAGATCTGCTCTTTCACTGCATAGAAGGTCCTTGAAAGCCCCCAAAAATCCGATCCTTTCCAATGAGGAAAGAGAGCTTTTATGTATGAAACCCTAGGTTGTAAATTCGTATTTTGGCCGACCTAGAGATTGAATATCCCGCCAATTTCTTGGGGTTAAGCTTTATTTTATGATTGGATCGTGCTCCCAAAATTTTGGGAAAAATGTCCGGGACCATGTTGCACGGGCGCCATGGTCCCGACAACTTTTCACCAAATTTTTAGGGCCGTCAGATATGATGATTTTAGAGAGAATCCCGAAGTTACAGGTGATTTCGAGATGTTTTGACCCCCGAAATCAAGCCCCCAAGTTCAAAATAGGACCTAATTAGGGTTTTTGATTAAATGATGTATAGGAGGAATAAAATGAAAAGGGCACACTTTAATGAAAGGGCCCAACTTTATGATATGGGAGATGATAAAATAGGACCTTAGACCTAATTAATTTAATTAATTAAGTGCTAAAGGGGAAATGCAATGCAAAATGCAAAATGCGCCAAGGTGGGTGCTAAACTAGGTGTGAAATTGTACCACCCTAGCAAGTGCGTACAATTTACGATGCTACATTTAGCCCCCACTTTAGCGGTCATATGAACACTACGTGCATATGCAAGCTAAAGTACAGAAAAGTAAACATTATTTGAAAAAGGATATATCCATAAGTCTGTCGAACGAAGCCCCCAGTGGTATCTGCAGTACACAGTTAGGAACCGCACCCTACAAAACCACATGTTAGATCACAAAATCACCTAATGCTTACTAAGGAAGGTGATGAAAATTCGAGGGTAGCTATATGCCCCCCCCCTGTTTCGGCTTGCTAATTTTAGTGAGTTGAAACAGGGTATCATGTTTACCACTTCGAATTGTTAAAGAATATTGATGACAAATGCTCACAAAAAGATTTGATATGAGATCAAAAACTAATGGAGAATCATTTGGTAAGAAAGAGGACTAAATCTCAATTCCAACACAACAAAGAGTGTGAGGATTTGAGAGTTCTCTAACACAAGATGAAGGATGTACATGGAAACAAAATGCAAAGAGAAGAAAAAGAAAGGAAAAAAAAGGCATGAATACACACATTGGTGATCCATGAGTTAGACAAATATAACATCTTCTAGAATAAGACAAAGAAGAGAATAAGAATGCAATACTTCCTTCTTTTGCGAGGTAAAAGTGATTCTTAATGAAGGATGACGCTCCTTTTAACGCAATTAGGAGAGTGAATTCATTATAGATGTATTTTACCAAGTGCAAAAGAGGTTGTAGTCAAGGACTTACACCTCTTGTAAGAGAGAATCCTTGAACAAACAACAAATGCCTACAAGGAATAACATCAAGTAATAAAGTTCACACCATCCACGAAATAGGAAAAAAAGTGGATCCTTAGATAAAAATAAGGAAAGATCATTGCCTCAATGAGAAGGACTTACACAATCTTCTAGGGAGAGATTTGGACATAAGCAAAAAAAGAGATATATGAAATCACTCTTGTCCCCATAGGAACAAGAAAATTAGGCTATTATGTTGCTTCAAAAAAATATGATTGCACTTGACATTGTACCATCATGAATGACAATGAGCCCCCAGTAAATGAGCTACCAATGTCACGTAATGATGAGCAACATAATAGCCATTAATGTTATTTAAAGACATGATAGATTGAATGAGGTATTTGAATATGACATGCTAAATGCTCAACTATAAGTGAGATCAAAAACATGTATAAAATTGAAGAAGAAAAGTCACAAGAACTCTTAGAAGAGGGATAAGTGTAATTTATTAGAGCCTTATCCCTGGAGGAAAGGACTTTATGATGAATAGGAGATAAAGATTCATAAGTGGATTTAGAAATTTGAGGGGATTCATAAAGAGATTTGTTCATTGCCAAGATTTCCTTATGAGGGGAATGAGAGTTGATAGAAGTAGAAGATGATTTAGTTGAAGTGAGATCATCATCACTACTAAATATAGCATTCACATTGAGAGATGGTCTTTTAGATGCTTTAGTGCGTTTGCAGGGATTATAGCCAAGTCCAAAGGCATAATTGTGAAAATTAGTCTCTAGAGGAACTTTTATCCCTTGTTCATGAGCACCACAACCATTTCCATGATACCCATGCTTAGCAAAAATGCGAAAACCACGACCATAACGATCAGCCATTTCAGGAAGAGAAGGTGGTTTTTCATAAGGCAAAGAATCAAACTCTTCATAATTAGAGGTGTGAGGAGAAGAAGTTTGAGAAGCGGCCACAAAATTATTGCTCATAGATTCAGGTAAGACTGATTGATCTCTAGTTTCTTCCTTCTTTTTACCTTTAAGATCTCTAGGAGGAACCCTATATTCACCTACAAAGGTGGGATTAAAATCAAGAGATCCCCAATCGTCTTCCACGAGAACCTTCTCAGGATCAAAAGCCTTTTCATGTGTAGACTCAAGTCCAGAAGGATCTTCTTCAGGAGCTTTAGGCTCATCCAAAGAATTTTGATTATTAGAGGGTGATGATTTATCCATAGGTATCTTGTTCAAAGAGTCATTACTAGAAGAGGAAGGCTTAGAAGAACTCCCTTTGGAAGTAGATGTTTGCAAACAAGCCTGAAGATTAGTATCGCCTATCAAGGTATATGTCTTATTGTTATAAATAAATTTAACTTGTCTATGCAATGTAGAGGGGACAACTTGCATACTGTGAATCCAGGGTCTCCCTAATAACAAGTTGTATGTTAGATTTCCAGGCATAACATGGATAGGAGTAGGCAAAGTAACAGGTCCCACTATGAGAGGTAAGGTGATGATACCTAATGAAGACTTAGCCACATTATCAAAGCCTCGAATGGGATGAGAGTCAGGCTCAATAAGGGATGTATCCACATTCATCTTATGCAATAGATTAATGCTACACACATTAAGGCCAGAGCCATTATCTACCAGTGTTCGTCTTATAGCAGTGTCATTTATGATAACCACAATCATCAAGGGATCATATTGTTGTTGAATTTCACTAGTAGGCAACTCATCTTGGGTAAACACAATTTGAGCTTTAGGATTCATCACAGAGTTAACCAAAGACACTATATTACTAGATATATTAGGTGGAGGAACATTCAAATCTTTCAAGGCATCTTGTAACATTCCATGATGAACAGAAGAAGTTTGTATCAAATCCCAAAGAGATATCTTTGCCGGAGTAGTTTTAAGTTGTTCTATGAGATCATAGTCCTTACTAAGCATTTGTGAAATACGAGGCGCTTGAGGAAGAATAGGTTGGGAAGGAGGAAGTGAAGTGGGGATAACTGGAGGAGGACTAGGTTGCCTATTGTTTCTTGTGTTATAGGTATGAGCAACCGCATGATAACTCTCTCTAGTTAGTTGCTTAGCATACTCATAAGGGCTCTTAGAAGAATAACCTCCTTGCACAGTAATAATAGGTTTCTTAGGAGTGCAAAAAGAATCATTAGCATAAGAACCTTGAACCACTAAGATAGGCTTATTTAATGGTTGAGAATTTTGAGAAGGACAAGCACCTTGGACAGTGAAGAGAGGTTTGTTAGGTGTCTCATTCACATGTATCAAATTGATTGAGGATGGTTTAGAGGAATGAACAAAAGTGTTGGAAGCATTATTGATAGTCTTCTCTTGCACTAAAATCTTATCACGGATTAAATCAATTTTAGGAGAGAGACAAGGGGTAAGCATTGATGTTCTAGTAGGAAGAGGAAAGGTCATATCATCCTCTATCATCACAGGATCTACATGGGGAATAAACTCTCTAGGAGAAGGATCAACACTACTCTCTAAAGTCTCACTTTTGAGAGGGAGATCTTTGAAAGAAATGTTAACCATCTTGCTTTGAACTAGGGTTTCCTTATGAGTAGAACCAAGTTGAGGAGAGGGAGATGCTTTATTTTTAGAGGGAGAATAATTGAGATTCAAGGAAGGGGAGAAACTATCAAGGGAGTTTCCAATCTTGATTTCATCCCCTTTGGCTAGGGGTAGAGAATAATCTATACCTTCTTCTAATGGTTCATCCCAAATAGTGAGGTCATTGAAAGGAATGTTTAAAATATTGTCAATTTCGGGAGAGGAGATAACATTGTTTATTAATTCCTCATCCTTAGGAGGGAAAGCATCAATAAATGTGTTAAACTCGTCCTCTTTCCTCAAAATATGTTCAATATGATCTTTAGGGGAGAGAGAATTAAGGAAATTGCTTATTATTTCATCTTCTTTCTCTAAGGGATGCTTATGGGTAAGACAAACTTTAGGAGAAGGGTAAGCATTTATCATTAATTCATCATCTCTAGTGGGAATTTTGTTGGAAAAGGAAAGGCCATCACTAGGAAATGTAGGGATAATGTCATCTTCTTGCACAAAAGGATCCTCATGAAGGGAGTGTTTTTTAAGAGCCACACAGTCATCAAGGTCATCATCCAATAATGCATGATCATATCTATTAAAAGGTTTATCTTTTGATTCAAAAGGAGATAATTCCTCATAGAGGGGATTATTGAACACAACCATGTTACTAGATTCAGTGGAAGAGTTGATAGGAATGTACCCTTGAGAGGAACCATTTGACTTATCTTTCTCATCACATCTAAATGGCATAGTAACAAGGTTTATGAGTTTTTGGTAAAATGAAGGTTTGGTATATTTAGGTTTCAAAAATTCATCTAAAGCTTCATCTAACTCATAATCATCACAAATATGATCATCTTGCAAATAAAAATCTAACATTTTGAAATTGCATAAAATTTAAACACACAATGCAAAGAAACACACTTTTTTTTTTTTCTTTTTAATGAAAATGAAATGAAAACACACTAAATCTAGATCTAGATCTAACAAATGCAATGCAAGAGGAAGCAATGATAGATTCACGTTGGGTTCACCAAAATGTGTAGGGGAAAAAGCGAGACTAGGTTAACATGCCCTAATCCTACCTTTTGACACACATTACGGAATACGAAAGAGCCTAGAGATATCGCACAATTGGCTACTTCTTTTTGTGAAAGTGAGAGCCACGGGATATCTATTAGGATTTCTATTCCTTTGTTGAAATTGGAAGATCAAATGATGCAAGTTCAATCCCTAACCCCAAAGTGCAAGTATGAACTAATAACAAGATTGCAGAATTGAACTTAAACAATGGAAAGCTATAAATACAAGGATGAAATAAGAATGCAAGTGCGTAGCCAGAGTTAAAATCTGACTGAAAATGTTCGGGACAGGGGCGCACGCGCCACTGTCCTGATTCTGCCCCTAAAACTGCTCCGGAAACTGTTGTTTTTGCACTTTGGAAAAAGCTGTCAAAAATGCTGAAAATGCTGTCGGACCAGGGCGCCCAGCGCCCCTGTCCCAGGGACCAGGGTGCCCAGTAGGGACTAGGGCGCCCAGAAGGGACCAGGGCACCCAGTGCCCCTATCCTGGTAGGACTAGGGCGCCCCACGCCCCTGTCCTGGTCTTTTTCTCTAAAATTTGGTGGGAAGGTCGGTCTCAGTCTGCTTCTCCCGGATCTGCAACCTGCGGCGTCGTCCGAGTCCCGAAACCTGCACTTATATCTGAAAAGGTGTTTGGGCGGCTATATAGGGTTTTGCCTTAGTCAAACCCCCACTTCGGTGATTTCCACCTCCACGAATAGCCAAGTTGTATTGTAAAATGTATTGTGTGTGCAGACCTAGTGTGTGTGCAAGGTCCTTAAATGCAAGAAAGCAAACTAGAGCAACCTAGAAAGTAAACCCTAATTTCTTGTAAATGATAATGTAAATGCTCTAAATCAAGATGCAAAGTGATCTAAAGCATGAATAAAGGATATATTGAAGCTTATGCAAAGACATGAAAACAACATGAAATCATACCCAACCCTCAAGGGAGGAGTACAAGCCAATCTTTAGTCGGTAATTTCCTATTGTTCTTCAATGTCTTCCAAGCCCTAAGTGGATGAATGAATTTGATAAGTGCTTGATAGAGGAATGTTGAATGTTGTTGAAGTCTTCAAAGATCTACTCTTTCGCTGCATAGAAGGTCCTTGAAAGCCCCCAAAAATCCGATCCTTTCCAATGAGGAAAGAGAGCTTTTATGTATGAAACCCTAGGTTGTAAATTCATATTTTGGCCAACCTAGAGATTGAATATCCCGCCAATTTCTTGGGGTTAAGCTTTATTTTATGATTGGATCATGCTCCCAAAATTTCGGGAAAAATGTCCGGGACCATGTTGCACGGGCGCCATGGTCCCGACAACTTTTCACCAAATTTTCAGGGCCGTCAGATATGATGATTTTAGAGAGAATCCCGAAGTTACAGGTGATTTCAAGATGTTTTGACCCCCGAAATCAAGCCCCCAAGTTCAAAATAGGACCTAATTAGGGTTTTTGATTAAATGATGTATAGGAGGAATAAAATGAAAAGGGCACACTTTAATGAAAGGGCCCAACTTTATGATATGGGAGATGATAAAATAGGACCTTAGACCTAATTAATTTAATTAATTAAGTGCTAAAGGGGAAATGCAATGCAAAATGCAAAATGCGCCAAGGCGGGTGCTAAACTAGGTGTGAAATTGTACCACCCTAGCAAGTGCGTACAATTTACGATGCTACAGCATTAAATGTAAGAAGGTGGTAGTTAGAACTACCCTCACTGAGGGTTTCATTGTTTAATCTAGTTCATTGATTCAGAATCAATTTGGGCCCTTCATTTGTAATGGGAAGTCTATAATAGGATTGGCCTTTTCATTTTTAAAGGATATATAGTTAATAGTGAATAGGTTGTTAGGAGTTGTGGTAGGAGGGGGAGATTAGAAATTGTAGTGAAGGCTATGTCGAAATTAATACATGATTTTCATTGAAGATATGATGGATCTTTATGTGTTGTTTTTACATTTTGTATGGTTTCTATTTCTCAAGTTTTAGTTGAAATTCATTGATTGTGATGGAGAAATGTGGAGATATGTAATTAATTTCTTGGTTCATACCATTTGTGATTTGTTGATTGCAAGTTACTTTGCATAGTTAGTTTGAACCTCATTTGGCAATAGTTCAATTATTGATGTTCATTTGGATTGCGCCAACATTGGGTATTTGAATGGATGTTTGTATTATAAAATCATTCAGTACCTTTGGAGATCGCATGAGTTTTGTGTAGTTCTTGATTATCATGGCAAAGCAAAACTTGATGTAAGGAATTTGTCTATCTAGCATTATCTATTATCATCATTGTCCTTAGGTTCATAGTTTAGATTCTCTAACCCTTATGCTTTTTGTCTTTTAGTTGAAGTTCAAGTCAATTTAGTATTCCAGTTCCAATGAAAGCATAAGTCCCTTTGTGAGAACAACAAATCACATCGTTCTATTGTGAGGTATTCACACATTGCCCCATTGCAAATGGGGACCCCCCACCTTTTGCTTTCTAGGTTGTCTTAGAGTTTTTGCTGTTAGTCTTTGCATTGAAGGGATAGAGTTTCTCCAATAGCTAGAGGGTTCATCAAGTGAAGTCACTCTCCTTAGGGTTGAGTGAAAATAGTTGGTTGTGAGCATGAAAGTAGATCTAGAACCCCTTGGATCATGCCTAGATTTCTTTTGTTATCTGATCATATTTCTAGTTGCAAAAGTAAACCTTGGTTGAATGAATTGTGTCCTCCTTGAATTTCACAGGAGACCCCGTACCTTGCCAAGGACATAGACTCTCATACCTTCTGAAGGTCCAAGAGCAATTTTTTTTATCAAGTCTTGTCCTTGCCATGGCCCAAGAGTGATTTTTATCTTCAAGGTCATGTCCTTCCTAAGGACATTGAGTGAAATTCCTTGGATACGTCCTAAGGCGGATGTTGAATTGACGTCCTTCCAGAGGGCATAGAGCAAAATTTTCCTTCAAGTCTTGTCCTTCCAAAGGTCCTAGGGAAAACTTCACGCCTTGTCCTTACTAAGGGTCTGGAGAAAACTTGGGTATGTGTACCTTAGAGAAGTCTTAAAATGAATCTTTACCAAGGCCTTGTCCTTCCAAAGGACAAAGCGAATTTTCATTTTAGATCCTGTCTTTCTGAAGGATGAAAAGTGAATTTTCATTATAAATCCTGTCCTTCCTAAGGATGAAGAGTGAGATTCTATTTTAGCTCTTGTCCTTCCTAAGGTCATAGAGCGAATTTCCTCTATAGGTGTTCTTAGGGCGTCGAATTGATGAGGCTTTCATGTGAAGAAATTGGAAAACTTAAGACTTAAATTGATGAGGTAAAAGGAAGTGGTGAGTTTCAAGCCATGTCCTTGTAAGATCCTAAGGTGAACTGCTAAGTCTTGTCATATAGGCCCTGTCCTTGGAAAGGACATTGAGCAATTTTTACATACCTTGACCTTGTTCTTCTAAAGGACGGTGAGTGAATTATGTTTTGAGTCTTGTCCTTACCAAGGTCATAGAGAGAAATTCTCATCAAGGACATTGATCGAACTTCTTCACTTAACCATGTATCTTGCATCAACTTGGAACAAATAATCTTTTAGACCTTGTCCTTGGATAGAGCATGAAATGATTTTTGTTATAGGGCCTGTCCTTCCAAGGGACCTAGAGTGAATTCCATTTTTGAAGCTTGTCCTTAGAAAGGTCCTAGAGAAAAAATTGCTATATAGGTCTTGTTCTTCCAAAGGACATTGGGCAAAATTATCACCATGCCTTGTCCTTGCTGAGGGTCTAGAGCGATCTACATGCTTTGTCCCTGCTGATGGTCTAGAGCGAACTTGAATATGTCTGAGAGTGAACCTTGTTTAGAATCATGCCTTGTCCTTACCATGGTCCAAGAGTGAACTTTATCATTTGAAGCTGTTCTTAGAAGGGTCTTGGAGCAAAAATAACATTATAGGTCCTGTCCTTTCCAAGGACAAAGAGCAAATTGCATTATAAGTCTTGTCCTTGTCAAGGGCATAGAGCAAAAATATCATATTCATATTGGGCTTGTTCTTGCTAAGGACATGGAGCGAAACACCTACCTTGACCTTGTCCTTTCAAAGGACATAAAATGAACTGATGTGAAGATAGCGTACCACCCAAAGGTCATCAAGCGATTTTTTTGATATAGGTTCTGTCCTTTTAAAGGACGATGAGTGAACATCAATTATAGGGCCTGTCCTTCTGAAGGATAGAGGGCAAAATTTTGATATAGGACCTGTTCTTCCAAAGGACAGGGAGCGAATGGCATTATAGGTTATGTCCTTGGAAAGGACATAGAGTGAAATTACTACCTCAAGTGAATTGTGTGTATGTTGCAAGAGACCTAGAGAAAAATTCAACAAGACAAGCATTTTGGCGCCATGATCAATTCAAAAATTTGAATTGGTAGAAGGGAGAGTCTAATCTATCAAGTCGGCTGGCATGATAGAAGCAATTTAGTTTTTTAGTAAATTAGGTCGGCCATGCACTCAAGGGACATGACTCTTTCTTTAAGAACCTATAAAGGAAGGGTTAAAACATTCATTTCAACCATTAATTCAAGTATATTCTTCTCTCCAAGTGCAAATTTGAGAGAAGACCTACTGAATCTGACCAGCAAGACAACAAATTTCTCTAGCTAGACATCAAATTTTGTCAGCACATAAGCGAATTTTATCAAAATATAGGTGAGTTGCTGCGGCACAAGGGCAAAATTAGACATTGAAGGTGTGGACCTAATGATCAAGGAAGACAAATTTGAGCATTGAGGATGTGGATCTGATGTTTAGGGGGATGAATTCATCATAGAGCATCAAAATTAAACAAAGGAGGAGTGAATTTGTCAAAAGGGAAGCAAATTTCATTATTGAGCAGTCCAAATTCATCTAAAGAGTAGAAAATTCATCTTCCACAAGGCAAAATCCCTTAAGCTACAATGAGATCCTTGATTATTATCAATCCTCTTTGATCAAACTTAGAGAAAATCACATAAAATCATAATGAGGGACTAAGTAGTATTTAAAGGTTATATACCATGTATGTTTGATGCCCAATTGTTTATTTTGTAGGAGGTAAGGAAAGAGATCAAAAGGATCAGGTTGGAAGAAGATTGGAGTGAGTATCTTAAGGAGAAGTTATACAATCACTCCAAGGCAAGCAAGCAAGGATGGAAGGACTCAGCTACATCAATAATTCTCATCACCACTACTTTGAGCAAGCTAGAGAATGTTGAGTATCAAGAGATATCTCTTGATATCCTTTCATGATGATGAATCAAATCAAGACTATGAAGTGCAAGATAAAGGTGGAATCCTAGTCATCGTCCCAGTCACTACCTCCATTAATCAGAAAGGTTTCACTTCAACATGTCCAAGTTTAATGAATCAAGCTCATATATGAATGCACAAACTCCAATGTACCTACCTTTGATATCTATTGGTCCATGTTCATTGAATGTGATTTTCTCATTGGTTGAGAGTTTGTTGTAGCAAGCCCTAATTAGGTTTTCTTTGTAAAATATTGGCCATTGATGGAGAATCAATCCTAGTCGTTCATTGTAAATGAGCTCTCTATATAAAGCTCAAACTCTTCATTTGTAAAGGTTAATGGTTAATAGTTGGCTAGTACGGAATAGAGTAGTGAATAGAGAGAATAGAATAGCAATTAGAATAGAAGTTAGATTAGGAGAAGGAAAAAGTTGTTGCTAAACCTTGTTGTAAAGAACAATTGATTTCATTGAAGTTATGATGAATTTGATTTGTTGTTTCAACAACTCGCATGGTATTGACTTCTTAATTTATTTTCATGTGGATTAGATTGAATGGAAGAAATTGTTGAATGAATTTGTGTGGAATTTGGTTTGTCCATACCACTAGCCTCTTGCTGATTGTAAGTGTGCCTTGCATGGTCAACTGGAGTGATATGAGCTCAAATTCAAATCATTATACATCCATTGCTTATGCATTAACTTGAATGGTGATCAATGTTGATGGTAATGATTTGAACATCTTTGAAACATCCTTAGAAGATTGCACTAAGCTTGTGTCAAATTGTTCAGTTTGATGGTGAGACCTTGCCCAATAGGATTCCAGCTAATCATTCAACTATCTTCTTACATTCTAGGTCTTAGAATAGACTCTCTCAACCCTTTCCTTTTGCCATTTTTTCAAACTTGAGCTAGTTTAGGATAAACAACATCACCATATAGCAACATCAGATGATCGAGTTCCAACAAATCAAGCATTCAGGAATTCAAACGTAAGTCCCCTTGTGATTCCAGCATAATCACATGAAACCAACATAGCTTATCCACATGTAGTGACTCTACATTCATGAACCATGGAGTCTTCTCAAGTGATCCTTAAGCTAATCTTCAACATTTGAGAGATTTTGTTCAAGAGAGGATAAGATACTTTTTGGTTTTTTATTCTGTGTTTGCATGTGCATAAAAAACACATCAACACGTTCCACTGAGTCTATCCATTGCATCGTCAAGACCTGACATTAAGAAGCTTGGGTTTACCTTAATTGATCACATTACTTAGCATTTGAGTTTTCGTTGTTCATAATATTTATTATTTTATTCTGTGTTGCAGAGTGTCACAAAACACACATCAACACATTGGAGACTACAAAATCAACAAAAGTATTTGTTACTACATCCTCCAAGCCCATATCAGTACTGTGGAAAATTTTAGCAAACACTTGCTTGTATTCTTTTTTGACATCTACATTTCTATATGGCAGCACCCTCGTCAACAAAGAAAGGATCTCATCATCTATATGGCATCACACTAGAAGAGTTAGATTTGCACACTTAAGAAATATGTTGAATGTGGTTGCTTGACATTGTTGTTGATGACTTGTTAAGGTTGGCCATTTTTGCAGGGCAAAATTCATAAGGTACTAGTGACGTCTTATTTTCCATTGAGGGATTTTGTGGCAGATTTACAGAGTATTGGCCATACAAGCCAAAGTTCAGATAGAGGATATTATTATTTCAAAGGGTCTCGAGTATCTCTCAAAATGGAAAGATCATGGTAAATTATAGTGGGAAGATGGATGATTAAGCAATAAAGAAGTACTACATTTCAATATGTTACTTAATGGAGTACATAACCTTACGGAAAAACAAGTGTTAAAAATTAAACAACATTTTACATCCTTTAAAGTGCATTGTTATGCCCTATTGCCAATAAAAAGAAAAAAGAAAAGAGAGTATTTAGGAAAATTGCCATAAGGATAACAATGATTTTTTTTAAACACAGTGCAAAGGAATATAAACAAGAAAACAACAATATTTAACCTACTACAAGAGAAAAAGAATTAGAAATCAATACATTTCAATTTAGGGCAAGTGAACAAAAAAAGAAATTCTGAAATTCTCTCATTTAAATTTATTTAAATATTTTTTTTTGATATTTTTCATATTGCACCAATGGACAATGAAAAACCTTATGGTCTAATGGTTCATTGTGTTGAATCACAACAATCCACAAGGAACTTTGAAATTGAAAAAAAGAAAGAAGGTCAAACTACTTTGCAAAATTGTTAGATTTCCTGCTAAATTATCAAACAAAAAATAGTTAATTCAATTGATTTTGAAGCTTAAGTGAGAAACTTATTTCTTTTTCAATTTGTAGCTCAACCTCAAGAAATTCTCGTTTCTATACAAGATTTTGTCCTGAAACACTGCCCAAATGCATGTTTTTACTTTTAAGGCTCTAATGCAATTTTGTTTCTCGTCATTGCTAGGGACATGTTGGTGCTGCAATTGCATATGGAGCACTTATTTTCAAAGGTAGAATTGATGCTTAATATGAATTATTTACTTGTCTGATACAAATTTGAACTGATAAATAACATTTTCCAATCACTTTTAAGACATGCAATAATTTTATTTTTGACACTATCTGGATGGTTAATGGAAGGAAAGGAAGATAAAGGTGTTTGGCGATGAGCATGTTGGTTAGCAAAAAACAAATGGTCATTAACTATTGAACATGCATCATTTGTAGTCTTTAAAACAAAAAAAATTGCTTCTATGTTAGTCAACAATGATCAATTAGTATATACTGATCTTTCATTTGATTTTGCTTGGTTTCTAGTGAATAAATTGTAATGTCCCCTAGTAAATGTGGTCTAAATATGGTCAAACATGGAAAATATTAATTACTTTATATTAATATTTCATTCATTAATATAAATAATTAATATTATATGTTCCTATTTATTAAAGCATTTTAATAAAGCATTTCATTAACACCATAACTATTCTCTTAACTATTACAAGAATAAAACCAATTTTTGGCAAATAAAAGGATGGATTCGGGAGATGGGAGGTATGTGTGGAAGAATAGATTTGAAGCCTGCATGTGTTAACACACAAAGATTAATATCCTTTCGTCAGTCCTTGACTAACCTATTGGTCATACGATTTTAGAGAAGAATCAATCTTGCTTATTCAAGACTGTAGTTCACAATGATCCTTGGTTTATATTGTGGAGTGCGTATCAGTGTAAACACAAATAGCAGAGTCACGAGCTGCATACACAATGAAATCACAGGAAGTAGCATACAAGACGTCACTCATACTAAACAACAGAACCATGAGAAGCATACACGGCGCTAGTCCCTTTGCAATTCGGAAACACTATGGCATCTAAGCGGGCCTTGGTAACCCGATATCGGGTAATGATGCGGATGTTTGCCTAATTGCATACAGGTAGTGCCGTCAATAAATGGGAGGAAAGAGATTGCTATCATCACAGTGTGGGGAAAATGGAAACTGCATGGAAAATTTCAGAGTATTTGCATATAGTAGAAGTGCAGCGTCTTTGAACCTGATGCAAATGCACATATATTATACGCTCTGGTGAATTAGCTGCAAGTAGAAATGTATCATTTTGTCCTTCTATTGAAGTCAACATGAAGTCTTAATCAACGGACATTACTTCCCAACCAGGTGCATCATAAAAGACTTCTCTACCTTGTTCTCCGAAGGAATAAATTGATATCAATGTCTATTTTAGTTTGTTATATGTTTCAGTGATTACTAAAATAGAATTAGAATCAATGCCAATAAGGAAGACCCCAAATAAAGAAAATAATGTGTAAGGTGTTCATTTTCACCTTTGACTGTGCTGCATAAATAATTTTCTGCTATGTCTTGGTTATGCAAGTGACTGCAATTAGAGCCTAGTTAGGGAATTTTATAGTGGTATCAGAGCTTAGAATTCTTCCCAACCCATAGGGTGTTCTTGAGTTAGAAATTCATGTAAAATCTATGCACAACTAAGTATGCACCAGGGAAATTATAATTTTTGAAATACTAGGGTCCGACAAAATAGATATCCAAATTCTCCTTTAGCATAAAGTAGTTCTTCTATTCGATTTGAAATTGAGGACAACCATACTGCAACTGATGAAGAGATTATTTTTGAAACAAACAATATGGGCGAACCGGAAAATAATAGGGATCTCATAACAACTTTAATTAGAAGTCAACAAGATATGTGGGACAACTTCAACAAAATGACTAATTTAATGACCCAATTTATTAATCAGCATCAAAATAATGGAAATAATCAACACCATAATGTTGAGACAAACAATGGGGGTAGAGATGAGCATTCTGTCAATAATCAGCTGGAAAGAATAGGAATAGCTAGACCTTTTATGCCAACGTTCACTGTTAGAAATGTGCAACCAGAAAATGAACTGACAATTAGAGAATTACAGGATGAGATACACCAAGATTGGTTATTATTAGGGGATGATTTTAGATCAACCATGAAATTTAGAGAGTATTTGGATGTCAGAATGAAACATAGGCCAAGGGGACAGCGTGGGAATACCAGTGAATTGAAGAGGAAAATAGGTAAGATGTCTATCCCTTATTTTGATGGGTCAGGGAAAACAACAGCTTGAGCTTGGGTGCAGAAACTTGACACCTACTTCTAATTAAATCCTATGTTGGAAGATGAAGCAATCAAATATGCATCATTACATCTTGATGGTGTAGCACACAAATGGTGGCACCATGGGCAGGTAACCTTGGGTCATAATCAGATTGTTACATATGTGGAATTTGTTAGGATTCCCACAGATACTGAGAGGGGGGGGGGGGGGGGGGGGGTTAATCAGTATCTGACCGGTGAACATAATTTCTTAACTTAAAACATACAGAACATATTATAATAGTGTACCGGTAAGCAAGAATTAATGCAATAAACAAAATCAAGAACATCCACATGAAAAGCACACCATAACACAAGGATTTAATGAGGAAACCCAATGTGGGAAAAACCTCAGTGGGATTTATGACCCACAATATTCACTCACTGGACAATAAGAGAATATTACTTACAATAGGGGCCTGCACATGCAGGAAGGCCAACAGCCTAGAGCTCACTGCTCAAAATGAGAAGTCTCACTGACTTACAATGAGGATTATACAAATTCAATATCTTGTACTGCTTTACAATAGCATCTTCAATGCCAGATTCAGTACTGGTTTCTACTTTGTTCTTTACATATACCCTTAACCTATATTTCGCATAATAGGTCTACCTTATTTTTTGCCTACATCTTCCTTACAAAATGTTCTACAATGACTTCTTATATATACAAGTCATTTTACAATGATATCAAGTCGGCTTACAAAGTTTTTACAATAATAAACAAAATACAATATATGAAAAATCCAAGCGGCCTCTGTGCCAGTATGCTTCCTTTTTCTGTGCTAGTGCTAGTGCCCTAAGTGTCAGTGTAGAGTGTGATCTACTGATGCCGGTGTAATGCCTTGCCGGTGCCATAGGATTGTAAGGTTGCCATCAATGAGAAAACCTTTAGTCACTTACGATGTCTCATTGGAGTGTGTATATGCCAACAATCTCCCCCTTTGGTATTGATGGCAACACTCATGAGAAATTCAAAAAGTGTCCAAAAACTTGTAATCCAAAAATGTGAAGTCCAAAAAAGTTACCAAAAATATGTGCTCCCCCTGAGCATATGATTCCTGTGATTTGAATTTTCTCATACTATTACTGCCCCTTTGGCATCAATGACAGAGGTTGTCAAGATGTCTATAGAGTTTGTAGTTTCACCTTTGTGCCCGTGTGATTACCAATTGAAATATATCTGCTAGAATAGAGTTTATACTCTCCATGAACTTTTTACTATCTCTTATTGCTGTCTCTGATCTCTTAACTATACCGGTGAGATGTTGCATGTGCTTTGTCGGTATTTTCTGTCCCTGTATTAGTGCCTCAGATATTTCTTTCCACAGTGATGCTAGATAGTCCAATCTTGGACTCAGTTTTAATCTTAGATGCTTTGCCTTATTCACTATTCTTTCTTTCTCTCTTTCCAATTTAAGTAAATCTTCCTCAAAAATTTTTATCTTCTGTTCAAAAACTGATAGTGTGTCAGGTGAGTTAACAAAATTGTTAGCAAGTTTATTCATTTCATCCTGTATCTTGCTCATCTTCTTATCTATATCTACCATCAAAAGGTTTGTCTTATAGGTGTCTTTGTATAGAGTTTTGTACTCTTTCAATGAATTACACAATTCCAGTAGAAGTGTGTCAAAATCTTTGTTACACTTCTTTATTTGTTCATCAAAGAATTTCTTCTTTTCAATTTCTATTTTATCCTTCAGTGTCTCTTCCTTTAATTTCTCAATGTTTTCTGTGATATATTTACACAGGGTATCAAGTTGTCCTAAAGAATCTTTATTGTCTATATTACAGTTAGGAGCAATTACCTTCAAAATTGGTATGGTATTATCTATTGCCTTATAAGCTTGTGAGCTGCAGTTTGCTATCTTTTTAATTAAATCTAATAGTACCTCAGTCACATTTGTAGGTTTGAAGCCTGATGATGAACCAACATTCTGAATACTACTGGTGGGAGCACTAACCTTGCTAGTAGTGACCTCTAGTAGGTTAGTCCATGTTTCCATTTCCTTTACCAGTGGTTTCCCTTGTTTACTAGTTGCTAGTGGCACTGTTTCCTTCTGATCCTATTCCCGTTGTTGCTGTTCTAGAGCCTTTTGCTTTGTTTGTTTCTGTGTTTGTTGCATTGTCTCAGTCTGAGTCTGAGTTTCTACTTTTTTCTCTTTGTCCTCAGTTGGTTTCTCCTATGTGTTGTCAGTTACTGGTGGCTCACTAGTCATTTCTATTTTACCGGTTGTATCGTTGTCTACCACAATGTTGATTTTCTGTGTATCAACATTTACTATGTATAGGACCTCAGAGTTAGGATTACCATCCTCTACATCCATACTTTCAACTGCTGGTGGATCATCTATAATTGTTGTTGTTGTTGCTACTATCGATGGATTAATCAAAGGAGGTGGGGGTAAGTTGTCTTTAACCTTGATGCTAGGTGGTCCACCAACTTTACCTTTACCCTTGTCTTTGTCTTTTTGATAAAATTTTATAGGTTTGGAATTCCTGTATTCTTCTTGTTTTTCTTTTTCAACTAGGAATATATCCCATCCATTTTTTGTCTCCTCTTTTACCTCATTAATTCTTCTTATCATTAAAGCAATGTGCCGGTGTGCAATGGAAAATACTGACTAGTTCGCTTGAGCAATTAGGTCATCAATTTCTTTGGGTGAATTCACCGGATATACAAGTAGCTTTTCAACCTTTATTTTCTCGTCCAGTTCTACTACTGCTTGTCTTCTTGCTTCTAGTCTATTAAATAGTTCATTTAGAATTTGATTTACTATTTCCTTCAAAAATTTCTTATACATATCCATATGCAATATAACACTATTTTCAACTTTTTCTTTTTCATCAGCTGTTAAAGTGTCATATATTTTCTCTATATTCTTCAATTTTCCTTCCTCTGTAATTTCATTCAACAATATGTCAAGAGGGGCCAAGTCCTTGTTTGTCCTCTTCTTCCTTTTGGGTGTCAGTTTCTTCTTTGGTGTAGCCTTGCTTACCGGAGATTTCACTGCTTGTTGTTTCTGTCTTGTCCTCCTAGGTGAGGGTGTGGTTGCCGGTGAGGGATCTCTTTTTCTTACAACTCTTTTGAAAGTTGCAGGCATGTCATTCTCCTAAGAAGTACCTACCGGTGATAGGTGAGTTTCGGGCTGTAATGCTGCTAACCCTTCCTTTGTCATACTGATTAGTTTTAACACATCTTCTTTGATGGCCTTTGCTTGTCTGGAACCTCTTCTTACACCTACCTCCATCTTTTTTCAGTCTTTTCTTAGATTGAATTTCATCTTCAATTGATTCAGCATTGCCAAATATTTCTTCCTTAGGTTCTTTAGGGGCTTCCAGAAGTGCTTTAGCATATGTTTCAATTATATGATCATCTGTTTCATAGCCCATCTCTGTCACCCAAACTATCCTAGGGATGACTGCTTCCATCCAAATCTCATCTTTCTTGATTAGAAAGCATATTTCATCTTTATATTTGTCGACAATCTTTTGTGATAACCTGATTCTTTTCTTCATTTTGGCCTTTAGTGCTTGAAAGAAATCATGGATATTGTTTTCCTTATTATCACCCATGTTATTGAATAGTTCTGACAACTGTTTCCCTACCGGTATATCAAATCCAAACTCTTTATAGCCTATACCAGGAGCTTGTTTGGTTAAATGTAGCATTAGACATACTAACAGATTTCCAAATTTGAAAGTTCCTTTCTTATCCTTCTTGATCTTTCCAAGGTTGTCAATTAATTCATCCTTTAACCATTCACATATATCAATCTTTGCATTTTCTGTTACCATATCATAAGCACTCTTAATGCATAAACTTGAAACTAAATTAAGTCTATTTGCATGAGTAGCTTTATACCCTAATATCATGCTGATAAATCTCACATTAATGTCTGTTACATCATTTACTCTTAAGGACCTTTTATCGAATGTGGCACCAGTTAGCTTAATAACTAGGTCATTGGATACCTTCTTAGTTTTGTCTGGTCTTTTATTGGTGGCCGGTAACCCTGTGACAACTATCACAACTTCCTTAGTGATTTTGTGGATTGCATCTAGCTAGAAAAATTCTCCATGCACCCTGCTTAAGACTATCCTAATCACATCCTTGGGAAATTCAAGAATGCTAAGGATCTTTGTAAATCCTAGGGTTTCAATAATCTTGTGTTCATCTTTTACTTTGTCGGATTCATCACATATCATAGTTTTAAACATTATCTTAATCTCTTCATCTCCTAATTCCTCAATGTTACAGTGAATGTAAATTCTTGGATCTTCAACGTAAACAACTCTCTTAGGAATTTGAGAAAAAGCACCTATAGCATCATCTTTCTTTGCTACTTCAAGAATTATTTGAAATATGGGCCTAGGTCTTTTTATAACTTCTACAACAGTAGGGTTTGCTATGTATTCAAGTGTAGAGGTGGATGCCATGATAAAATACCTTTTATTTCCTTTAGGAGGGATGATTGCTTGGAGAGTTCTTGCTTCTTGCTCGTAATGCCTTAGCTTGGAATCTTCGTGCTCTTTGTAGGTTTGAAATCTTGGTGAAATGAAATGGAGCCAAAACCACAAATTTATAAGCTTTACTTTGCCATCTACCATATTAAATATATGCCGGTTAAGTAATATCTTAATATGTTTGTCAGTATATGAGTATCTTTCAACTTCTCATCTCTAACCGAGGGAATAATAGCACATGTGTCATTTGATTTGCCAAACCCTCAAAGAAGCTTTCTTCAATTCGATGAAGAACTTCCTGCTGGTGGAATACTACTCTATCTTGCCGGTGGAGTGTTGATTGAATCTACCAGTGGAGGAGTATTCCCAACATTTAGATCTTCTTTTCTAATCCATTGTTTTGAGAATTATTGCTTAACCTCTTCAACTTTTTCTTTACCTTTCAAGCTAGAATTTTTGTTGTCTACTGGTGATCCTTTACTTCTGCAGAATTCTGCAATATGAGCAATCTTGTTACAAGCATAACAAGTCACATTGTTTTTCTGAATAGCTTTGCTATAACCTATGCCAGTTTGTGTTCTGCATTGATTAGATAAGTGTCCAAATCTTCCACAAACATAACATCTCACATTCATTCTACAATTTTCAGAGTTGTGACCAACTTTGATGCATTTTGAACATTGACCGGTGGGTGTGTTGATGTTTTGAGAACTTCTAGATCTACATTGATTTCCTCTATGCCCATACTTATTACAGTTAAAGCATTTTCCATTGAATTTATAAGCATTAGGTTGTCTTAATGGTTTGTTTGGATCCTGAGTATTTGCAGTACCAAAGCTTTCTCCTACTTCAAAGCCAATTCCACAAGTGTCACCATTAGGTTTTTGAATCTTCAATAAGTCACCAAGTTCTTCTGAGCTTTTCTTGAATTTATCTTTGTGTTGATTTGCAATATCCAGTTCTCTTTGTAAGATCTCTTCCTATCTCATTAGTTCATTTGAGTTATTTTGTGCATGCAGCAGATCTGTTTTCAATAAGTCATTTTCATAACCAAGTCTTGTATTTGTATTTTCAGCATCATTCAGTTTTCTAGTTAATTCCTCTTCATTCTTTTTCCTTTCTTCAATTTCTTTGCAAAATCTCATAGTCATATCCTACATCTCGTTCTTTGTTGCCATGTTCTCTTGCTTTAGCTTGCTTATTGTATCATTAAGATTTTCTTTTTCATCATTATCACTCTGCATATTTTCACAAAGTTATCTTCTCTTGTTCCTTGCAATGGTAAAATTCTCTTGAAGTGCTTGAATGATATCCTGAGCTTCCTTCAGATCATCTTCAAGTTTGATATTTTTCAATTTTTTTGTATCATAGTCTAAGAGAGCTGCTTCAAGTTGCTTCATCAGATTTTCCATTTCTACCGATGTCAAGATCTTCCTCAAGCTGTTAGGCTTCTGAAAATAGAGGACCAGGCTTTGACACCAATTGTTAGGATTCCCACAGATACTGAGAGGGGGGGGGGTGAATCAGTACCTGATCGGTGAACAAAATTTCTTAACTTAAAACATATAGAACATATTATAACAGTGTACCCCTAAGAAAGAATTAATGCAATAAATAGAATCAAGAACATTCACATGAAAAGCACACCATAACACAAGGATTTAATGAAGAAACCTAGTGTGGGAAAAACCTCGGTGGGATTTGTGACCCACAATATTCACTGACTGGCCAATAAGAGAATATTACTTACAATAGGGGCCTACACATGCAGGAAGGCCAACTACCTAGAGCTCACTGCTCAAAATGAGAAGTCTCACTGACTTACACTGAGGATTATACAAATCCAATATCTTGTACTACTTTACAATAGCATCTTCAATGCCAGATTCAGTACTGGTTTCTTCTCTGTTCTTTACATATACCCTTAACCTATATTTCACATAATAGGTCTACCTTATTTTTTGCCTACATCTTCCTTACAAAATGTTCTACAATGACTTCTTATATATACAAGTCATTTTACAATGATATCAAGTCGGCTTACAAATTTTTTACAATAATAAACAAAATACAATATATCAAAAATCTTGTCGGCCACTGTGCCGGTATGGTTCCTTTTTCTATGCCAGTGTTAGTGGCCTGAGTGCCAGTGTAGAGTGTGATTTGCTGATGCCATAGGATTGTAAGGTTACCATAAATGACAAAACCTTCAATCACTTACAATGTCTCATTGGAGTGTGCATATGCCAACAGAATTCACTGAGAAACTTATTGATAGATTTGACTCTAAAGATCCTAAACTTCATCTTAAAGATTTAACTTAGCTTAAGCAATCTAGAACTGATGAACAATACATTTCTAAATTTGAAAAATTGGTAGTTTTAGTAACTAAAATTTCAGAAAGACATAAAATTTTGATATTCATAGATGGATTGTCTGATTCGCTCAAAGGTTGGGTTAAGTCCTTGAACCCTCCTACTTTACAAACAACTATTAAAAGAGTAAGAGAATTGGAACCATCTTCAAAAGGGAAAGTTTTTAATAAAGCCCCACCAAATAAACCTGAAAATGACAAACAATCTTTCAATAAAGATAATTTCTCTAAAAACAAGTTAGAAAAAGAAGAGAGAGAAGAACTCAGAAGGAAAAAACTATGTTTCAGCTGTAGAGAGTCATGGTAGCCAAGACATAGATGTTTGGGAAAGGGAAAAATTTATTACGTTGAGGTTATGTCAGATAGTGACGATGAAGAGAATGTTGATCCTAATATAGAAACTGTACCACAGAACACAGAATCAGAGAAAAGAACTAAACATGGAGAAGGGGTAATAGCATCTATGACAGGAACACCTCATTATAATATTTTCAGAGTTGGAGGAGTTTTGAATGGGCAGCGTGTGGTTGTCATGCTTGATAGTGGTTCTACTCATAATTTTATAGATGCAACTCTTGTGGAAAAATGTGGATTGCAAACTGAAAAACATGAAGGTTTTGATGTTAGAGTTGCAGGTGGAACTAATTTGTCTAGTACTCATAAAGTCCCTAAATTGAGTATTACTCTTGGCAATTATACTATTACTGATGATTTTTTATGTGATTCACTTGGCTGATACAAATGTTGTTTTGGGCATTCAATGGATGGAAACATTAGATGAGTACACACAAAGTTTTAAAAGATTGGAATTTTCTCTTAAGATTGATGATAAGAAAGTAGTACTTCAGGGTATGTCTAACGGTGGTCCTAGCATCGTTAGTGCTAAAAGAATGGAGGCTATTTTCAGACATGGTGATGTGGCATGGTCGTCACAATGTTTAATTTCCAACAAGGTAACAAGTTTTGAATCTAAAAATTATCAAGATGATTTATTGAAAGTATTAGGTTCACATAATCACATTTTCAGTGATATACCTCCAGGTGTTCCGCCTGATAGAGGATTTGAACATACCATTGAATTAGAGGAAGGCACAAAACCCGTTATCACAACTCCTTACAGACATTCTAAAACATTCAGAGATGAAATAGAAAATGCAATTAAGGAATTGTTGGATATGGGGCATATCAGGCCCAATTCTAGTCCTTTTGCATCATCAGTAGTATTGGTCAAAAAGAAGGATGGGACTCTTCGCATGTGTATAGATTACCATGCTCTCAACAAAAAGACAATCAGAAAAAGGTATCCAATTCCTCGAATTGGTGAGTTGTTAGATGAATTACATGGTGCTGTTTATTTTTCTAAAATTGATTTGAGGTCAGGATATCATCAAATTAAGTTAAGAGATCAGGATGTCCATAAAACTGCTTTTCGTTGTCATTATGGTCATTATGAATTCTTGGTTTTTCCATTTGGGTTAACAAATGCTCTGGCAATATTTTAGTCTTGCATGAATCATACTTTTAACAAACAGTTGAGGAAATATCTGCTAGTTTTCTTTGATGATATATTGATTTACAGCAAAACTTGCCAAAGATCATTTGAAACATATCGATATTGTTCTTGGTATTATGGAATCTCAATCACTTTATGCAAAGGCCTCTAAATGTGAATTTGGAATGACAAATTTTTTGTATTTAGGACATATGATCAGTGCTACAGGTGTACAAGTTCATTAGGAAAAAATAAGAGCCATTTTGGATTGGCCACCGCCACGAAATCTTACAGATTTACGAGGATTCTTTGGATTATGCAGTTATTACAGAAGATTTGTCAAAGGATTTTCATAGCTCAGGGCATTTCATTGGACGGAGGAGGCACAACAAGTTTTTGAGAAGCTAAAAGAGGTAACGAGTTCTTGCCTAGTACTTGCACTTCCAGCCTTTTGTCTTGGAATGTGATGCATCTAGTGAAGGAATAGGAGCAGTCTTAATGCAAAATAAACATGCTATAGTGTATGAAAGCAGGAAACTTAATAACCTAGAGAGATTGTATTCTATTTATGACAAAGAAATGTTGGCAATCATGCACGCATTGGCAAAATTTAGACAATATTTGGTTGGTGGCAAATTTGTAGTCAGAACTAACCATAACAGTTTAAGATATTTCTTGGGACAGAAAGACTTGAATGATAGGCAACAAAAATGGATCAGTAAGATCCAAGCTTATGATTTTTAAATTGAATATGTGAAAGGTAAAAATAATGTTGTTGCAGATGCACTATCTAGAAGGCCTGAAATAAATACATGATCTGTAGTAACAATTGATTGGAAATCTTTATTGCTGGTTGAATATTCTAAGGATTCTTTTGCCTATGATTTGATAGATGGTAATACACAAGATGATAAATATAAGGTTATAAATGATATTATCTATTACAAAGACATGATTTACTTGATTCCAGGATCGAAGTTGAAAGAGAAAATCCTCCAATCAGTGCATGATGTTCCTTTAGTGGGGCATCCTGGCTACTTCAAAACTTATCGGCAGATAAGGGAAAGATTCACTTGGAAAGGTCTAAAGAATGATGTCCTTCGTTATATCAAAGAATGCATCACTTGTCAACAAAATAAGGTAGAGCATACTTATCCTGCAAGACTATTGCAGCCATTGACCATCCCAAAATAGAAATGGGAAAGTATATCTATGGATTTCATTACAGGCCTACCACGATCTCAAGGTAAAGATTGTATTTTTGTTGTGGTTGATAGATTAACTAAATTTGTATATTTATTATCCATCACTACAAAATTCACAACTATTCATCTCACTGAACTATTCTTTCGAGAGGTGTTCCGTTTACATGGTTTACCAAAAAATATAATCAGTGACCGTGATGGCAGACTTTTGAGTATATTTTGGGGGGAACTTTTCAGATTGATAAGTATAGAGTTAAATCATAGTACGAGTTATCATCCACAAACCGATGGGCAGATAGAAATAGTAAACAAGTGGATTGAGGGATACCTTCGTAATTATGTGTTTGGACATCAGAAAGCATGGATTTGGTGGTTATATTTGGGTGAATACTGCTATAATACTACATATCATATATCTATCGGTATGACTCCTTTCAAAGCATTATATGGGTATGATGCACTACCTTTTATTGATCTTTCTTTCGATAAGAGTAATGTACCCAAATCTCATGATGTACTTCATGAATGCCAAGATATATTGAAAACACTTAAGGAAAATTTGTAATGTGCACAGAATCAACAAAAGATTTATGCCGATAAGAAGTGTGTTGAGCATCACTTTGACATAGGAGATTTGGTGTATCTCAGACTACAACTCTATAGGCAGTCATCTCTCAAGTGTAGTGGGGCTGAGAAATTGAAGCCTCGATTTTATGGGCCGTACCAGGTAATTTGAAAGGTTGGTGCAGTGGCATATAAATTAGACTTACCGGTCGAAAGTGGAATACATAATGTGTTCCACGTGTCTTGTCTCAAAAGAGCTTTAGGGCAACAGGTGAAGGTTTCAGAAAATATACCACCATTGGATGAGGAAGGAAAATTAGCAATGATACCTGAAGTGATTTTGGAGACCCGTGACAGGCATTTACGGAATAGAAAAACCAGGGAATATCTCATTAAATGGTAGAATTTACCTTTAGATGATGCTACTTGGGAAAATGAGCAGGTTCTTCAACATCCGGAGTTACAGTTGCTTGCAAGCAAGCAACATTTGTGTAGGGGAGACTGTAATGTCCCCTAGTAAATGTGGTCTAAATGTGGTCAAACATGGAAAACATTAATTACTTTATATTAATATTTCATTCATTAACATAAATACTTAATATTATATGTTCCTATTTATTAAAGCATTTTAATAAAGCATTTCATTAACACCATAACTATTCTCTTAACTATTACGGGAATAAACCAATTTTTGGTGAATAAAAGGATGGCTTCAGAAGATGGGAAGTATGCGTGGAAGAATATATTTGAAGCTTGCGTGTGTTAACACATAGAGATTAATAGCCTTTCATCAGTCCTTGACTGACCTATTGGTCATATGATTCTAGAGAAGAATCAATCTTGCTTATTCAAGAGTGAAGTTCACAGTGATCCCTGGCTTATATTGTGGAGTGCGTATCAGTGCAAACACAAATAGTGGAGTCGCAAGCTACATACACGACAAAATCACAAGAAGTAGCATACACAACGTCACCCATACTAAATAGCAGAACCATGGGAAGCATACACAACGCCAGTCCCTCTGCAATGCAGAAACACTACAATGTCTAAGTGGGCCTTGGTAACCCGATATCGGGTAACGATGCGGATGTTTGCCTAACTGCATATGGGTAGTGCGATTAATAAATGGGAGGAAAGAGATTGCTATCATCGTAGTGTGGGGAAAATGGAAATTGCATGGAGAATTTCAGAGTATTTGCATATAGTAGAAGTGTAGCATCTTCAAACCTGATGCAAATGCACATACATTATACGCTCTAGTGAATCAACTGCAACCAAAAATGTATCATTTTGTCCTTCTATTGAAGTCAATGTGAAGTCTTAATCAACGGACATTACTTCCCAACCAGGTGCATCATAAAATACTTCTCTACCTTGTTCTCCGAAGGAATAAATTGATATCAATGTCTGTTTTAGTTTGTTATATGTTTCAGTGATTACTAAAATAGAATTAGAATCAATGCTAATAAGGAAGACCCCAAATAGAGAAAATAATGTATAAGGTGTTCATTTCCACCTTTTACTGTGCTGCATAAATAATTTTCTGCTATGTCTTGGTTATGCAACTGACTGCAATTAAAGCCTAGTTAGGGAATTTTATAGTGGTATCAGAGCTTAGAATTCTTGCCAACCTGTAGGGTGTTCTTGAGTTAGAAATTCATGTAAAATCTATGCACAGCTAAGTATGCACCAGGGAAATTATAATTTTCAGGATACTAGGGTCCAACAAAACAGATATCCGAATTCTCCTTTAGCACAAAGTAGTTCTTCTATTCAGTTTGAAATTGAGGACAGCCATATTGCAATTGATGAAGAGATTATTTTTGAAACAAACAATATGGGGGAACCAGAAAACAATAGGGATCTCATAATAGCTTTAATTAGAAGTCAACAAGATATGCAGGACAACATCAACAAAATGACTAATTTAATGACCCAATTTATTAATCAACATCAAAATAATGGAAATAATCAACACCATAATGTTAGGGCAAACAATGGGGGTAGAGATGAGCATTCTGTCAATAATCAGCCAGAAAGAATAGGAACAACCAGACCTTTTATGCCAACGTTCACTCTTAGAAATGTGCAACCAGAAAACAAACCGACAATTAGAGAATTATAGGATGAGATACACCAAGATTGGTTATTATTAGGGGATGATTTTAGATCAACCATGACATTTAGAGAGTACTTGGATGTCAGAATGAAACATAGGCCAAGGGGACAACGTGGGAATAATAGTGAATTGCAGAGGAAAATAGGTAAGATGTTTATTGCTTAATTTGATGGGTCGGGGAAAACAACAACTAGAGCCTGGGTGCAGAAACTTGACACCTACTTCCAATTAAATCATATGTTGGAAGATGAAGCAATCAAATATGCAGCATTACATCTTGATGGTGTAGCATATGAATGGTGGCACCATGGGTACGTAACCTTGGGTCATAATCAGATTGTTACATATGTTTTATTCACTAAGAAACTTATTGATAGATTTGACTCTAAAGATCCTGAACTTCATCTTAAAGATTTAACTCAGCTTAAGCAATTTGGAACTGTTGAACAATACATTTCTGAATTTGAAAAATTGGTAGTTTTAGTAACTGAAATTTCAGAAAGGCATAAAATTGTGATATTCATAGATGGATTGTCTGATTCGCTCAAAGGTTGGGTTAAGTCCTTGAACCCTCCTACTTTACAAATAGCTATTAAAAGAGAAAGAGAATTGGAACCATCTTCAAAAGGGAAAGTTTTTAATAAAGCCCCACCAACTAAACTTGAAAATGACAAACAACCTTTCAATAAAGATAATTTCTCTAAAAACAAGTTAGAAAAAGAAGAGAGAGAAGAACTTAGAAGGAAAAAACTATGTTTCAGCTATAGAGAGTCAGGGTATCCAAGACACAGATGTTTGGGAAAGAGAAAAATTCATTACATTAAGGTTATGTTAGATAGTGATGATGAAGAGAATGTTGATCCTAATATAGAGACTGTACCACAGAACACAGAATCAGGAACAAGCACTAAACATGGAGAAGGGGTAATAGCATTTATGATAGGAACACCTCATTATAATATTTTCATAGTTAGAGGAGTTTTGAATGGGCAGCGTGTGGTTGTCATGATTGATAGTGGTTCTACTCATAATTTTATAGATGCAACTCTTGTGGAAAAACGTGGATCACAAACTGAAAAACATGAAGGTTTTGATGTTAGAGTTGTAGGTGGAACTAATTTGTCCAGTACTCATAAAGTCCCTAACTTGAGTATTACTCTTGGCAATTATACTGTTACTGATGATTTTTATGTGATTGACTTGGCTGATATAAATGTTGTTTTGGGCATTCAATGGATGGAAACATTAGATGAGAGTTCTAACTAATTCTAAAAACTCAAGAGACGGTGTAGATTGGGTGAAACTAATAACAATACTCTGTTTCACCACATGTGAGACAACTATGCAAAGTATGTGCAATTTTCTAGGATTGTGCTTATGATTTTCAAACTTAGGAATAGTACCAACAATTGAAGAATATTATTCCAAGTAGAAGTTAAACATCCACATTAAAAGCTCAGGCTAACTTTACACATTGAATGGAAATCATCCATCGAAAGAAAGTATGAGAAAAATCTCACCAATCTATACTATCAAATCTATCTTTCATCTAACAACTTCAAAGCAAATAACTTAAGCAAATTTAATCTAAGTGTTGAAGGAAATATGCAACCATGCAACCATTTAGCAATAAAAAGATTTCAAGACAATATTGATAATGAACATTTATTACTCAAATAGCTCTCAGCAAGAATTTCATAAATCTCTCCACACTAAAATGAAATAAGAGAATGAGTTTATGTAGAGTTTCTGAAAACAAATGAATGACCAAGATTGATCTAAGATCAGTGGTTGAGATTAAGACAACCTAACGCTAATCAAAGTTTCCCAAAATAGATCAAATATCCGTCAGATGAAAGACAAGTGGCACAATATGCTATCTTTTAGGATTGCATCCCCTTCTTCTGATATTCAATGAACCTAGTGTAATATCCTCAGCAGTGGATAGACTGAATATGCAAGGAATATTTACAAACAGTTGGTTGAAAAACTTCAATCTGATGTTCAAAGGTATTAGATTGTATAACCTGTGTGTTATGAGGTTTTCTGGACAATTGAATAACCTTGCGTGTTATGCAGTTTTGGCTGATACAATACTTCATACTTGTTTTGACGGCATTAACTTTGACTTACAATCAAAAGATGACTTGCAAAAGTTACTAAACAAGAAGATAACCCTCTAAGATGAATGTACAATTGTTTTGTATTTTTCTGAAGTAATTACATGGATCAAATGCAAGAATTGTACACCTACAACAGACTGTTATTTTGACAAACAATTATCATGCATCCTCAGATTAGTAGCAAGACTTCATGATAACATATATAAAGCTCAAAACCCACTCCTTTATTGGATGCAATATCTTATACAAATTCAGTTTTCAATTACATATATATGTCTGCTCAAATCATATCATCTACAACAACACAATTGACCCAAATTGACATGGAAATAATGAAAAACAACTTGTTTACAAAATCGCCCCAAATGGTAGTTGAAGAAGCAAGAAACATCCAATACAAATGCCCAGATAATGTAGCAGTAATGTTCATGACCACTACAGCGATGATACTATTCATGACCATTGTTCATGTCACCTTCAAACTTAGGAAAGCCTTCAAAACATACTAGAAATGATGGTCTAGTTTGAGAAAAATGATTGGTCAAATACCTGAAATGATTTGCCTCTTCTATCAAATGCCATGAACATAAATGTGAGTCTCATGTAGTCTAATCAACCTTCATGGTAGACCTGTATAAATTTGAGAACTGCCTCCAAACTTCACAAAATCACCTCCAAATTACTCCTAAATTGGTAAGGATGGCAAGTGAAACCTTGGATTCTGATATAAGTGAACTTTGGAAATTGGATAAACCAGGATCCATACTTCCTGATTAGACTTTTTGATTTAGGAGAAAGTCTCTTATGAGTACCTCCTTGCAATGTTCTTGTGATATACATGAGAAATGCATCATTCATCCATTTGAAATGACTTTTCTCCTTAAGTTATAGTTGAGTATAACAATCATATGATTGGAATTCATTCTCACCACCTCTAATTGTGCCTTTGCAAATCAAACCTAAATATCTATAAGTTGCTGCTAGTAGATAGACTATGTAAGAACTCATGTGAAATGTCTTCATCCTCTGTAAGTCCATCAACTATTCATGAAGCTTGTCACTGATTATTTGGGACCAGTTAAATAACTTGGTTCCTGAGGTGATTTCATCTATAAAGTAATACATCCATGTTTGGAATGGTGCACCCTTAGGGCTACCCAATATTCTATTCAATAGTAGGATGATATCACCATACTCTTCCTTGAAGTGAGGATGCAATAGATGCTTTGGTATTTTCCCTTGAGGTCTTTTCTTTTCTAGCCAAGACTTGTTAACATTCGCAGCATAGAGTTCAGACTGACTTTCATTGACCCTCTTCGCTTGCTCCTTATTCTTGTATGTGGTCTTACTATGGCTTGGTATGCCAAATGTCTCTTGAATAGATAATTCTAAAAGATTAGCCACAACTCTTCCATCTAGTGCAATTATCTCTCTTGATTGTGTGTTATAGTGCAAAACACATTCAACTATCAACTCAGCACACTCCTTGGCTGGTGGAAATCCAGCTACCTGGACAATTCTGTTGATACATGATAGCTTCAGGAAGATAAATGATTGAATGAGAGATAAATGAAGTCTCACATGCAATCATATATCTCATCGATAGACTATGATAAGACTTCATTTATCATTCCTTTGTCTGATGATTATTATAATTGCTATTCTATATGATATTGCATTATTGGTTTTTCTTATACCAATAATGATGATCGTATGCATGATCATTCAAACTTATGTTGATATTTACATATATGATCTTGATGTGATCGTATTCCTTGATTTGTATATATATAACCTTGCAAACAAATCCCAATTAATATTGGGTTCTTAACCAATGCATAAATACTGATTAGCATCGGTCATAATTCGTAATGCACAAACACCGATTAATATCGGTTGTATTTGTTAAATACATTCACACTGATTGGTATCGGTAAAGTACGATTATGGTTTTGAAAAGGCACGATCAAGTAATATCTTGATTGGCCATGTCTAATAGACATGACTGGTCAAGGTATTACTTGATCCCCTTGCTTGCATATTTATATATATATACCGATCGGTGGATGTTTGAGAATCATCAAAATTATTAATGCTCTCTCCACCTGCAACATAGAATATAATAACCAGATTTATTATATAGTGAATTGACATTTACATGAAAAATACAATAACATTATATATCTTGCTCATTGAATAGAAATTTGAAAGCATTTACATGGTATCAGAGCTATAGTAAAATCGAACCTGTGGCTTTTCAATTTTGTGTAAAATTCAAGTCAAGAATATATCCAACATCACGTTTCTCCAAATGGCCAACACTATTAGATTCAAAGATAGACTTGGAGGAGGTGATGCTTTCTCAGCATGGAAGTTTAGAATTAAGATGATTCTAAGAGAAAATAAAGTTGAATCATTTGTAAAAGCTGAACCTACAGAACCTGAGACTGAACCTAACAAAGTGACATGGATAGAGGGAACTGAAAAAGCCATTAAAATCATAGATGATGGGGTGAGGAATAATATTATGCCCATCATAAGGAAACATGAAACGGCCTACAACATGTACAAAGCACTTGAAGATGCATTCAAGATATCCAATGCAAGTAGAACCTTGGCTTTAAAGAGAGAAATAAATCATATTTCTATGATCAAAGGGGAGTCAGTCAATGCCTACATCATGCAGATATCAACCCTAAGGGATGAGCTAGCAACCCTTGGATATGAGATCCAAAGCAAAGAATTAACACTCATTACTCTAGATGGGTTGCCCAGTATATGGGAAACATTCGTCCAAGGCATCAGTGCAAGGGCTAAATATCTAAAGTTTGAAAGGCTAAGGGCAGACTGTCTCCAAGAAGAATCAAGGTTAAATAAGAAAGGGATCAAACAAATGAATATAGATGAAGATCTCCAAGTCCTAAATACAAAATCCAATAAGAAAAGAAAGAAGAAATAATTTAGGAAGAGGAAAGGTCATCAAGGCAAGAATACCTCCCATAAGGATCTCTCTCATATTCAATGTTACAGGTGCGACAAATTCAGGCACTATGTTGCTAAATGTCTGGAAAGAGCTAAACAACAAGCCACATTTGCCAGAACTAGAAAATCAAATGGAGGAGATGACTCTGAGAAGTATGTACTCTACTCGGCACTTACAAACCAAGAAAACAAGGCTAACTCATGGGTGATCGACAGTGGCTCATCTAGATACATTACAGGGTTTAGAGAAGTGCTAGACTCCATGATAGAGGAGAATGATGAGGAAGTGACTATCAAAGATGACTCTACACATCAAGTTAGAGGAATTGGAACCTGCACCATCAAACTAAAGTTAGGCATATCATTGCAGTTTAAAGGAGTACTATATGTACCAGGCATCAAGAGAAACATAGTATCCATCTTAGCACTAGAGGATAATGGGTACAAAGGGACCTTCATGGTCAAAAAATTGTTGGCTTGGCCAAGGAATTCATCCATTAAGAAAGATAAAACCATTGGTCAAAGGCAAGGCTACTTATATGAGCTATGCATAGAACCCAACGTAGCCTTAATCCATGAAGTTGCAGATGCTAATGAAGTTTGGCATAGAAGACTAGGTCACCTAAATTTTAGAGCTTTATCATCAATGGGAAACCGTGTTACAGGTCTACCCAAGTTAAAGCAATATCATTCAGGGGCATGCAAGTGATGTGCCCTAGGTAAACATACTAATGGTTCTTTTCAAAATAGTACTAGGAAAACAAGTAATGTTTTAGAATTAGTCCAATCTGATGTATGTGGACCTATGTCTGTACCCTCTTTAGGGGGATTCTTGTATTATGTAATATTTGTTGATGACTACTCTAGGAAAACTTGGATCTACTTTCTAAAATGTAAAGAATCAGAAGAGATCCTTAATAGGTTTAAAGAATTTAAATCACTAATAGAAAACTCCTCAGGAAATAAAGTTAAAACCTTAAGAACTGATAATGGGGGGGAATACACCTCAGATTTGTTTAAAGATTTTTGTAAAAATGCTAGGATTAAGAGGGAGCTTACCATACCTTATAATCATCAACAAAATGGGGTAGCTGAGAGGAAAAATAGGACAATTGTAGAAGCAGCCAAAACTATGATCCTAGATCAGAACCTCAATACCAATCTTTGGGCAGAAGCAACCAGCACTACCATGTATATACAAAATAGATGTCCTCACTCTCATCTTGAAGATAAAACTCCTGAGGAAGCTTTTACTAAAGTAAAGCTAGATATTAGTCATCTTAGGATATTTGGGTGTCCTGTTTATTTTCATATAGCTAAGATGAAAAGATCAAAGCTAGAGCCTTCTGGAAAAAGGGGAATACTTGTTGGGTATAGTGAAACCTCCAAGGCTTACAGAATCTATATACCTAGTTAGAGGCATATTGAACTTAGTAGGGATGTAATCTTTGAGGAAGACTTAGCCTTCAAAGAGCCCAAAGTTCCATGGAACCTGAAGTCCATGTTCCTGCCCCTAGCATAGATGAAGATCCTACCCCTGAGTTTCAAACGGAGAATCTTGAGGAAAATTAAGGTGAAATACAAAACCCACGTAGAGAAAATCTCAAGAAAAGACCACTATGGGCCACCAAAATTATTGAAGAAGCTTATAAGTATGCTGCCCCTTCAGGAACCTTTAGAGAAAGAAAAATGCCTAACAAATTCACCAACTATGTTGCCCTCATGAATGATCTTTCAAAAGCTGAACCTACCAATGTATCAGATGCACTTAAACATCAAGTATGGAAGAATGCCATGTCTGAGGAATACCAGTCCATTATGAAAAATGATGTTTGGGAGATTGTTCCTAGGCCAGCTGGAAAATCTATTGTCTCCTCCAAATGGCTCTTCAAGATCAAACATGCTACAGATGGTAGCATTGAGAAACACAAGGCTAGATTTGTAGCCAGAGGGTTCTCACAAAAGGAAGGAATTGATTATGAAGAAACCTTTGCACCTGTAGCCAGATATACCTCAATAAAAATAGTCTTAGCCATTGCAGCAACAAAAGGATGGAAAGTACATCAGATGGATGTAAAGACAACATTTCTTAATGGAAACATTACACAAGAAGTATACCAAGAGCAACCTGAAGGGTTTGAGATTCATGATGTAGAGTCTCATGTGTGTAAACTCAAGAAAGCTCTTTATGGGCTTAAACAGGCTCCCAGGGCCTGGTATGAAAGAATTGACACTTATCTCTCAGGGCTAGGCTTCTCAAAGAATGATGTAGATCCCAATCTCTACTATAAGCAAGACAAAGGTGATATGCTGATATTGATTTTATATGTTGATGATTTGTTAATCACAGGAAAAGATCACCTCATAGATCAGTGTAAGAAAGACCTTGCTAAAGAATTTGACATGAAGGACTTGGGACTCCTTCATTACTTCCTAGGTTTGGAAGTATGGCAGAATTTCGATGGCATTATACTAAACCAGGGTAAATATACCTTGGACATTTTGAAGAGATTTGGAATGCTAAACTACAGACCCATGACCTCTCCAATGGAAACAAACCTTCATAAACTTAAGGAAGCAACAATAGAATCACAACCCTCAAATCCTACTCTATATAGGCAAATGATTGGGTCCCTGATGTATCTGGTAAATACGAGACCAGATATCTGTTATGTAGTTAATGGATTGAGTCAGTTTATGTGTGAACCAAAGGAGATACTCCTGGTAGCAGTAAAACATATCATGAGATGTCTACAAGGTACCCTAAACCTTGGTCTTAAATATGAGAGAGTTGAACTAGATTTACATGGATTCACAGATTCAGATTGTGCTGGAAGTGTAACTGACAGGAAAAGCACCTCAGGATGCTGTTTCAGTTTAGGTTCAGCCATGATATCCTAGATCAGTAAAAAATAGTCATCGGTAGCACAAAGTTCCACTGAGGCCGAAAACATTGCAGCTTCCATGGCTGCTCGAGAGGTAGTATGGCTTAGGAAGTTGCTTGTGGGGTTATTCGGTGAACCAATGAAACCTACAGTTATTCATTGCGACAACCAGAGTTGTATAAAACTTTCAATGAATCCGGTGTTTCATGACAGATCCAAACATATTGAGATTCCATATCATTATATGCGAGACATGGTAGACAGGAATGTGATACAATTGGAATACATTTGTACAGGAGATCAGACAGTAGATATTCTTACCAAACCACTTTCCAGGGTGAAAATTGAGCACTTCAAAAAAGGTCTTGGTATGATTGAAATTTAATTTGCTTTGTATTCCTGTACTTATATTATTAAGATGTTTAATGTGTAAACTTTTTTGTCATGATATGACTTTTATGGGCTCCACCCCCTGTGTACATTTCTAAGAGCTGACGATCTCTCAGATAATGAACACTTGTATGTAGACATTATAAGGTGATGATATTATAATGATAAACCCAGATATCATGAGTGATTCCTGGTATATCATGGATGTGCCATGATTATGTTGTGGTAAAGAGATTTGGAAATGCCAATGCACATACCACAATTTGGATAAAATGAGAATTTAATTACTCTTATGTATTTATCCTTAGTATTGCTTACTTTGCAATACTGCTATCATGCACTTAGGTGATATCTTGTCATCACAAGTTGATGTGATGAACTTTGTATCACGTGTTTAGGTGATACTTCATGTCACGTGCTTAGGTGATGTGATTTCTTGTATCATATGATTGATGATACTTCATGTCACATTTCTAGGTGATATGATCCTCTGGAGAGTGAGATTATAAGACTACATAAGGAATACTGACCATCATGAGAAATGTGATGCTAGATATGTTGTCTTTCATCTTCCCTAGCTAAGAGGGAGTGTTGATACATGATAGCTTCGGTAAGATAAATGATTGAATGAGAGATAAATGAAGTCTCTCATTCAATCATCTATCTCATCGATAGACTATGATAAGACTTCATTTATCATTCCTTTGTTTGATGATTATTATAATTTCTCTTCTATATGTTATTGCATTATCCATTTTTCTTATACCAATAATGATGATCGTATGCATGATCATTCAAAATTATGTTGATATTTACATATACGATCTTACTATGATTGTATTCCTTGATTTGTATATATATAACCTTGCAAACAAATCCCGATTAATATCAGGTTCTTAACCAATGCATAAATACCGATTAGCATCGGTCATAATTCGTAATGCACAAACATCGATTAATATCGGTTGTATTTGTTAAATACATTCACACTGATTGGTATTGGTAAAGTACAATTATGGTTTTGAAAAGGCATGATCAAGTAATATCTTGATCGGCCATGTCTAATAGACATGACCAGTCCCGTATTACTTGATCCCCTTGCTTGCATATATATATACAGATTGGTGGATGTTGGAGAATCATCAAAATTATTAATGCTCTCTCTCCACCTGCAACATAGAATATAATAATCAGATTTATTATATAGTGAATTGACAATTACATGAAAAATACAATAACATTATATATCTTGCTCATTGAATAGAAAATTGAAAACATTTACAAATTCCATTCTGCATCATCTTGCGAACAATAGGTGTAGGAATGTGTCCACCATGTCCATAGATTCTTTTCTTAAATTCCTCCAAATCAACATGTCTAAGGTCTATGTCAGTGATGTTCTTCCATTTGTATTTGATCTTGGACTTCAATTGTGCTCCCTTGTTGGCAAACTTCATTGGTGCTTCCTTGGTCATCCACCTGAAAAACACATGAAAACTTAATGTTATTTTCAGATTTTAATTCTGATTTTTAATCCTCTTTTCCAAAAATTTCACTTTCAGCCTGTTAAAAGGTTAAGTTTCTATGAAAAAGTAGACTTAAAGTGAAGGGTTTGGCCAAGAAATTGATAAAATTGAGAGAAATAAGACAAAAAGGTAAGAAAATTCAATCGGATTGAATTTTTGAATTACTGAAATTTACCTTCAATTTAAGCATTCTTTTTTATCATGGACGTGCTTTATGTTTGGCTTGGCAACTTATGTCTTGGACCGGACTTGGAATGATTTTTGACAGTCATATGTCTTTTATGTCTTGATAGGCATGTATGTTTGGAAGTTGTCTTGACTTGTGCTTGTTGTTTATGGTGGACTTTAATGATGATCAAACAATTTGTCTTGCTCTTTGTCATGTCATCTTTGCAAGCTTTATTTCATCTTGTGTCATGTTTTATTATCCAATCCTAGGTGTAATTGGATCATGTTATGCTATGCTTTTGTAAGACAAATTTCAAACTTTAATCAAATAAAAACTATGTTTTATAGCTCCTTGGCGGTTTCTAGAAGCTTTATTCCTTGCTTTGTTCAAATTTTTAGAAAGTTCCTTCAATCTCAGTGAACTTTGGAAGCTTCATGAAGTCTTGCCTTGGCTTTATCTTCAATTTGAGCAAACTTTAGGAAAGTGTTACTCGCTTTCTTCTAGAATGCAAGCTTGATATGATCCTATGGCTAAGCTTTAGCTTTATTTGCTTGTTTGGTATTGTTTATTGTTTTAATTGCTTTCTTCTAAAGGGAGATTTTGGGAAATCCTTTGCTTTCTTCTAGAATGTGAATTTGAGAAATCTTTATTTGTTCTTGGATGCAATGTCATAATGCTTATAATTCAAAACCCAAGAGAACTTTCCTTATTAGCTTTATTGGCTAATATCTTTTGCAATTTGAAGCTTCCACCATGTCACTATGTTTGATTCCATTTGGCTATCTTTTAAGCGAATTTGTGAATGCCATGTCACTTGTTTTATTTTCTTGGGTGAACCTTGATGCCATGTGATTAAATCATTGCCAACTTGGCAATTCTCACGCCAACTTTGCTTTATTCCAACATGGTGATTTTGGGTGATTTCTTGACATATTCATACCAACTTGGAAGGCTCCTAGGTGGACTTGAATGAATCTTAGACAAGATGGTGTTGGATAGAGTCTTATCATGTCTTGGCGGACTTGACAAAGACTTCACGATGCTCTATGCTTTGTTGTCTTGGACAATCTTGGATAACCACCTTCCTATCTGCTTGACCTCGTCCATGCCTTAATTTATTTTCAACTTGATTTTGCTTGCTTGACTCTACGTAAGAGTTTTACTAACTCTTGCCAAGAGTTAATTAACCATTGGTAGGAGTTTACCAAGTGTCAGACAATTTTACTTGGATGTGAAGTGGACTTGGATCTTCATTGGACAACTTTCCTATGCCTTGGCAAACTTGACTGATCATCTACCATTTCACTTGTTTGACTTTGAGCCTTGGTGGACTTGATTGATCATCTGCCATTTTCATTTCTTCAAGTTAGGCAAAATTTTCAATGTGCCATTTCCCACTGTTACCTTCATACTTGATCAATAGTTCATCTGGGCTGAAACCCTAATTAGGGTTTCCACTTTGCCTTTCGCACTTGAGACCTAATTTTTGAAATCTGAGAACATGGGCACTGATCATATGGATAATCTTTTGGAACAAAACCCTAATTAGGGTTTGCATTTTGCTTTTTACCCTTAAAGACATAATTTTTGAAATCTGAGAACATGGGTAGTAATAATTTGGCATGAAGATCAAAACCCTAATCTCAGAAAAAAGCAACAATTGAAAACCCTTTCTTTTGATACTCAAAAGAAAAATTTCTCAAATCTAAAGACATGGGCAGGACTAATATGACCTAAAGAACAAAACCCTAATCTCAGAAAAAAAAAAGCAAAAATTTTGAAGTCCTTTTTATGCCTAGAGATAAGATTTTCAAATTCCAATAACATGGGCAGAGATGAAATGACCCGATGAACAAAACCCATATGCCACTTTTAGAAAAAGCAGAAAAAAGCAAAAAATAGAAATTTCCTAAAATACAAAGTTGTCAGAAATGACCCAAAGCAATTGCAATCCTTTTCCTTCAAAGGTTCTAAGCACTTTGACAACATTCATACATGATTCTGAGCATGATTCCTCAATTTGGCTTGTGATGACCTTAAAAAACTCAACCCAAAAACTAAACTCAAAAACTCACTCAAAAATTGGATCCATGAAACTGTAAAGCTAGGAAAAAAACCCTAAAAAGAAGACATCTTGGGGTCCCCATTTGCAATGAGGCGATGTGTGAATTAGGTCACAATAGGTCTCTAGGATGTCTTATATCAATTCTAAATTGAAAAATACATCATTCTATTTCTTTATTTTGGGTCACTAACCCATTGGTTGGTAATTGCTTAGCGCATGCGAGTATCTTGGCTCAAGGTCTTTTCCCATGATATTTGCTTGGGAGGATATGAAAAATTGCAAGAAGCATAACTTACGGAGCTTACCTCTTTATGGGAAATAAAATTTTGACCATTTGCAACATCGTTACATGTGAGCTTTGGTTTTTGTTTATTTATTTTCTTCCCCCTGTTCTTGCAGGAGTGCAAAATATTAACACACATATGTCTTGCTTTATGTAAATACAATGGAATTGATGTACAAAGGTGAAGTTTATTTATGGGTGTTTTGTGATACTCTCCAACATAGAATAAAATACACAAAGTATTCTATCCTCTCTTGAATAAGGAAACCTCAAATCCTAAAGATATGATCAAATAAGGTCACCACAATATTCCTATTATCAAGTCTTGACAATGTGAGGGATAAACAAAGTGAAAAATGATGTGATTTGCTGTTTACACAAAGGGATTTACAGTTCTACAAAGCTGAAACTTTGAACATCTGTTATGGCAATCTAAGTGATGCTTTCTGCTAAAATAACTTGAAATCTTCAAATAAAAGGACAAAAAGATTAGGGTTAGAGAAACTAGGCTAAGAACCTGAGGATAATGATGATTATGGATAGTGTTTTAGAAAGACAAATTCCTTATGGAACTACTTTCTACTTAACCAAAGATAGCTCACAATGACACAAAAAGAGTGCAATTTTCAAAGGTAGTGAAAGATTTTCATATTGTAAATATCCATCTAAATAACCAATGTTGGTCCAATCCAAATGAACATCCACAATCAAACTATTGCCACCATAAGGTTCAAATTAACCATGCAAAGTAATTTGCAATCAACAAAATATCAAATATCTTTGCATTTCACCATTAAAATCAATGAACTTTAACTAAATATTGAGAAGTGGAAACCATGCAAAATGTTGAAACCTATCACAAATGTTCACCATATCTTCAATGAAAATTATGTATTTATTCCAACATAATCTTAGCAACAATTTCTAGTCTCCTATATCATTATTATCATTCTTTTCCTTGCACTAAACATATTTATTAATGATGAAACAATAATTTGTAGATAAATTACTATATATATATATATATATATATAAAATAGTATTATTAAATGATATTAAAATATTTATCATTTAATATATATTACTTTGATCAAGTTGTAGCGTCCTAAAATTGTGACGCTTGCAATTTCGACTGCATTTCGGTCTTCACGATGGTGACGCAACACGCAACCTGAATGGAGACCCCAAAACTTGCTCACGACACTGAAAACTACATTTTTCAAGCACCATTGGCCTGAACCTCCTTGCACCCCACTGTCCCGGAGGTGGGACCAGAGCGCCCAGCGCCCTGGTCCCCCAGGACCATGGCACCCAGCGCCCTGGTCCCTGGGTCCTATTTTGGGCCCAGTTTCCTAAGTGATATCGGGTCTTTTTTATTGCAATTTGGAAATATACTTCCCTGGTCGGCCTAAGGTCAAGAAAATCAGTCTATCAGCCCTAATTGACAAGTATATAAACTACATTTTTCTCTCTCATTTAGGATAGAAGACATACATGACGGAAAAAGCGTGGAAACTATACTCAAGCATTCAAGCATTCAAGCAATTGATCATTCCAAGTCTCCATTCAAGGCTAAGTGTTGCATTCAAGTCAAGGATTCAACCATTGAAGAGGAGATCACTTATTACATGCTACATACTACAACATACAACATCTAAACCTTTGCACATAAGGATACAAACATCCTTAGAACAAGGTATTAGTACTTGTTTTACATTACAGTCATTGACATTTACAGCACTTGCTCATTTCTTGGTTAATTCCAAAACCTGGGTTTGACCTAAAGGCAAACCCCTAATCCCTAACCCCCCAATCATCTTCTCTTTTCTATGTGTCGGTTGCAGGTACGCGGCTGAGATTGAAGATTTGGAATCCTTGTGTAGAGACGAACCGATCCCACTTCGTTTCGCAGATTTTTCGGAGGACTGTGGCGCCGGGCGTCATCGTCCCGATAACTTTTTCTCAAATTCGCAGGACAGCGCCGTATAGACATTCTACTGCTAATTCCAGGTCCACAGCTTCATCCTATAACCTAAACTCAGTTTATAAGCGAATCTTTATGACTTTCTATGCATCCTTAGCTTAATTTCCTTAATCAACATTCTTTACAAAAGAGGGTAGCTTTGCTTTCCAAACCCTTGAAATTCATTTAGCATCCAATCTTACATCGTGTGGGATTGAATCTTATGAGTTTCAACCCCTCTTTTGAATGTAAAGTCTTCCCCCTAAGTGAAAACCCATCGAATCCTAGCGAACCTCCCTTCTCTCTCCTCGGAGTTAGAAGAGGGGAGACCAACTAGGGTTCGACCGCGATTTTCTGCTTTACATTTTGGTGAACCCAACGTGAACATCCTTTCTGATTATTCATGATTAGATCTGAAAATTGATTCCTTGATTACATTTCCATGTTTGATCTTTTGCAAAATTTTAGAGGTGATTGCATAAAAACCCTAAATTTTCTTTTTTTGAACATTGAACTTGCGAAATGTTTAATTATTAATGCTTGCTTCAGATCTGCTTTTCTATTATAAATTATCAATTCATATCTGTACTTTAATTTTGAAAATTAAGTGGTTAAATGTCAAAACCCTAATTTTTGAAACCCTCTTAATTCAACATTTGTTTGACAATTTGACCGATCAAAACATCTCCAAATCAGCTGTAACTTTGGATTCTGCAATAAAATCACAATATCTTTCATCCCTGAAAATTTGGAAAAAAGTTGCGAGGACCGTGTTGCACTCCAAGCACCATCGTCCCCGACATTTTTTCCAAAATTTCGGGAGCGAGATCTTGCTGTATTTTCCTGCTAAAATCCAGAATTTTGGCTGATTTTGTCAATTATAACACTTTCAAAATTACAGTCAAAGTTGGTCTTGTGATTGCTTGGTTTAAGGCTCCTAATCATTCAAAAATTGTGGAAATTGAAATTTTGTGTCAAAATTGCTTTCTTACTGTCCTAAATCTGAAAATTGTGTTTGCATTCATTCAAAATTTCAGTGCTTTATTCAAATCCTTGCAATTTGTGACTTTTGAAATTAAGTGCTTAATTACAACAACTTTGATTTCCGCTTTCAAAATTGAATTTTGCGTGAAATTGAATCAATTTTTAAATTTCAAAACTTGCACTGCTTTTGACATTCCCTCTAAAATCATAAAATTCAAAATTTCAGTTTCCCTCTCTTTTTCAAAATTCAAATTTTGCATTTTTCGACAATCTTGATAGGGTTCAATTTTGAGATTGCAACTTTAATTTGGCCTATCTACAGATCGTAAAATCACTCAATTTTTTCAGATTAGCTCTAAAATCATCATACCTTTCATCCCTGCAAATTTCGAAAAAAGTTGCAAGGACCGTGTTGCACTCCGAGCGCCACAGTCCCGAACATTTTTTCCAAAATTTCGAGAGACTGCTGTGATTGCATTTAACAGCTTAAATCTGGAAGATTGGCTGTTTTTACTGAAAATTGCTACCTCTAAAATCAAAATCTTCTCTCTCTCTCTCTAGTGCATGAGTTTTACAACAGTAAGCCCTACTTACACTATTCCCGTTAGAAGAAGCCGTAGAATTAAGTCTTTCCGAGGTTTAACTACTGAGGAGATGGAACCTAATTTGAGTAGCCTTTTTAACGAGGACATGGGTAATTCCTCTAATCCTCCGAATGATGAAGAAGCTCTCCATGAAGTTTCCGTTGAACAACTTTCCAAATTGGATAACCAATTTGATGATTTTCACCAATGGATGTCTCATGAGTATCCCGATAGTCAAGCTCTTCCTTTAATTGAGGGTCTAAAACGCATGCTTCAAAGTGATAAGAATGGAATTGATGTTTTACGTGGTATCGCACATATTGTGGATTCGAATGTGATGCCTATGAAGAGTTGTGCTAAATCTTTAGGTTATACACAACCTCCTACACAAGTCAATCATTCTATTCCTTTGACCACTTCTATTGCTAGTATACCTACCTTTACATCAAACATAATGGCTACTTCTATACAAGACATTCCTCCTGTGATCACTAGTCATGGGGGCAATCCTCCTTCTTCAATTAACCCTATTCCTTCATTCAATCCGACTTCTTCATTCATTCCTTCAATAAGTGTTCCTATTACATCTTCACAAATGAACATGACGCAAGGGGGCAATTCATTTAACCATTCCATTCCTCCTTGTAGTGTTCCTCCTATCCAATCATCCCCTATGGTTGACTATCATAGGGTCCCACCACCTTACTCTTTACCTTCTTTCAATAAAATCACACCTCCATCTCAATCTAACACACCTAATATGAACTCTTCGACTGAAGCTACCATTAATAATCTTGCACAAACTGTCTCTTCTTTACAGCAACAAATTGCCTCTATGAATCAATCTAAGTTTAGTGTGCCCACATTTGATGTTGTGAGCCCACTTTCTCTTGATATTGTTCGAGCTATCCCTCCTAAACATGTTGAAATCCCGCATTTGGAGCTTTATAATGGTAAAGGAGATCCTCTAACACATGTTAAGACTTTTCAAACAATATGTACTGATTTTGCTTATGACCAAAGGTTGCTTGCAAAACTGTTCACTAGAACATTAAGAGACAAAGCCCTACAATGGTATTGCTTGTTGCCTTCTTATTCTATTACTTCTTTCGAACAACTTGCAAATGCTTTCATTCAACAATTTCAAAACAATATAAGTCCTAAAGTTACTTTGATTGATTTAATGCATTGTAAACAAGGTGTTAAAGAAAAAGTGACTGATTTCATTGGTAGATATAAGCATTTGTATGCTCAAATTTATTTTCCAGTGCCTGATAATGATATTCAAAGAATCTTTATTTCTAATTTGCAAAAAGATATTCGAGACAAACTTCTATTTTCTGAGTTTACTTCTTTCCAACAGTTGTGTGCCACTCTTCACAATTATCAACTGACTGTGAGTCAAATGGAACAATCGCATCCTATGGCTCCGAGTGATAAGGGTGATAGCAGTCAACAACCATTTGGGAAGTTTAAACCGAATAGAGATTCCATCAAATTCAATGAAAACATCATCAACAACAATGTGAATGCAGCATCAGGTGTGCCTCCTATTTCTAAATTTTTCAGGAAAGAAAGAAAGTATACTCCTTTGAATGAATCATTGCATGATATTATGAATAAGTTATTGGGACAAAATGTGCTTACTCTTCCTCCTATACGACAAATTGATCCTGCAAAGATTACTTCACCTTATTTTGATCACAAATCTTTTTGTCACTTTCATCGTCAGCCTGGGCATGATACTGAAAAATGTTTTTCTTTAAAGGGTAAAATTCAAGATTTGATTGATAATAATACTATTTCTGTTTCTGGAGTGAATGATAAAGGCAACACATCTGTAGCTCTTCCTAACCAAAATCTTCAGATTTTTACTGATCCATTACCTTCTCATACCTCTCATACCTCTAATGCGATTGAGGCTAATGATTCCTCTTTCTCATCTGATGGTCTTGTGTCTATGGCTCCGAATGTGATTAACTTTGTAGAGCAGCAAGAAATCCCTAAAGAACCTTCCATCACATTTGATTCTAGTGAAACCATTAGAGCACCTGATGGTCCTTTATACATAGTTGCAAAAGTCAAAAATACACCTTGCCGTGGAGTGCTTATTGATCCTTCGTGCATGGTTAATGTTATTACTGAAGAATTTCTTTTTACTTTGCAATTGAATCAAGTGATCTATGACAAAACAGATGTGGTTGTGAAATTATTTGATGCATTTTCTTCTCCTGCAATTGGTTCTATTACATTACCTATTGAGGTCCATAATAAATCTCTTGATGTGAACTTTGCTATTATTCCATCTTCCGAACAATTTCGTGTGAAGCTTGGCTATCCTTGGCT